>NC_134782.1:70211116-70251116 GCF_046742065.1 Oratosquilla oratoria | reverse complement strand
ATTTTAGGCCCATCTCGGTCCGTTTCAGACTTTATAGCAACCGGAGGGGGAGGAGGGGTGTGGAGGGGAGTGGGGGAAGGGGGGAAGACCAATTTACACTAGCGTTTCAGTTATATTTTAAATCAGTGGAGGCACTGACACACAACAGCGTATTTTTCCTCTACTATGTGGTACCGCAGCGGTTTCCGCGCGGTTCATACCGCTAGTGTGAACAGGGGCAGCGGTGGGTGCGGAAGAAGTAATGGGAGAAGGGGGAGGGAGGGAGGTAGGCGGAGGCCTCCGTGCACGTTGTATGGCAAGATTCGATTCCATACAAGAACCATAAATATTTTGGCGATTACCTCCGACATCAATCTCACAAAGTTAAAGTGAAAAAAAATATGTATATAAAATTTTATGCAACATTTTCGGTACTTCTATTCAGAAAGTTTAATCGGCAACCCAATGCAACTGAGATATCTTATAGACATGAGAACATAAGAATGAAGGAGACTGCAAGAGACCATAAGGTCCACACTAGGCAATTCCATGTCCATTACCGCCTGTCTTCCCTATCCATAAAGTTATCTAACCTTCTCTTAAAGCAACCAATGGTTTCAGTACTCACTGCATCATGCTTACAAAGTCTATTCCATTCGTTAACCACTCTATTGATAAAACAGTTCTTGCCTATTTCCTTCTTAAATCTAAATTAGTCCGAGCTGAATCCATTGCTGTGAGTCCTGCCCTCTTGACAAACAAGAAAATGGACGAAAGTGATCACCAACCTTCTTAAGAGGTCATATGATATTGGGCTTCTTTTAGTGCCGCTAGCCAGCTAGCTAGTAAATTTAAGACTCGTTGACACGGGACTAGTTGAGTAGCCGCTACTGATAGCAACTTGTCACTCCCCCCTCTATTTGCCCAGTGTGAACGGAAAGTTAGTCAACTTGCCTCCAAACTATCCTAGTCTCAGCACTTACTTGCAAAGTAAAGGTGGCGGCACACTAAGCATTTCTCGCTAGCATGCTACTTGCTTTTGCTACTTTGAGTAGAAACTACTTCGATTATGATCGTTTATTTTTTAAATTTCCAAATGACAATTACTCTTGCGCCATAGAGTGAGAAGTTGAATGACAAATCAAGAGAAGTTGAACCTAGAATGCGAATGTGAAACAGAATTGTTTAGGTGTTCTAACGAAAGTCAAGAATATTGTAACCTAAGTCGTTTCTACTCAAAGGAGGTACCAAAAGCAAGTAGCATACTGGCCTACTGTGCCGACACCTTAATTTAACTTGCAGCTGGCACTAGCGGCTCCTAAACTAACCTCGACTCAACGAGGCTTAAAGGTCAGAATGCACGAGAGACATTTGTTTTTAAAACTCAAAGCAGAGTAAATAAAAAAGCATTGTCGACCATTTCTACGAAATAGTTTTGCTATCAAACTTGAATTCAGGCAACTGAATTTATTTTTTCAACTCTCAATAAATCATCTGCATTACGAAAACCACTTCGGCTGTCGTCGGGAATCTTTAGAAGTGTGACGTATGAGTAGTCAAACATCGCTATTCACACGCCATTGTTCACCATTGTTAAACATTGAATCTATTGAATAGCTGTGAGAAAATTTTATAAATTATGGTGTAGCTCCCGAGTGTAAAAATTGTTAAGAAATGTACCAACAAAACCAACATTGTCAACAATTTGAATTCCCACATCTTCACGACTAAGCTTCCAACACATGTTGATCTGTCCCTTCTTATTTATGGTGTTTTGGAATCCTCCCTTGTAATACATATATAAATGCAAACATTTTCATCCAGAAGGTTCCCTTATAAAGTATAAAAGTCCCTCCCTTTATGACTGCAGGATATTCAACAAGGCATATTACAAAGACGGGAAAATATTACTTTTTAGCTTTTTGGTCATGGATCTACACTAGTTACATTATTTGATAGTCCAATTTGACCAGTTTATGGGATAACAAATGTCTTACTCATTATTCTTACATCTCAAAATTATAGATTTAGTTTAATTGTTCCCTTATGCAAGACTGTATGTCAATTTCAGTTACATGCGTTCATGCATTATATATGTATATATATACATATATATATATATATATATATATATATACGTGTATATATATATATATATATGTATATATACATATATATATATAATTATATATATATACAGTATATATACATATATATACATATGTATATATATACATATATATATAAATTCATATATATATATATACATATATGTATATATATATATTTCCATATATGTATATGTATAAGAGGGCTACATAAAAAGCGTCATTTTCTCAGTCAGTGCCGGGGTAGCAAAAGTCTACCCAAACTTTTTTGTCATCTCTCATAGTGTAGTTCATGGCTCTGAAGAGTAACTTAGGAACGTTCCGCGCACACAAGAACTCCTCCAGCCAATAGACTATAAGCCTAGGTAGCATATGTAACACACATTTTGTGTATCTGCATATACTCGTATTATGAATATCCATAATATGTGAAGCACCAATAATGAATTCATAATTGGACAGACATATAACGAATCCATTTGACATGCACATATTATGAAGAATCGTAAAAAGGTTAGGTTAGGTTCATAATGTATGCATGTCTAATGGATTCGTTATCTGTGCGCCCAATTATTAATTAATAATTGGAGCTGCTCATTTTAATTAATACTTACAATCTGTGTAGATTCACAAAATGTGAATGACAGCCTACACAAATTACATGCCACATGCCGTGGCCTTGGCCCTATGATAGATTATGAAGATGAATATGAATGCCCCAACACTTCCTAGTTATGGCCTGTGTTGCTGGCCTATGCCTGCGTGACATGAGGCAGAGGCTATCATGACTGGCTCTAGTCCTAAGCCTATGCCTATCCCCTAGGCTCCATCCACCCCACACCCACGGCCCGGCTAGGGTGGGTGAGTAAAGTCATGGTTATGGCTGTGGCTACAACACTCATTCAATGATTAGGTTAACACTAATAATAAGATGATGATCTAGTTTCGTCTTAGGCCTAGCCTATTCCTAGACATACCAGTCATTATTTCCTATTCTTTCTGCTCTGTATCCCTTGTTTTCCTCTCCCTGATCCTGTTCCTCCCCACCTTCTTTACTACTGTGGTCGGACTTCCCATTTTCACCAACATCGTCAAGAAGATCAATTTCGGCATGTTCTGTCATTTCCGGATCATCTTTTGATTTTAACATCATACTATGGGCTCAAACATATATGGCTGGACGGATAATGAACGAACTCCACTGTCTAACTCCTCTTTTTCATATTCAATTAAACTCTGCGACATTTTCCAATAAAAACCGCGAGTATGTACGCTATAATCAATTCTAAGGCGCTGTTATACAATGTTTGACTTCTATGACGCTCCGCCGATGCGCGATAAATGGCTGCGCGTCACGAGGATCTTCGGAAATCAGCTCTTATAAACACGTATCTTAATCAGAATATGACCATTACGATGGGGGAATCGACTGGGATAGTTTACAAATCCATTTCTAAAAGGAAGTGGATGGTTTAGGAAAATTATCTCATCTTTAGAAGGTGGAGAGACGAGTTCGAGAAGTTTGCAGGAATGACGTGGCAGAGGATGGCACGGTCGTGTGATTCATGGAATGCTATGAAGGAGACCTTTGTTCAGCAGTGGACTCAGGATGGCTGATTTGATTGATTGATTGTATTCTGACCTTTAAGATGTAGTACGGAGTGAAATAAAACACTAAATCCTATTTTATTTATATGTTTATTCTATCATCTATGTATTTACCTATTCATTCATTCATGTATTTATCTATTTATCTACCTAATTATTTACTTGTCTATTTATATTCCATTTATTTTTCATTATCTATTAATTTATCTATTAATTTATTTATCTACTTATCTCTGTCTATTTATACATTTCTCTATCTACCTCTGTCTATTCATTCATTTGTTAATTCATTTATGTATTTCTTTTTTATCTATTTACTTATCTATCTATTTTTGCAATAATGCGTTGGTTTCGACCTCACTTCTTACCACCAGAGATAGCCTCGGCTGAATATGATAATAAAATCGCCTGGCTGCAGATCAAACAAGTTGCCAGGAGCAGCGACAGCCCTACAGACTCGAACTTGTGTGAAAGGAGAATCAAATTTGTACATATTGTTGAGACATTCTGACAGGTTGACGTAATTGGGAGTAGGAAACACAGGAGTCTTAGTCTAAATTTAGTCTGCGAAACTAGTCAGGAATAAACTCAAACTAAGACTAGGGTTTCCTACACCCACTTACGTCATTTGTACATTTGCATACTGAAATATTTTGATCTGTGTAACGGCGGGCGATTTTATTCAGTATAGAAGAGGTCTTTCTGTTGAGATCATTCCTTCTTCCTTTTTTTTCTTCTTCTTTTTCCTCTTGTATCTTATTCTTCTTATAGTTTAATGTTCTTCTTCCTTTTGTTTTCTTTTATTCTACGTTATTCAATTTGTTTTATTTAATTTTATTTTATCTTGTTTTATTTTCTATCTTTTTGTTTCATCTTTTATTTTTTTATCTTTTCATTTTGTTTTATTTTATTTTGTTTTATTTTATTTTATCTTATTTCATCTTCTTCTTCTTCTTCTTCTTCTTCTTCTTCTTCTTCTGTCACCCGACAGACAATGCAATTACCCAAAATGCCGTGAAACGAGCCTCGCTCCCTCACTGGGTCAATTCTACATGCTTTCAGCTTCACTTGGAAACAATCACAGACAGCTGATATTGCCTGTCTTCCCAAGACATGTGGGCCCCCTCCTCCTCCTCCCCCTTTCCCCCTTTCCTATCCCCTTCTCCTCCCTCTTCCCGTTCCCCCCCTCCTCCTCCTCCTCCTCCTCCTTCTCTCTCTCCCATAATCCCTCCTCCGTCTTACCTGCGATTTCGCCAACGGTGCGGGGCTGGAGGGAGAGGAGACGATGGGCGTGGGGGTGGGGGTGAGGGAGAAAAGACGCTTACCAGAATAAAATCTGCAGAGGGCACCATCGTGATAAAGGAGTTGGCCCTGCCCGGATCCTCCCTGGTACGAGTTAGACCTACCAAGGGTCTCCCTTGTCCTAACGAGAAAGTTGATCTAGATAGCTGTTTTAACTAATCTCACTTCATTAAACCCCCTCTTTCTTATCAGACGAGTCGCATTCCTCCACCCACACCTCTTTCTTGTCTTTATGTTGTTATTATCTCTTTCACCAGACTATTCTGTTCATCTTCCTGTCTTCAACACCCTCGGTAGCCTTGTGGTTGTGTGTGAACACCTCCTATGACATACATTATAACTGAACCACCGCGGTTCAAACCGCAGCGGTTGAAACGGCTAGTGTCAATTGGGCCGTAGCTTCATATCACGTGAACTAGGATTCGAATCCAACGTCTACTGGTGACTCATTTGCCCAAGTAGTTTGAGCATGCAGGGCAAACGTGATAGATGCGGTTACAGCTGAGAGCCTCCCGATGTAAGCATCTTTTATTAGCGTTGTTGTTGTTGTTGCTGTTGCTGTTCTTTCTTGAAACATAACATTTGTTGCCACCCTACACCCCTTATGACCACTTCCCGCACTTCTCTCAGCTGTTCCTGGTCTTCTTTCGCCTTTTCCTTCGCATTCAATTTGTTAACTCTCAGCACCTCTTTACTTCCCAACCTTTTCCTCCACTTTTCTTCCACTCTCACTTCCCTCCTAACAAACAATTATACGACACTCCCCCCCCACTCTCTCCCCTTGAAACATGAACATCCAGAACTCTTTCTGTCCTTTCTTTGTATACCACTCCATAGTCCATCAATGGCCTATCAACCACCTTTCCTTCCACAACCTTTTTCCATGTATACTTATGTTTGGCTTTTTTTCTTAAAGACCATCTTTGCATTTACCAAACACATCTCCAGCATCATCTCTCCACTAAGATTCTTACCTGGCAACCCAAACTTACCTACTACTCCATCTGTTACCCATTCTCTATTCTAGCATTGAGACCACCCAACACAACTACATTCACATTCCTTCCAAAACTCTCTAAACGCTCATTTAAATCTATCTACAAAACCCTCCCTTTCCTCATCACTTAAACACTACCAGGTCTATATGCCCACTCAAAAACCCATATTTCCCATCCTAGTTTCACTTTCACCCACATTAACCTTGAAGACTTCCCTCCACTCCACCAGACATTTTCCTACCTCATTACTTACCAAAAGAACTACCCCTTCCCTCCCTCGATCCCTCCTTACTCCCGACACTCATCACCACACTCCTACACTTAAAATCCCCCTACCTTTCAACTTAGTTTCAGTTAATGTTAATATACTAATCTTCCTTCTATCAAACAAACTTCCAATCTCTTCCCTTTTACTGTCATCTGTATCGTAACCACAACAACATTAGGGTCATGATTGGAGCTCACCCAGACCCATTTATGCCTTGAATTTTGTAGGACGAACATACAGAGTTCCATCACTCCGTCCCATTTTGTCGCTTTTTACGACAAACACGGAAAACACGGTCGCAGAACCCCCCCCCCCCGACACATACACACACACCTACCACGGGGGAGTACAAAATGTACAAATAAGGTATGTAGGACAGAGAGGCAGAAATGGTAGGATGAAGAGTTGACGGCGGTGGTAGAAGAGAAGAAGCGACCGTATGTGGATTGGTTACAAGGTAGTATTGCCATTTCTTCTATTGAGTCAAAGGCCTTTTCGCAATCTACAAAAGCTAAAAAAGAAAAGTCTTAGTGTATTCTCTCGTATTCTCGATTGGCTGATTCATAATCTGGAAATGGTCTACACTCGAGTATCCGCTTCTAAATTCCGCCCGTTCTTTTGTCTGCTTTTCATCTACAACTTGACTTGTTCTATTTATAAGAATCTTAGGAAATCACTGAACTAATCTACAATGATCTTCTTTCCCTGCGTCTTTCAAAAGACCTAATAAGATGCCATCTTTCTTGGGTGTAACTTCTGGTACACTATTAGCTTCTACAGGTAATTTTAATGACTCGACCACGATACTTGATGAGTAAAGCTTTTGACAAAGTTATTCTGCTCTTTTTACCATTGTCTCTATATTTGACCATTTCTCTACGTCAGCCTTTCAAAGCTACTCAGCCTGTTTAATAATTTTATCTTTTCGAATAGTTCCCTCTATATGATCCAATTTTCTTTTTTATTTCCTCTGATTTTTGTCATTTATTGATAAGCTTGTTCAGCTCAGCTCTCTCTATTTCGTTCCTCCTTGTTTTACTTGTGACAGTTGTATTGGTTCAATATATAGTATTGTATTAACACTATTGATCGTGTGAGAGCTGCTCGACACCAAAGGATGCTTTCATTAAGCTCAGAGAACGGAATGTTTCCGTCAGTTAAAGAATATTTGTCTACCGACAGCTTCAATAGACATCTTAATCGAATGTAACGGACCGTGAAAACAGATTTATCTCCTTCACCGTGGAGACGTCACTCGCAGATTTCATTCTGGTGAATGCTGGCTGGGCAATATAGCTCAGTTGAAGGACGGACATGAGACGAAGTAGGGTCTCACATTGTAACTTAAATTGGACAAATTTAGGTTTAAGAAGGAAATAGGCAAGAATTTGTTTACCAACAGAGTGGTTAATGAATGTAATGAGATCTGAAATAATTGGTTCTTAAAAAGATTAGATAACTTCAGGAACGGGGATGATGGGTGGTAAGGGACATGGAACTGCCTGGTGTAGGCCTTAGGGTCTCTTGCATTCTCTTCCATTCTTTTGTTCATATATTGTCAAGCGTTCACCAGAAAAAGTAATCCTTAAAAAAAACCGTAAGTTGTGTTTCCGTCCATTTTTCGCACCGTGATGTACTTATCCTTCTTTTTATTATCATTCCCTCTGTATTCTCGCTGGCCAAACGAGTTAGAGCGTCTCCACTTGCGGCAGAGGTCGAGGTGACGGTTGTTCAAACCCTGCCGCCAGCCAGTTGAACCGAGGGCATGGTTCATTCAATTCCACGCTGCAAGGTCCTTTGTAAGGGACATCGTTCTCGCCTCCTGATGGGGTCAAGGGGTCCGGCATCGGGAGATAAGCTTACACGCAGCCGCGGGGCGTAGACCCTGCCCACACTAGTGGTTTCAACCGCGGCGGTTCAATTACAAAGGCAAATTTCCTGTTGATGAGCTGAAGTTCAATTTGAGCTTCTCTCTCACGTGAAATGCTGAGTTAGTACACCTAGAAGCATTTCAAGTGAGAGAGGAATTCGAACTGTACCTCAATTCAGCAAAAGGGAGTCTGCCTTTGCTCTGTGCTGCGTCGCCTGTGTCGTCTCAATTTATGCTCTTTCCACTTTTGCTAAATGTTTCTTTCTTCCTAGAAGCGCTGAAAGTGTCTGTTGGGAGGTTCTGATAAATGAATGAAATGATCTGTTTACAAAGGAAGGCACGGGTGTCTGAGGTGTTCAAGCACGTCGCTCGCCGGGTGCAGGTGTGGAGAACAGGTGCAAACAAGGGCGCAGGTGGCACGCCACAATGGTCACTTCTTTTTTTTCTTCTTCTTCTTCCTCTTCTTCTTCTTCTTCTTTTGCCTTTTTCTTTTTTCTTTCTTTTCTTTTTCCTTTTTCCTCTTGTTTTATTTTTCTTTGTTTTTCTGTGTCTTTTTTTTTTGTTACTTATATTTTTCTTTGTTGCTTTTTCCTTTTATTTCTCTTTCTCTTTTTCAGTTGGTGAAACTATTGCACTCGCACTAACCCTGTATACCGTTGCAGTTGTACATGTGTTTGCTTGCGGTACAGTGACGTCACTTGGACACGCTATGATCAGCCAATCAAAGGTAAAGGATACGGCGAGGGAAGACGCATTTTCGACAAGCTAAAAAGAACATGTCTACATATATATATGTATGTATATATATATACATACATATATTTATATATATAGATATAAATATATACATACATATATATATATATATATATATATATATATATATATATATATATATATATATATATATACATACATGTACGAAAAAAGCTGGAGTCCGGGAACCATAATGGTGGAAACGTAGAAAACACCAGACTCAGAAGTAGGTAATTTATTCCCGACGTTTCGAGTCCTGTCCGGGACTCGTCCTCAGGGGATACAATGGGATACAGAGATCACATGGTCTTAGTATACTAGTAGCTGCGCCCGCCGGGGAGGAACGCGGTAACCTGCCAGAGGGAGGAGGGGGGGAGAGAAGGTAGGCGCTGTGACCTGTGTCAAGCGAGAGTGTGTGGTGGCGGAGGGATGGGTTGGGGAGAGAAAAGGTGGGGAAAGCCATTTACCCACCGTCGTTGTCCGTGATACTTCTCCACCTGTTCCTTGCTCCTGCGTATATGGGGTTGAGTGTTATGGACCTGTTTATGCTGTCTTCGTTGGTGGCCCACGCCTCCAAGAACAGTCTGCTCACTTTCTTGTTGTCGCTGTATAGAACCTTAGGGCCCTGCCAGTCGAACTCGTGCTGATGCAGTTAAGTGTG
Source organism: Oratosquilla oratoria (assembly GCF_046742065.1). Taxonomy (NCBI): domain Eukaryota; kingdom Metazoa; phylum Arthropoda; class Malacostraca; order Stomatopoda; family Squillidae; genus Oratosquilla; species Oratosquilla oratoria. The sequence goes on along the minus strand of NC_134782.1, from coordinate 70,241,566 downwards.
TTTGTACACTGCCGAACTTTGGTCCTTTCTGTTCACTGCCCTTTGGTGTTCCTGTAGTCTGGTACTAGCCTGCTTTCCTGTTTCCCCCACATAGCTTGCTGTGCAATCGGAGCAACTGATGCTGTACACCGCTCCGGGCTGGTTCAATTTGCTCACCTTATCTTTGACACGGATGAGAGATCCATGCAGCGTGTTACTGGGTCTGTGCGCGATGGTTACTCCATTTTTATTCAAAAGCCTCGCTGCGACCTCCAAAACCCCCCTCACGTAGGGGTCCGATATCCTGGTTGTGGCTGTTCGTGTCTCACCCCGGTCTGTTTCTCTTCTCTGCGGTACCGTCCACCTTTTCACCACTTGATTCGGGTAGCGATTCGCCCGGAATACCCTCCTCAACCTGCTTCTTTCCCCTTTTAGCGATGTCTCTGTGGAGCAGACCCTATCCACCCTGTTCCACAACGTTTTCACTACGCTCTTTTTGTGGCAGATCGGGTGATCACTACCAGAATCCAGCAATCGGTCGGTATACGTTGCCTTCCTGTACACGCCGGTGACCAAAATATCACCCACGCGTGTACAGGAAGGCAACGCATACCGACCGATTGCTGGATTTTGGTAGTGATCACCCGATCTGCCACAAGAGGATACTATAAACACAGCCTTCTTTACAAGCAGGTAAATTTTTAATCAACCTGTTTTTAATAGTGTTGTTATTTTTAAAGACAACTTGGACACCAAATGTATTAAATGTACGAGTTAAACTAACAAAACTTTGATGAAAAGGGATGGTAAAAATATTCTTAAAACTGAATAGTATAACCCTCCCTTTTCATCAAAATTTTGTTAGTTTAACTTCCTGTCTACCCTGTCATAAACCTTTTCCAAATCTATAAAAAAAAAAAAAATTCTTACCCTTTCCAATAGCTTGCCACACAAATCTTATCTGTCCTAAAACCACACTGTTCCTCAAAAAATGACTCCCTCTGTTCCTCTCCTAATCCTCTCAATCAAGACCCTCACATAAACTTTCCCAACTACACTTAACAAGCTGATCCCTCTGAAACTACTACACTCACACTTATCCCCTTTTTCCTTGTAAAGTGGAACTATACAGGCACTCCTCCAGTCCTCCGACACTCTACCCTCTCTTAAACAAACATTATATAACCTCATCAGTCAGTCCACCATCACTGTACCTCCTTTTTTCAGACATTCTGTTTGACATCCATCCAGACCAGGTGCCTTACCTGCTCTCATAATCTTAACAGCTGCTTTCACTACATCCTTCCCTATTTCTCCTCCATTTTCCTCACTCATCACTCTTATTTTCTTAGCGCTTCCCACTGCAACTACCTTTCCCTCCCTATTCTCCTTCACATTTAGCTACTCCCTAAAATACTTTGCCCACCTTCCTCTCACTATCTTCTCTTCAATTATCATCTCTCCATCTGCACCTTTTACCTTTTCTTCTCTACTTGATTCGCCTCCTCTTCCTCTTTTAATTTCCTTCCAAAACACCTTTTTATTACTTTCAAAATTTTCTGTCATACTCTTACCCCATTTCACATCTGCTCTCCTCTTTGCCTCGTTTATCTTATGCTTAACTTCCCTTCTCTTTAATTTGTACCTCTCATACGATTTCCTCGTCCTAATCTGTAGCCAATCCATGAAAGCCTGATTCTTCTCTTCTACACCCTTCTTTGCTTCCTCATCCCACCACTCACTACCCTTCCTTCTGTTTCCTTCCACCCTCCTTGTTCCACACACCATCTTTGCACACCTTATGACTCCCTCCTTGAACCATCCCCATTCCCCCTACACTCCTAGTTCTACTCTATCCTTCACTCCCTCCCACTCCTCTCTCAACTTCTTCTTATACTCCTTCTCCTTTTCTTTCTCATTTAAGTAGTTCACTCTAAGTACCTCTCTACCTTCTGCCCTTTTCCTCTTTTTCCACCTATTCTCCACTCTCAATTTACCTTCCACCAGGAAATGATCTGATATTCCCCCACTCTCTCCCCTTAGAACATGTACATCCTTAACTCTTCCTACCATACTCCCAGTCACCACTATATAGTCCATTAACGCTCTATATGCCACCCTTCTATCCACCACCCTCTCCCATGTGTACTTATGCTTGACTTTCTTCCTAAACACTGTATTTGCTATCATCAACTCTCTTTTGAGACACATTTCCACCGTTGGGGTGATACATTTACGATACGATTTTTACATGGAACTCCATACTTCCCAATCGCTCCGTCTATTGGTTCGTTTCCTACCCTAGCATTAAGGTCTCCCAATACAACTACATTGACATTTCTCCCTAATCCCTCTATACACTCATTCAAATCTACCCAACCCAAAAAGCCTCCCTTTCCTCTACGCTCTTCTCACTACCAGCCCCATACGCACTTACAAAATCCCACATCTCCCTTCCCAGCTTCATCTTCATCCACATTAACCTTGAATAAACCTCCTTCCACTCTACTACACGCTTACCTATCTCTTCACTTACTAGCCACCCCTTCTCTCCCTCGTCCCCTCTTCACTCCCGAGAACCTCCCAACTACACTCCCAAACTCACACTCGCCCCTCCCTTTCAAATTAGTTTCACTCAAAGGCAACACATCCATCTTTCTTCTCAAAAACATACTGCCTATCTCTTCCCTTTTACTCTCATCTGTACCACATCCACGCACATTAAAAGACCCAAACCTTAGGGTACTGGTTGGAAAACTCCTAGACCCTCTTATGCCATTATTAATTATTATTATTATTATTATTATTATTAATTATTATTATTATTATTATTATTATTATTATTATTATTATTATTATTATTATTATTATCATTATTATTATTATTATTATCATTATTATTATTATTATTATTATTATTATTATTATTATTATTATTATTATTATTATTATTATTATTATTATTATTATTATTATTATTATTTTAGGAATGTCCCCTGTGGGGCTACAGGTAGCAGGATTCCTAGTCTTAACCCCCGCCCCGTTTTTTGTCGCCTCATACGACTCAAGTGGAAAGACTTGGTGGCAGCACTCTATCCCCAACCACAGGATAGACGAAAAAAAGGAAATGAATATTCAGAAAAATGGTACAGAACAGTAACAAGGGGTTGGGGGACAGCATAACGGAGGGACAGACGTAGTATGATAAAAGTGTCATCATTTCTCTATGAACAGAGTCTTACTCTATCACAGACAAAATTATGTCTGGCTCTGGTCCGTAGGGTCGCCCCATATAAACCCGAAAGTATCAACTGCATGCTACTTTGCCACAATAACATGCAGCCAATACCCCAGACGGGGTATATATATATATATATATATATATATATATATATATATATATATATATAAATATATATATACATATATATATATATATATATATATATATATTAATATATACATATACATATACATAGACAGAGAGAGAGAAAGAGAGAGAGAGAGATGGACAGGTAGACAGATATGTAGTGCCAATGTTCTGAATAATTCCGCCGTATTTTGATTCGGCAGGATCGATTCGAACAGCATTACTGAAGGATTGAGTGAAAGAGAAGAGGTGAGGAAGTGAATGAACAGAGGATTCAATGCCTCCAGAACGTTTGTGTGAAGATCATCTTGAAATCCTAAACATGAAACTATAAACATTGTGGAAACATAAAGATAAAAACATAAACACTGTGAAAACGTTAAGATAAAAAACATTGCGAAAATATAAAGATAAAAACATAAACATTGTGAAAACTTATAGATAAAAAACATTGTGAAAACATAAACATTGTGGAAACATAAACGAAGGTATTCCAGGACGGTTGAATGCATTCCTACCCCCATCAATACCTGCGGACAAACACCAGTGAATGGACAGGACAGAGACAAAGGTAGTTACAATGGTGAGAAGTGAGGAAGATGGAAGAGAGGAAAAATGAAAAAAAAGGTCAGAACGGCAGGCGGGAACCAAAGCAGATCGTGAGATGAATGAAATCTTCTCGTGGCAGCCAGCACAGGAGAGAAAGTAGCTCATCCGTGACGGAAGGAGTCCAAGGTCGTCGCAGGGCGTCGGAAGAGAGGAGATGTTGTGCGCCACCACGTGTGCCATGCGTGCCAAGTGCTCGTGCCAGCAGCGGAGGGGGTGGGGGAGGTAATGGACCGCCTTGGTTAGATCAGCACGGACAAATCACACACACACACACACACACACACACACACACACACACACACACACACACACACACACACACACACACACACACACACACAGAGTGGATCTCGCGTGACAACGTTGATACCACGAGAGAAGAGAAAAGAGAGAGAGAGAGAGAGAGAGAGAGAGAGAGAGAGAGAGAGAGAGAGAGAGAGAGAGAGAGAGAGAGAGAGAGAGAGAGAGAGAGAGAGAGAGAGAGAGAGAGAGAGAGAGAGAGAGAGAGAGAGAGAGAGAGAGAGAGAGAGAGAGAGAGAGAGAGAGAGAGAGAGGAGAAGAAACTGCGGACGAGGACCTTCCTGAATCAGGTCAAGGTCACAGACCTCCAGGAACTAGATCAATCGTGAGCCAAATCACGGTCTCATCACCGACCAGGGGACAACTCGCAACGGTTCCAGGTGTTAAGAACTCACCCAGGGAGACGCTCAGCTAAGACCGGAGGAGTCACCTTGGCCCTATGTGCCTGGACTACCAGTGCAAGGGCTGTTAGCCCTTGGAGTCGTCAACGGGTCCACGCCTTACGAGGCAAGAGAGGAAACCAACGTGCCACAGCGGCACGAAGGAGAGGGAGGGGTGGGGGGGCACGTACACGCCCCTCGACGGTTTGTGTAACGAGGAAAAACCGCTACGACATCATTTACAATTAAAGGTATTGACTCGAGTTCGATTGCTGCTTCGACCCCAAATGGTGAAGAAGAGGCGGGAAATGGCGGGGGGAGGGGGAGGGGGAGGGGGAGGGGGAGGGGGGCTCTGCTCCTTGGAGATGCTTTTACACTCACGGGGGACGCCCGTCCCCCCGCCCGTCCCCCCCGCCCCCCCCTCTCTCTCTCTCTCTCTCTCTCTCTCTCTCTCTCTCTCTCTCTCTCTCTCTCTCTCTCTCTCTCTCTCTCTCTCTCTCACTCACTACCGTAGTGTCTCTTTATATTTCATTTCTTCTATTGCCAGACGATTTCATTCGAATGAGTGGACCCCACCGTTGCAGAAGGGCTACACTTCTCCCTCACATTCTAATACGTAATCATCTACACACACGCGCGTGCGCGCACACACACACACACACACACACACACACACACGCGCGCGCGCGCACACACGCACGCACACACATACATACATACACACACACATGGAAGAGACAAAAGTGGAAGAGAAATTGAATATCTTGATGGATAATTACAATGAAGGGGTGAATAGGCACGTACCAAGACAGAAGCTAGAGAGAGTGTACATTAAATGCTGGTTCAACAAAAGATGCAGTGAGGCAAAAGATAGAAGGGACAGAGCTTGGAAAAGATGGAGAAAAGGAAAGAAAAAAAACATAGAAAATGGCAAGTATATATAAACTACAGAAATGAGTATGTAAAAGTGCGAAGAGAGGAAAAAAGGAACCATGAAAAGGACATTATAGATAAATGCAAAGAGCAACCCAAGCTATTCTATCGATACGTGAATGGTAAACTTAAAAACAAACAGGAAATGGTGAAACTACGCCAAGGGAATATAGAATACACAGAAGAATTAGAAATGGCCGAAGTCATGAATCATCACTTCAAGTCTGTTTTTACTAGAAAGAAAGCACAATATTGGGACGAAGGAAATAAAAGGCGATCTCCCCTCCATGAGCGAGATAATAATAACAAAAAAAAAAATAATGGAACATCTATCAAACCTTGACATCAGGAAGTCACATGGCCCGGACGGAATTGCAATTTGGATTCTAAAAGAATGCAAAGAAGAACTAACGGACAAAATACATAACATAATAAGTTGCTTACTCAAAGAAGGAAAAATACCAATAGACTGAGGAAACAAGGAAGAACCGACTAACTATATACCGGTCTCACTAACAAGCACTATAGCCAAAATTTGTGAGAAAATAATCAATAATAGATGGGTAAAACACCTGGAAGATAATAATATAATAAACCCAAGACAATTTGGGTTCAGACAAGGAAGATCATGTACCACAAACTAAGTATGTTTCTACTCAAGATTAATAGACATAGTGCAAGAAAGGAATGGATGGGCTGATTGTGCCTTCCTAGACTTACAAAAAAATTTTTTGACAAAGTACCACACAAAAAATTATTAAAAAAAAGTGGAACATATAGGAGGGATACAAGGGAACCTACTAAAATGGATGGAGGACATCCTGATTGGTAGAAAGAAGAGAGTAGTGCTCAGAGAAAAATATTCAGGTTGTAAAGAGGTGATCAGTGGAGTTCCGCAAGGATCTGTATTGGCTCCAATAATGTTTGCTATTTATGTGGATGACATGGATGATAATGTGCAACGTTACATGAGCTTCTTTGCAGACGACGCCAAACTGTTAAAGAAAGTAAAAACTGAAAAGGATTCGAATCACTACAGGAAGACCTGAATAAGGTATAGAACAGGAGTCAGAAATGGGAAGTGGAATTCAATATTAACAAGTGTAGCATAATGGAGTTTGGAAAAAGTTAAAAATAGAATATCAGGACAATATAAAATTGGAACTAGAGAGGTAAAGAAGGAGAGATCCGAAAAAGATTTGGGTGTAATTATCTCAAACAGATAAACAAAATTATAGGAGAATCCTACAACTTGCTAAGATCAATAAAAGTGGCATTTACATATTTGGACGAAGAAATGGTTAAAAAAATATTGGTCACACTGATAAGGCCTAGACTAGAATACGCGGCGACATTGTGGTCCCCCAGTACCAAAAAGAATATAAAGAAAATAGAAAGAATCCAAAGAGCAGCCACAAAAATGGCCCCTGCACTTGCAAACTTGTCATGCAAGGAGAGAGTGGCTAAACTGGAGTTACCGACTCTGGAGCAAAGAAGAGAGAGAGACCATCTACAGAATCATGAAGGGCACAGAAATACTCGATAGAGAGGACCTCTTAAACTGGGACAAGAGAAACACAAGAGGACATGGAAAGAAAAAAAAACATAGCTACAGAAGAGATCTGAAGAAAAACAGATTTCCATATAGAGTGGTGGACAATTGGAACAAACTGGACGAAAAAATAGTGTGCACAAAAACCATTCATGAGTTTAAGAGCAAACTAGACATTGCGAGATACAAAGGCGGGACACCACGAGCGTAGCTCCCCTTCCCGCAAAATACAACTAGGTAAATACACACACACACACACACACACTGAGAGAAAGTGGTGGAACTGAAGTGAGACACGGACGCGAGCGTTCATTCCGTTCCTGTTTACCATCATCTCTTAGGACAAATGCCTTAGAGTTGTCGAGAGAGCCCCTGAAGAGGCGAAACATATGCCTTGTAGCGAACGGCACAATTGCGCGGCAGGATTTGTTAACGTCATCCCTTTATTTGTGACAATATATATATATATATATATATATATATATATATATAAATATATATATATATATAAATATATATATATATATATATATATGTATGTATGTATTATGTAAAATATATTTCTTTTCAGCAAATGCCATGTACGTTCTGTTTTTGTGAATAATCTATAGTAATCACACAAGCAATGTTATTTATTACTAAAGGCTTTTGTCAAAATTATCATGTACATTCCTGTTACTGATTTTTTTTCTCTATCCGATTTCTGCATATAGCTATGGTCAGTCGACTTTTGAGGACGGACAGAAGAAAAACACATATCTTCCGTTTTTAAAGCTGGTTACAGCCTACAACAGCAATGACACGGCTGTGGCGACAGACACTCCCGCTGACTCTCCAATGGTAAGGAAGAGGAGGTGGTAAGAGGGAACACAACAAAACAGAATAAAATTCACTACGGGAAGAACAAATATTATAGCAGTGGGACATGAAGAAATGGAAAATGTAATGCGTAGGGGAGAGAATAGCATAATGTTGTGAACTTGAAAGTTGGTACAAATAAGAGAAAATTTAATGAAATCGAAACCATTAAAGGAATTTGAAACCATAATGTTAATGTATTGTATACCTTACTCAAAGGTAGAAATGTATTACAGCATCTAAATCCAAGATCTAGACAGCAGAGATGACTGTTAAAGTTCATTACAGAGGTAACCAGAAGAGATCAAATGAGAAATGCTCACATTACAGAAGACTTAGGAGAGAAGACAGTGTTAGAACACGTAGACAAATCTCAATTATGAACATAAGAATGGAGGGGACTACAAGAAACCATGAGGCATACACTAGGCAATTCCATGTCCCTTACCACCTGCCATCCAAATCCATAAACTTATCTAATATTCTCTTAACACAATCAATTGTTTCAGCGCTTACTACATTGTTACTAAGTCTATTCCATTCGTCAACCACTCTATTTGTAAACCAGTTCTTGCCTGTTTCCTTCTTAAACCTAAATCTGTCCAATTTAGATACATTACTACGAGTCCTGCCCTGTTGTCTGAATATGATGACCTTGACTACATCATTCTTGGGCCTTCGGCCCAATTGAGCACCTCCATTAGATCACCCCGCACTTTTCGGTTTGGACACAATGAGGATGAGAAAAGATCGACGCCCAAGGAAGTACGGGATATGACTCCCGAGAGGCAAGAGACCAGAAGGGGGGGGGGGGTGCAAGGTGCACAGAGGAGGACAAAGGAGATGCAAACAACAACATACCGATTAGTCCTAACGGGGCTGCTCGCGAATTGAAAGGGGGTGTAAAGATTGGAAGCAGTTAATTGAAAACCACTGACTTAATCCAAATGTATAAGCTCACGATGCTGAGAAATAAGTTAGATCGAGGTTGGAGTCCGTACATCTATGTAGGCGTTTCTTAAAAGTATCAGTTGTATTTGAACTCATACCATGAACAGGTAGTTTGTTTCAAACATTTACAATGAAGTTAAAGGAAACTTTTTTTTTTTTTTTTTTTTTTTCTTGTTCATTGGTGTTTGGTCTCTCATAGCAGAGAAAAACCTTGTGACAAAACTCAAGAGGAAGAATGCTGGAGGAGGTGATTGACAAAAGAGAGTGAGAAAAGACGGAGAAGGATGGAAAAGTTTGGTCTGGATGTTGTCGAGATGAGATTCCGTAAGCCTAACTGGCGTCTGGTGAGATTATAGGTGAGAAAATTCATTTACACCTGGATTAGAATCTAAACGGACACCGTCGATTGCTGCGACACTTTCCCGTCGATAATGTTCCCAAATGTTTCACCGACAATGTTGCCAAATGTTTTATCGCCTGGCTCTCCAAGCATTTAAGGAAAAGGTGATGACTTCAGCCGCACATAAGTGCATCCTGACCTGAAATCCCTACTAACCTATACACAAAGATAATAACATAAAAAAAGGTATGAAGGACGAGCTCTGTGACGTCACGTCAGCGACTCGCGTGAAGAAATTAGGGGATAATGACGCTAAGATGTAATCAACCCCTTCCGTGCCGCGGGGCCACTCTTCCTTTTATTCCAGCTTCAGCGGGGACGTTTTTTTTTTTTCTCTCTCTTTTATTCCAGCTTCCGCCTAGTCACATTATCCACTCCCGTGCCCTAAGCCTCTTCAGTCACGAAGAAGCAGCAGCCAATCTCCATGAATCCCCTTTCGTACCGTGTAGCAATTTTCCTTTTACTTCAGCTGCCGCCTGACCGTCTCAGTCATTTCCGTGGTACCCCCCTCCCCCTCGTCTCAGTAACGACGGGATGATGGCCTATTATCTCGATCTATCCTTTCCGTACCGGGTGGCACTTCCCCCCCTCCCTGCTACATCCCACTCCACCGGCTGCCTCCATGGTCCATTCCCTTGACATGTCCTCTACCCCGCCTCCAAAGGGCACAGGAATGTTGTAGTTTATCTCTAGGAACTCTTGCCCTGCCGGCTACCCACTTATGTTGCCCTGTTGAACTTTCTGCCACCCCACGGAGGGATTCCAGAAGGACACTGACGCGCCAGTGTTTTCAGGTGTCGAAGGGTTCCAACCAGAAGGCCCTTAGCTACAACTACGGACGCCTTCACCTTTGCCCTTTGCATCCGGGCCTCCGAGGGCGAGGAGGGGTCACCGGGAGCTGGACTCGAACGTGGAGTCGCGACGTGCAGAGGAGAAGGACCGAAAGAAACCCGCCAATGAGAGCACTTCATCGAAGCCACTCCACTCCCCTTCGCTTCGCAGGGAGTGGACTTCCTTCGCTGAACAAACTTGCCTGGCTGCATACAAGTACATTGTCACCCAACTCAACAGCAAGGCGGACAGCTTTGCCTGGGCCAGGTAAGTAGCGATAACTGTGCACCGTGACTTGACAAACAAATGTCAGAAGGGGTAGGACTGTCAGTGGGAAGGGCACACTAGGAAAGGCCAACAATTTACCCATGCGAGAATAGGAAGAAAGACTACCACAGTTCACACTGGGATAGGCTCATGATACCTTTGTACCTAGTGCTGGTCAGCCCAATACTATGTCAATTTTCGGAATCTACCCCACATACAACTTTTCTCATCAGAAAACCAAAATGAAGCCTCTTTAGAGACTCTTCATCACTTAACCACGCTGCAAACATCCAGCCGCTCATCTAAAACAAACACATACTGCACTCTAGACATCTTAGATTACTTCATCCCAAACACGAAAATCTAATACGACACAAAACACCCAGACCTCACTACACAGACCACCTGTTTTCTGCGCCCCCTCATAACCCTGTACACTAGAGGTCATGTTAGAATTGTTATGATTGACCTAGGTTAATTGTAAATGATATACCGCGCCATTTCTCCAAGTACCACCCCCACAGTTTCTCTACTACTTTTTCAGAGTGTGAACGAGGAAAATGTAAAGATTGTACGCCTTAGGTTCCAATGGGTATGCAGGCTCGGATAGCTACCGCGCCACCAAAGAGCCCCGGGCCTAGTGTTCTTGTACCGCCGCCATCCTAACCTCCTGATGACTGCCCTCTCACTACACAAAGACGTGCAATCAGCGTTGTTGTACATTATGCTCATGTATGCAACCACAATTTGAATTACAAATGTAGTTGTGATGACATGGCCCAAATATTATCAAAGTGCATTCTAAATGATAAAATATTGAACTACATATGAAAAAGCAATTAAAAGAGTAACCTTTTTTGGATTATTCATGTATAAGGTTCTAAATCATGGAAAAATCAGGCTTCATAAATTATATTTGATCATACGTTTTATTGTAATTAATTTTGCTGTTTTCTATCACCCTAATTTGAACGCTATATTAAAATTCCTGGTTATTTTCAATATTCACTGATTAATACAATTACTCAGATCTGCGCAATTAATTGCCTAATTTTCAATTACAATTACTAATTGGCCCGAAACTGGCTTGAGTCAAGCCAATGTCGTCGCCAGCAGGCCATGGTGGTGCTACTCGCCTCTACTAACTACACATCTTAAGGGGTTTGGATCCTTTCTAATGAGGTTGGATTCCTCTTACAGGGGTCGGATCCCTCTAAATGGGGTTGGATCTTTTCAGAGGATTCGGCTCCTTTAATAGGAATCCAACCCCATTAAGAGGAATCAAACCCCATTAAAAAGGCTTTAATCCCATTAAGAATTATCCAGCCCCACTTTTAGAATCTAATCTCCTTAACCCCTTGAGTACCGGGTAGTAATTTTTTTGCTTATTCTGACCACCGCCAGACTACTTTATTCATCTCTGCGTCAAATGTCGATATCAAAGGCTTTGTGGCCTAACTAGACTAACCCACCAGATCTTTCTTATTAATTTCCGTGACATCCCCTTCGGTAACGAAGTGGTTAACTAATTTCATGACCCTTTCTGTGAGAGAGAGTACCCTGACTGCAGATTAATTAACAATTATACACAATTTTATTCTACCTATGTTTTCAACTCTTTCGTACTGTAGCGCTTTGGTTTTTATCTTGTTTTACTCTACGTAAATCTTGGTGGGATATCCACCTGCCCCAGCGGGGTGAGATTGCCGCAGCTAAGGAAACTAAGAAAGAAAAAAATAACTCTCCCCTCTCCTCCTCCTCCTCCTCTTCCATAGGTCCAAAGTAGCTGGAAGGTTAGGAAGTAAATGAAAAAAAGAGGGAAAAAAAGAAGAAAAAAAAGAAGAAAATTAGATGAAAAGCAGAGAAAAGAAAGAAAAAGAAGGAGTTGAAGAAGGAAATGAAGAAATAAAAGAAGTGGATGAAAAAGAAAAAGGAGAAGAAGAAGGAAAATAAAAATAAAAACGCTGTTTCTACCACCAACGTATGTGTGGTCTTAATCAAGAGTCTCTGGCGAGAGGAGTTCCGATAGCAATAATAACGAGAGCGGTGGCAGTAAAATTGACCTTCCAGAGTCATTTAAGATCAAAAGATACGTTTTTCCATTTTTATCTTTTAAGGAAGTTAGAACCAGAAAATGATGTTCACGTTTCGCTGACTCTGATCGAGATGCAGCTACTTCCAGTACTCCAGTGGTCAAATAGTGAGCACTGCCCGTATTTTTTGAGTTTCCTACAAGTAAATCCATCCACTTCGCAATATTACCAACAAACAGAAAAGTGAATAGAAATAATGCCTCTCTCTCTCTCTCTCTCTCTCTCTCTCTCTCTCTCTCTCTCTCTCTCTCTCTCTCTCTCTCTCTCTCTCTCTCAGAGAGGAAACTTCGAAATGGTGCCCGTGATATGATTTGTCACCATCTTGGGTCACGTGATGGACTCGTGATCGACAGCGATTACCCTTCCGGATGAGATCGCAGTGTTCATATATGGCCCGATCTAGGAGTAATGTTGTGGCCTTACATACATATACATACACACACACACACACACACACGCATCCATACGCACACACACGCGCACACACACATACACACACACACACGCGCGCGCACGCGCGCGCCAGAGCTGGAGTGCCGGCTTGCACGGTTGTTCAGCCTGGGCTGGGAATCGAGTTCCGAGAACTGAGTTAACTTTCGAGTGTGGTACCACATCATCAGTAAGTCGTATCAGTGTCGGTCTGTTTCTATGTAACTGACTGGCAGGGGGAGGGGAACAGTGAGGCTCGTTTCACACGTATCGACTTTTCGCCGTGCGCCGTCCACGACACGACGCCATGCTCTCAAATAATCGTGGATATCTATGGTCGTGACGTGTGAAAGCGTCCATAGACACCCATGGTTATTTGAGAGCACGGTGTCGTGTCGTGGACGGGGCACGGCGAAAAGTCGGTGCGTGTGAAAGGAGCATCACTGGTTTTCAGCACTCTAGGTGTGAACAAGTGGAGGGAAAAGATCCTAAGGTGGCTTCCATCGGCTCTCAGGGTTCGACTTGCACGTCGAGGTGACGCTGATGGCGTCCGAAGCCGAACGACCCGACGAGGGGTGGATGAGAGGTCGCGTGGCTCAGTGGTAGGGCGCGTAGGGACTTCGGGCGTCTGTTCGAATCCTGGCCACGGAGAGGAGGTTAGGAAGGGCATCCACTCTGAGCAATGGCCCCCAACCGCTGTCCACCTCGAACCTGGTTGAGATCCGGGCGGGTACTAGCCCCTCCCCCCCCCCCAAAAAAAAAAAAAAAAACTACGGAGGATGTGACGCCGATATCGCAATCCAGAATCTTATGAATTTTCTCCTGGCAAATGCTAAGAATTTCTTATTTTGGCAGTTCTGCCCAATGCCATTTTTCTTTACCTTAAAGGATGTAGCCCTAGGCAAGATATTCATCGAGATCCGTCTTAATATCCTCGTTACCTTTCACCCAAAGTTGAATGATGAAGTCACCTGGGATTATCCTGAAATAGGTAGAGTACGCCAGCGTGCGCAGAGAGGTTAATCTCGGATCTAATTAGACCCTAATCACCGACGCGCCGAGTGGAGCACTACTAACTAGGGATTCTAGGAACGCATTAGCTAGATCAAAAGTATTTTCTCTTGTAATTGGTTCATCGATTGGGTGCATATGAGAAACGCGAGAGAAGGAGGAGGGAAGGTTCGAGACATCGGTGAGAAAGAAAGGGGAGGGAAGGGGAGGGAAAGGAGGACCAATGGGAGGCAGGGAGGAGGGTCGTCAGCAAGATGAACAAAATACTCGCGCGACTGACGAAACAAGAGGAAAAGTGCCAACCGAACAATGGAAGCCCTTATTCGAAATATTCTTCAGCCCTTCCGCTATTAAGGGATTGTTACATTGGGCTTCCACGGGCTTCTTCACCAGCGCCGACAGTTCGATTGAGTAAGAACGACTTCGGTTACAATATTTTATTTTTCAAATCTCCAAATATCAAATTGTCTTTCCCTCATATAGCAAAGCTGAAAGATGAAGTACGAGATTATAAACCTATACGAATGCTAGACATACTGTTGAAAGGTTCCTGGAGATACCTAGAGTTCTGTAAGCGAAGTCATATTCTAGTTATTCAAATGGAGGCTGGAGGTAGGAGGTGGGAAAGAAAATAGCCTAGTGTGATAACCTCTTACAGAAAAGCCATGGAAGTGAATTGGATAGTCTGACGCCAGCCAGAGTTGAAGGGGAAATGACACCTCCCCCCCCCCCCGTTCGTTTAAAGAGCTTTGATCATACTGCAATCACATCGAAGTCCAAAGAAAACTATTCAGGTGAAACATGATAACCAATCGTCAGAAAATGAGTAGAGTTTTTCTTGGAAGGTGTTCTACATCAGGAAATATGAAATGCTGCTGCTGTATTTATTCCACTGTAGTAATTGATATATTAAACCACAAATTTTCGGGAGAAGACCTGTTAATAATACATAATGACGAAGAAGCTAAACCGGCCCATACACGATCAATATCATTGTGCAATATTCGGCATTGGACAATATCATTGACGGTGTATGGATGGTACTGAAGAATGACACAATGCATTGAATACATCAAATGTACTACAGGCCAAGCACGTGTGCGTCTTCAATACCTTCTCTGCACCGTCAATAACACTGTACAATACGAAATATTGCGCAATAAGACTGATCGTGTAGGAGCCGCTTGAGGTGTAGCTAAGTATAAATTGGTATAATACTGAGTGTCGAAAGTCAGTAGAGTTGAACGCTGCTATCTATGTGTAAAGTAACCATCGAAACCCTTAATAAGCGTGACTGAGAGGCGTGTGCGGGCATCCGACACGCCCAGAAGACCTCACGGTTCGTCAAGTACAAATACGTAAAAGACAAATATTGGGCTTTGACTAGCCCCATTATCCCTCCTAACACGTAGCCCTACATGGATACACGCTCCGTATTTAAACACTTTTTATCGTGTAACACTAAATGGTTACGGTTAACTTCAAGATATCACTGGAAATCGTGAATAATACTTATTATGAATAGTGTTGAAGAGAGGATTGGTCTGAAGCAGCTCAAAATCGAAACGAATGGCGAAACATGTTAGTGGACATGTGTCAACTTGTGGCTTAAGATCCAGCAGAGCAAGAATAGTGTTGATAAAACGTCCATAAGGAGGAGATTTTAAAAGTGATGAGAAATGATGATACTCTTCTCTCCTTTAGAGAAGGATATGAAAGAAAAATGAAAAGTGAAAATAACAAAAGTAAAGAATGTAAATCTACATTTGAAGACATCTTGGGTGATGTAGTAGAATTTAGTCCGCATGAAAAAGAAATATCAAGGAACTAATACTGAAGGGAAAGAAATGGCTGGAGCAAAGGTGAAAGTGACAATTGATACGAGAGAATTTGATGAGCTGGCAAAATGTAGTCAATGTGGGGAACCAACTCAGATGAAAAAAATTGGTACGCTGTGATTTCTGTTATAGATAGTTCCAATTACAATGACTGTTCAGGAAGATCAGATGAATATAAAGGCATGGTAGACAGTGATAACATTGTATACAGATGCTACAAATGTCCCAGAATAAACTTGAACAGATAGTGGAGAGCTTGCAAAGCTCAACATGGCTCATTTTCAACGATTTAGTGGATAACTGTAAAACCCGAATTGTAAGTTAGACTCTAAGATTGAAAACCTTGAACAAGTGATATATGATAAACTAAACGACAAGACAAAAAAGGAAACAAAGGAGACAATTGACTTGTACTTGAACAAATTACAAGGAAAATACAGAGACGTTGGTACTAGAAGAGACCAATGAAAATGAGAAAAGTCATAAGTAATAAGAAATCTCTAATGAACAAAGTCGAAAGTCAAGTTGTAAATGTAAGGTATATTCTACAATACGTCTTAACTAGATAAGACCTACCTATCAATATCTAGAACAATGCTAACTACGCCACTGGAAGTGTCACGGAAAAACTAACACATGATATCAATCATCAAAACTTGTCTTCTGCTGTCTAGGATAACCTATCACGTCTTTGTATAACCAAAATATCTCACTTTATATTCTCAGTTTTGCTCATTGCCAACTTAAGAATGAAAATATATTCGTAAACTTGATTATGGTAACGCTGGAATATTTAATAGCCTCGAACATATCAGTGGAGGAATACGATATATTATTCCCTTATATCTGTGAGGCTCCTTGAAACTGGACCCATATAATTTTGTCTTTTGTGATAGTTATAAATATGATGCCAATGTAGTGGTGTTCGTTATCACTAGCAAGTTTAACAAAAATTACGTTAATTACTGGAACTTCTTTTCAGGGCGTATTATTGGCTTAGTTTGATGGATCTGTGTTTTGTGGTGTGTGTCTTATGATCTCTGAAACAATCGAGGATTCGTTCATCTCTCCCTTATACCAAAACGGATTATCATAAAGAAATGGATATCATTCTCTGCCCTTTATCGAAAATTCGGGGTAAGTAGTGAAAGCATTGTCATTTTCTCCGAATTATAATGATAATGAAAAATTTAATGGCATTCCTCTGAGTTTCCCTCACCCTCCCCTCCCCTCCTTTCCTCCCTTCTCCTTACCTTTTTTCTCTATCCAACCTCCTATATTTTTTTTTCCAAATGGGTCAGATTTTTCTAAACTATACTTCCCATTTTGTCTTTCCTTTTTTGTATTAAAATCTTTACTGACATATAGAAATAGAGCTGTCAAACAGATTCTTCATTGGCATGGTATTGTTCTATAATGAAACTACAAAACAGTCGATTCTGTATCGGGAAAGTACACAAGGTAGGGACTACTTTTTCAAAACAGAATTATGAACACCATATAGAATATATAAACGATTAAACACACAAAAAAGAAAAAATCAAAATTGTATATGGTAAGTATTCTTGAATCTCATTAAATTCAAAACATTATATTTTTACTAAACAGACACTTCATATAAAGAAGAGCAAAGGGGCGGGCAGAGGGGGGGGGGCTTACCACGCATCACGTGCACCCTTGTATGTTTTATCGTGTGTGCTTTTGAAGAGGTAAAGGGGACGTTGTAAAGATTAGTAACAACCCCAGAATACCTACGTAAAGATAAACTACCACACATGTTAGATTGTAAATAACAACTCCAGAAATGAGCTTGTAAACATAAATCGCCCCAACAGTGACGATCATCTGATTAAGATTAGGTTAGATTAAGTTAGGCTAGGCTAGGTTAAGCTTGTTTAAGATCAGCCACTCCAAATATTAGTTTGTAAAGATAAAAAACCCTCAGATACTCCGGTGTTGCAGATCTTTACAACTTACAGTAAAGGCGTGTTAAGGTATGAATAACAAATGATACAGCGATTATTACATGATATGATATGTGCCCTACGCCACTCCAGAACCCGCCCCACTCTATCCGTTAAGGCGTTATCACACTGGGCTATTTTTCCCCCAACCTCCGATTCATCGGTGGTACCGAACACCTCCAGCACTTTTTCCGCCGTGAAATCACTCTCTGGCAAACTATTTTGTTTTCTCAACTCTTTATATAGAATGGCCATTTGATATGCTGGAGGATTTTTTTTTCCCTCCAGCATACAATCAGATTTCTTCCCGAAAGCTGCGGGCTGCATATCTGTTCCAATAGTCGACGGGAAAATAGCCCAGTGTGATAACCCTTCACCTAACGGCTGTTGAGGAAGTGTTTGCCCTCGGCCACAGCTTGAACGAACGACACAACCAAGTGCAGAGTCAGGATTAATTGAAATGGTTTTTTACTCTCTCGTTGATGGAGGGGTGGCTTCCCCACAAATGATGTAAATCACGTGGCAGCACCTACGGTACAAGTACAGGTGGCGGCACACTGGTCATTTCTCGCTAGCATGCTACTTGTTTTTGCTACTTTCTTTGAGTAGAAATGACTTCGGTGACGATCTTTTGTTTTTCAAATTTCCAAATGTCAAATTTCTCTTTGTGAGAAGCTGAATGACGAACTAAGAGATGTTAAACCTAGAATACGAATGTGAGACACATTGTTGAGATGTTCTTATTACGAAAGTCTAGAATATTGCAACCGAAGTCGTTTTTACCCCCAACGAAGTAGCAAAAGCAAGCAGCATGCGGTGGATCGTTTGTTTACGTTTTTACATTCGCATTGCCCCCGTCATTTGTCGGAGTTCCTAATGTTCTTGATTCTTTTCTATTGATCACAATTTTTTTTCATTTGTTCACACCCTGAACACTAAAAACGTATATTCTACAATTTTTTCCCGTATTACTTTATAGAAAAATATTATATCTCCAATTACAGTACTTTCATCTCTGTTTTTTTAGACTATATACAGTTGCTATGAAATATACAATAAGTTATTTACTACATATGTTTTATGATTTCAAAAATACTGTGTAATATTTTAAGTAATCTACTATATTTACAGAAACCCCATTAATTTTGCAGACATTCTCTGTAAACCTTTTACCAGCAGTTTTTACGTAAACTTTGTGGATTATTTCTACGGGACATTTCACTATATATATAACTTTCATTTTTCATATTGATAATTCTGAAGTAGACTTGAGTGTCATCAGAATGTTATTTGAATAGGATTGTGTTTCGTTGTCGATGAGCAATTTTTCAATCATTGGAAACAAGATGGCGTCGAAGGGATGGAGTCACAGAGGTGGGAAGAAATGAAGGAAGGATAGTAGTAGAAAAGAAAAATGACCAGCATTCTTTTATAAGAGGAAATTGGTCTCCAATCATAAAAGAGTGCGTGACTCTGGTCCATAGGGACGTCACCAGAATCCCTAAAGTACTGACAGCATAAAACTCAACATTCACTTTGATATGATACGCCGATGACACCCAACCGTAGCCTTCTTTATGCTAAATCTATTCAACCGATGGTGGGTGGATGGTACTCTCCCCACCTCTTGGAGTGAAGCCTTCATTTTTCTTTGGCCCATACCAAAACAGGATAATCTATATGTATATATATATATATATATATATATATATATATATATATATATATATATATATATATATATATATATATATATATATATATATATATATATATATATACAATAGAGGTAGCCAGCCAAGGCATAATTCCAACTTTGACCCCTCCCACTCCTATCCGTCTCTCATTTGTTTTCATTTCATTTTAGCTCCTTGTGGATGAACAACTGCCCGGTACAGATGTAGTGCCCCCGAATAAACACCAACCTAAACACCACTCCTTCCTAGCATCTTTCTAGTCTATCTTCAGTACCGACCGCTGCACCACAGACATCTTGGTGCAAATGTAAATGATAATTCGCGCCAAACTTGCCAACAATCGCTATGCGTATGCCACATTACAGAATACGTAAAAGGTGGATCCAACGTAAGCCAGTGCTCTTATGTTTCCCATCTTCATATCCCCCATTCCCTATCCCACAGGACGCTTTGTGTCCGTTTGGTGACATCCCTGCTCTCCTCACACACCGAAATTGGAGAGGGTCTTCAGGGAAGTTTCCTTCTCTTTAAGTTATCCATCGATGATATAGTAAAATACATTCCCCTGAATTACTGCCAGCTTGTACGTCAACAACCTAGTGTAGTGGAATCCGCCTTATCCACACCAACGGCCTTCTCCAAGGAGCTGTGTTCCCTGTAACCAGATGATCTGGAGACTAGAGGTTTCAGTTTCCCGCTACGAAATCGGTCACGTTTCGTTTTTACAGGCATCACCGCTACATAAACAACGCCTTCCACAAAACAAGACAACATTTTCCTCCTGGTCATCGAGAGTAACCTCGTGTCTAGGTCTGATTTTCAACTTTCACTTCTCTTGGACCCCTCATCTAAATTATCTTAAGATCCTTTGTCTTCCAACACGTGACATCCATAAATTGCCGCCTCACATGAGTTGAAGAGCCTCTAGCAAACTTTCGTGTAGAGTTAATTTCATTATGGATGTCAGGTTTACTCCTCTGTCTCTCCCACAGCCCTCAAACTACAGTTTTAATACATCTTGCTTGGAAAGAATCATCACCAATACCCCTGTCTTCTCTGCACAGTTTCCTTCAAAAGGTAAGTATCCTTTTCCTAGCCATCATAACCTCTTTCATATCACCCACGCCTTTTAGCGTAGCAATCCAACACTTCCGCAGCTCAAAAATATCACCTTCCCATACAAACCCCGACATTTCCCTAACTGACCCATTCCACCCACTTCGATTAGATATATTTTTTTTTTTTTGTCTTGACGGGATACTGGCCATGTGGACAGAAGCGTTGGGTAATCATCACCAACGAAACGCAATGCAATAAATATTCTCTGCCCCTCCATACTTCTCATCCGCCCCAAAAACCCACCCACCCACCCACCCCCTACGCCTCGCCCTCCCTCTCCTCTCCTACTTGAAGCCGCTTGTTGAGATCCGTATCAAATGACGATAAGGCAGATAGGTGTGTTTTCGATGCTGAAGAGCCCCGCTCGGATGTAGGTCAGTAGGGTAAAGTAGTTATTTTTGAGAAGGGTGATGGATGAGGAGAGAGGGTAGCCAAAGAATATTGTTTTTGGCTCTAGTGATGTAACACAGGGAAGAACGTTTTGAGCGACCCCTCCCGCCGCGATAGAGAGCGAGCATCTCGACTGAAGTATTCTCTGCAGCTGTCGCTCGACGATTTCATTCATCCAAGAAAATCTGTCTCCCAACAAAGTAGAGGCGCCAAATATCTCGATTAACCATTTCGAGTAGTCACCCGAAGCTCGAGTTAGTATCTAGTTTCTTACTCCCTCGGGAGAATAAAGGAGTTATCACACTGGTCTATTTTCCCTCCGACTTTTGGACCAGGTGTGCAGCTCGTAGCTTTCGGGAAGGAATTGGATACGCCGGAGCAAAATAATTTCATCTCCAGCAAATCGACTGACATTCTACGTATTTTTGTTGAGGAAGCAAAATAGTTTGCCAGAGAGTGATTTAACGGCGGAAAAAATTCTGGAGGTGGGCGATAGCGCCGATGAATCGGAGGTTGGAGGGAAAATAGTCCAGTGTCATAACCCCTTCAGGTCATCATCGGTTTTCTATGAAGGTCAAGTTAGATTGGGTTCAATAAGAGAACCATGAGGAAAACCACAAGAAAGCTATCTCATCCTGACTCCCTCAGCACAGACATGTGCTACAGGCAATTAAAGCTTGTCATAATGTAACAATTACATTCTGTTTATGTCTAAGTTCGTAACTTCCTGTAGGTGATCGTCAGTTTTGTTATTGAGACATTGCGACAAGTTGAAGAAGGTGGAAAAAGAAGAAGAAGAAGACTCGGGTCTAGTTCCCATTTTGTTTACCAATGGATTATTTGCGAAACGCAAAAGAATACTTAAAATGATGGTAGAGTCACGCTACGTCTTGCCCACTGGCGAATGATGCAAAAACGGAGGTGGGGGGGGGGGGGATGGGAACCGGCCCGGCCTTGAACCTTTAACAAGATCATCATTTCTAGAGCTGCTTCAAAGTCTTCGCTTTTTTTTTTTTTTTATCAACATAGGTGAGGTGCCTCATCATGTGCTTTGGAGACTGTTGGGGCATCGGGAATCGGAGAGGAGCGCGGGATTCGAACCCACAACTAAGCGAGTGTAAGATCAGAACGCCTCCGACTGCGCCACTAGCGCACATGTATGCATGAACATACAGTATGTATATATATATATATATATATATATATGTATATATATATATATATGTATATATATATGTATATATATATATATATATATATATATATAGAGTATGTGTGTGTGTGTGTGTGTGTGTGTGTGTGTGTGTGTGTGTGTGTGTGTGTGTGTGTGTGTGTGTGTGTGTGTGTGTGTGTTTGTGTGTGTGTGTGATTCACCTTGGTCTTTCATCTTGGTCTTTGGATCACATGTTGGACTCGTAATCGACAGCTATTTCACTCCCGGAAGAGAGCTCAGAGCTCGTATAACCGATCTATGGGTAATGCACGCACACACACCCCCAACTCCCCACCCACGAAAGTTGGAGTAACGTCTCGAAGAGCAGCGATACTGAAATTATTTCAGCCCTGGGCAGGGACTCGACCAACTGCGCCACCGAGTCGTGGGGGGGGGGTGGATGTGGGTGAGTGGGTGTGATTTCTAAAACTATATCTTATCAAGTTGAAATATAAACCTCAGCGAAGGAGTTGGAGATTTATCTGATTATGTTTGTCCACTCTATTCAACGATATAAGCACGGCAATCAATCCACCTCTTTCTCTTCGTTTTCTTAAGCTATCAGGTCCAGTACTTCTAATCTCTCCTCAAGCAGTTTAGCTAAAAAGCACATGTGCATAGCGTGACTCCCATTCTTCTTAGGCCTGTACATTCTCTCTTCATAGAGAGAGACAGAACTTCTAATGACGTCATATCGCCGGAGGCAGAGCTTATGATGTTGTCATATTGCTCTACATGACGTCATGTCGACTCCGGAAGTACTTTGAATAAATATGGAGATGCAACGTTCATCGAGAAAAGGGCAACACAGTGTGTACTAAATAAATTTATTAGATAAATATGTGACACATAGAGGGTAAATTTTCAAACTACTGTTCGCTGTTTCAAGTCATACCTATCAACGAAACGAAGTGCATGTATATCTAACATGGTAACATCTGAGTGAATTCTCTGAACAGGTATAATATAGAAATCTATAATCACATTAGACATGCGGTATAAATGATTTGCTTCTATCTTTGTATGCCAGACTTGATATTTTGTTATATATATTTGTTATATGATTATACTCTTGCTTGTTTAAAACGTGAATATATTGTCATATGATTTATTTATCATTTCAACGCACTTGCGTGGGAACAAGAATAACTATTGGAATGGATAAGTGCATGATAAAAATAGAAGGTGAATTGAACGCAGTTTTCTATTTCATTCAATAGATAACCCTCGACTGCCCAAATTTCAATTCTAGCGGTATAAACCACTGAGCAAAGCATAAGTGAAAAAATTCCAACTGCGAAATTTTTTTGAGATTAGGAATGATGTTACTTGCTAGAGTAACAATTTAGGTGTAATGCACACTTAGAAAAAGGTAAATTGTGAAATAGGTTATAAAAGATAATAGATTTATTGTATTAAGTAATTATAAATAATCTTTTGATTGGTAATGATGATGACAATCTGTGACAGATTGAGAAGATCAACTCAATCTCAATGGTGAAACTCGTATATACATTCACGGTCGGAACTACGAGACGAAAACTGTCGCAGCTACAGTACCAGCGTCGTTGCTTTTTTTTTTTTTTTCGTAATCTCAAAGGAAAATATACAGCGTATTCGTCAATGGAAAAACTGGGCTCCGGCTTGTTACATACATATCCAACGGTACAGGCGCCTTTGTGTGCGAGTAAAAATCGAATTTATTATTACGCGCGGCCAGTCGGTTCTCCCCATCAGCTACTCAGATCTCGCCGCACTCGTGCGGAAGTGGAACAAAAGCTGCGGGGAAGAGAGAGGAAGCGGAATCCTTCCTTAAAAACTGTCCCATACAACAAGGCCACGGGTTCAGTCGCGCACAGGCATATCACAGTACATAAATACAGATATCCAGGTTCGTGTGTGTGTGTGTGTGTGTGTGTGTGTGTGTGTGTGTGTGTGTGTGTGTGTGTGTGTGTGTGTGTGTGTGTGTGTGTGTGTGTGTGTGTGTGTGTGTGTGTGTGTGTGTGTGTGTGTGTTTGTGTGTGTGTGATTCATCACGATCTTGAATCACGTGTTCGGGGCAGTCATGCCTTAGAATATTAGTGAATAATCCTTTCAAGGCCTGAACAAGGATCGACCTCGGGTCTGCGTCGTCGCTATTCCTGGACCACAACACCAGCAAGCTTTTCCATTCCATTGCGAGTGCCTTTCATTCAGTCTTCCGTCCCGGATCAACTCAATGTAATACCTTAATTATTTTCATGAAATAAGGACAGAATTTATTATCATTATTGTCTGCAAATTAAGAAACACGGTATTGTCCACGCAGAACAAATAGAATTCGTCTTTTTATTAAAAAAGAAAGGAAAGTACAGTAAGTCTAAAATGATGGGTTCCATAAGTACAAGCGTGCAAACAAGTTGTACACAAGTGGCGACTAACGAATGGACAAGTGCACCATAACAACATGTTGTAAACAGGAAATATTCCAAATAACATTCGACGAGTGCACGACGACCACACCCATCGCCATCGTCCGAGGGAATTGTACCCTGTGACTGCACCAGCTGCCTGCATCCCCACGTGGCACGAAGCGATGATGAGGACAACAATCGGATCTTCCTGAAAAAACTTTTTTACGGGAGCAGACGCGGTCGGCGACCAGCGGGCACTGCAAAAAGAAAAGGAAAAAATCCACGCGCGCTACGACTAAACGCATTTTCAGCGTAGATGGAAGGAATAGAAGGATGGGGGGAGGGGGGACTATTCCATTTCATCTCCAACATATTCCATTTTCCAATCCTAGATTCTTCTTACATTTCACTTCCATTCCATGCCATGTTCTGCGTCTTTACCTGAACGCGTGTGTGTATGTGATTCACCATGGTATTGGATCACGTGTTGGACTCGTGATCGACAGTTCTTAACCTCCTGGATGAAAGCTCAGAGCTCGTATGACCGATCTATGGGTAATACTGTGACCTTACACGCACACACACACCCAACTCCCAACCCATGAGAATTGGAGTAACACCCCGCAGCGAAGCGATACTGAAATCATTTCAACCCTGGGCGGGAGTCGAACCAGGACCGCCGTAGTGGCAGGCGAGAACTCTAACCACAGCGCCACGAGGTGTGTGCGTTCATGCATATGTTTTCTTCAATTTGTCCCCATGACCTGGTGACTCTCTCCGTACCAAGCCAAGAGAGATTTTCGGTCTACTCTCTTTAATGATTTGACCACTACGATCATATCATCTCTTTCTCTTCTTTCTTCCAATGGCGGCAGCCTTCTCCGGTTTACAAGTGCATGCAACCTCCGAGGAAGACTCATAGGGTTGCCTGATTCTATATTATCTACATATATACAAGGGTTACCATTTTCACAATTGGGTACATATAAAAAAATGTAGCATCGGTTGGGCAATGATGACAGGAAACGCGTCTATTGTCCTCGGAAAGTACGAGGTCCATTGTCCGAGCAGGTGTTCTTGGGCGTTGTATGAAAAGCCTAGTCCTCTGGTCACTGGGGACAATATAATATCCCTTGGTAGAATCCGAGACAATGGAGAATATCCCTCGAGAGTTAAATTGAAGACGTTGGAGTACTGCTCACTCCATATGCGTGCGTGTGCGCGTGTGCACGATGGACATCGAAGAGCACCACTTGACCCGGAAGGAATTAAGTCATCGGGATAGACGATGGCAGTGGTTCTCAAAACCCTTTGGGCTGGTGGCCCCTTCTGACTTCTAATTGTCCTGTTTGCCCCTCCCCCTCTATAGCCATTATAAGAAGAAATATAAGCATTCTACTCGTTTTATCTATGTCAATTTTATACGAATTGCACTTGTATCTTATAAGATGAAATATAATTATTCTACTGCTTTCATCTACTCTAAAACTCATACGAATTGCAGTTTTATTCTATAAGAATATGAATATTCTACTTGTTTTATCTATTCTAAAATTCATATGAATTGCAGTTGCATTTTATAGAGTATAGAAATTTAACAAAACATTATCACTGAAATTGGTGTTGCTTATGAAGATACTTATCTGTTCCCCAATCACTCCATATGGTTTCAGTGTAATAATGCCCTTAAAGGGTTGATCGGGACGGACCAGGGTGATGAATCAAATGGTCAGACCCTCTGTGTAAGATATTTAAAAAATCCCCGTGTGTGTGTGTGTGTGTGTGTGTGTGTGTGTGTGTGTGTGTGTGTGTGTGTGTGTGTGTGTGTGTGTGTGTGTGTTTCTGTAATACGTACACCTTTATCACCATTTATCATCAATTAGGAGTATACGTCGAGGGTCGCATTGCTCCATTCACACGTCGACACCAATCCCGACGTCTTCTTCGAACAATTCCCATGCAGCCAATCTTCCAATTCCACACAGCTCTTGGCAGGATCCAACCATTAATTTTGTGGAGCGTCTACTTCGTCTCCACCGAAGCTTGTGTCTTGTAGAGATGAGCTGCCACGAGAAAATATTGGTTTTCTGTCGTTTAAAAAAAAAAAAAAAAAAAAAAAAAAAAAAACCGGGTTCTTGTGGACCGTAGATATATATATATATATATATATATATATATATATATATATATATATATATATATATTTTTTTTTGTATCTTTACTGTATGACATTGTCCCATTCACCTTGAAATGAGCAATGTTACGGATGACCTCCGGTGTGAATCTTCCACTCTATTATTTCTGAACCATTATTCTAGTTTTTCTAAGTAAGCTTGGGTGTTCTAGGCTGTTATTTTGCAGTTCCTATGCATGATGATTACGGTCAAGTCTGATTATCTACGTAGGCGAGTGCTTTGGTCTTATGATCTGGATCTGGTGTTGGGAGATCTATTGTGAAGTGATTGAATAGTACAGTTAAGATTAAATCTCCTTGGGTGACTCCATTGTACAGAACGCAGGCACAATACATGAAACCATTACGTTAGGCGTTCATGCCAAGACGCACTTAGCAGCAAGCAAAACCACCATTCTTACAATAAATGCTAGGACTATCATGTCAGGGGGCAGCAGTAGTCACCATTAGCCGTTAGAATAGAGCCCGGGCCCATGAATTGAGAGACGAGATTGAAACAAACACGCCATGGCGGAACGAGAATATGTTCAAAATTCTCTGAGCGCGTGTTGAGGACGCCTTTTCACAGCCGCAATAAAATCACCTGACGGCAGTTAGAAAAGAAATGCACATGGATCTTCTACAGTGGATCATGGTTCAGCTAGCTTAGAGCACCCTTTTTTACGAGTTTTTTTTTTTTTTTGAAAGAGAGAGGAAGAAAAAACTGAAGGAAAATCAAAGAATATTTGTGTATGAAAAGGGGGTTGTTGCCAGTGAGCACGTTTTAAGGATACTTTGTTGACTTTTATATCACGGCTCAGGAGGCATGTGGCAGGAGCCGGGAGGCTTGGGACTCGCGTCTACATTAACCAACGAAAGCGAGAGAAAGGGTTGGATGCATAGTTCTGAAGAAAAGTAGAAAGACGGGAAAAATCAGTGAAAGAAAAAATAAAATTAGAAGTATCAGTCTAAGAGAAAGATATGAAGTAAATTTTAGTAGAAGAAAATGCATGTGTGTATGCTTATACTTGTGGACGTACTGCTGTTTGTATGAAATGTGTGTATATTTCCAAAGAGAACTGAGTTTATTTCACTTCCTGCGTATAACAGTGAACATCTTATTGGGCAATGTTCACGTGGTTATACACGATTTCTCGTGTATGCCGGCGGGGAAAGAGGAGCAAAAGACAGTCTGTAAGATGCGGTCTGAGTGTTATATGTCGAATTAGGTGTTCGTGTTTGGCGTAGTTTGTGTTGAGTGGATGGATGTTGGCAGCTCGGTGTAGTCATTCGCAGGTTCTGAAGTCGCTCAATCTCGAACCCGTGATGAATCAGACTACGGCATTCTAAGCCTTCTGATCGTAGTTGTTTATAGGGCATGTCATCTGTTTCGACACCTGAGACTGACATAGTAACGCCCTAAATATCGCCAAGTACAGTCAACGTTAATTGGGTATGTAGTATTGTGGCTTTGAAGCGTTTTAGCTTTCCCAGCGCAGCCTTATATCTCGCTCCCTAGATGCAAAAAATGTGGAGTCCAGGTAAGGCCACTTTCTAGTGTGCTATCCAATACACAGGCACGATCCTTCAATGGGAAGTCTGTGTTGTTTATCTAACGAGGAGTGTTTGTGATTGTTCTGTTCTTTTTTTCTGCAATGGGAAGTATAAAGCTTTGCATTTCGACACGCTTGTTTTTGATGCGCCACTGTTGCTCCCATGCGTGTGTCCCGTCAAGTATGTTCTGCATCACATGTAAAGCTCCCTCCAGCGTTTTGTGTCTATTAATGGGGGTTAGTGACATCCACAAACAAAGAAGAAAGAACCTCGTTGCGTTGGTTAGCTAGCTCTGAGAGATCATTCGTTTATAAATCATATAGAGTGGGAGCAAGGACAAAGCCCTGAGGTACTCCAGCCTTATGTAAAAAAGGTCAAGACAGGCAGCCACGCCAATTCATTCTCACTTTCCTGTCATCTTGGTAGCTGCAGAGCAACCGAGTGAACGGCAGGGCAGAGTCAAAGTAGTGGTACAATTTGTACTTTTGGCCTTTGTGCCAGACACTGTCGTATGCCTTCTCCATATCTTTACAAACCAAAATGGGCTTACCAGAGCGACCATTCTGTCGGTCTTTGGACCGACTGCGCGATCATTGAAATAGCGTCTTCAGCACCACACTTCGGTCGAAAACCAAACTGGCAGCCTCTGGGAACATTATTCATCTCTAAGTACCTTGTAAGGCGACAGCAGAGATCATCTTCGAACACCTTACTAAAATACTCTGACATGGAAATGTGATGATATAATAAGGGCAGAGATAAGTTACTTGGGTTTGAGAATGAGGATAATATGGGAGGTCTTGAAAAGTTTGGGAAAAGTAGCAAGAGACAAGTGAGCTATTGTATAGTGTTGCCATGTGTATAATTATTTTGTCTGGCATACGTTTCATTTGGAGTGTATCAATACCTGAACAGCCTGAAAACTTAATTTTCAATGTAGAGATGACCACCTTTACCTCCTCCACCTCGATGGGGGAGATTAGATTATTTTCATCTAACTTCTACAAAGTGACATATATATATATATATATATATATATATATATATAATACACACACACACACACACACACACACACACACACACATATATATATATATATATATATATATATACATACATATACATATACGTATACATATACATATATATATATATATACATATATATGTATATACACACACACACACACACACACATATATGTATTAGTGTATCCAGGAAGAATATTTTCTTGTTGACAGACGAGATTAAATGATATTGCTGTTTCTGCATTATTTATCTTTTTGTTAAGAACTTCAATTTCTCTTGCTAATTTACGGTGTTGGACTGATAGTTTGCTGAGTAGCTGTCCGTATGAGGTTGCAACGTTTCGGTCTTCTCTGTAGACCATCTTCAGGCTAATTGTTTGGGTGTGTGTGTGTGTGATGTTTATATACTATTTTATTTCTGATTGTTATGGGTGGTGTCGTGTGAAGCGATCATCCTGATTGGCTGCTGCGTAGTCATCAGGAATCACTGGGAGAGGTGAGGTCAGGTCCGCTTGTGGGATGGGAGAATCTGGAGGTCTATACTATGTATGTTCATGGTTGGTTTTAATTCTGCTATATAGATTGCTTCAATAAATGCTAATCTGCGGGAGTCTCTTTCTCTGTCTATTATTACTGTTCCATCTTCTAAGTTTTGACGGGTGAGGGAAGTGTTATGTTTGGTGTTATAGTGATTCTTTATGGATCCCTGTTGCAGGTGGCAGGTCAAACGTCTTGTAAGTTTAGTCCTCGTCATTCCAATGTATGTTTGAGACCCACAGTTCTCAATGGTACAGTTATGTTGGTAAATGACGTGATTATCTTGTAAAGACGATGTCGATTTGGGAGGGCGGTTTCTCAGTAAAAGTTGTGACGTTTTTCGGGTCTTGTAGTATATGGTCAGTGATATTTTGTCTTCTGGGTCAGTGGGCTTGACGTGTTTTGTAATTATGTCCTTAATGACTTTTTCATCTGTCTTATATTCTGATGACATGTAATTTCTGTAATATATGTTTATGTTTTCTTGTTTTTGTGTGGTAGGTTCGTTAGAATACCAGTTGTTGATGGCCCGTTTTGTTGCTTCGTTAATTAACTTGTTACTATACCCATTGTTAATAA
>NC_134782.1:70193616-70206116 GCF_046742065.1 Oratosquilla oratoria | reverse complement strand
AAAAGCAGCATTGAAAAAGATGAGAGCTTGTAAGGCACCTGGGTTGGATGGGTACCATGAGGAGCATTTGAAAAAGGGAGATACATTTATAGTGGATTAGCTGGTGAGGTTGTTTAATGTGTGTCTAAAAGAGAAGGTGCCGGAAGACTTGAGTACTTGCATAGTTGTGCTTTACAAAGGAAAAGGAAACAGTGCGAATGTTAAAATTCGAGAGGAATCATTTTGTTGAGTGTAGTTGGAAAGGCATATGGAAGGTTGTTGACTGAGAGGATTAGAAAAGGAACAGAGAGAAAAATATGTGAGGAACAGTGTATTTAGGAATGGTAGAGGATTCGTGGATCAAACTTTTTAGGTAAGGCAGGTCTGCAAGAAGTTTTGGGCAAAAGGAAATTATTATTATTATTATTATTTTTTTTTTGGGGGGAGGGACCTATAGGGATTTGGAGAATTCTTGTAACAGAGTAGATAAGAAGGCACTGTGAGAGCTATTGTATATATGTTGGGTAGAGGGAAAGCTGTCAAGGGCAGTAATTGGTGAGGAACAGTGTGGTTTTAGGACAGGTAGGGGTTGTGTAGATCAGATTTTTGTGGTAAGACAGATATGTGAGAAAGCTATAGGAAAAGGTAAGGATGTTTGTTGGGCTTTTGTGGATTTGGAAAAGGCTTACGATGGGGTAGACAGGAAGGCACTGTGGGAGGTACTACAGATATATGGGATAGGAGGAAAGCTGTTAAGGGCAGTCAGGACTTTTTAAGAGAGTAGTAGAGCTTGTGTTAGGATTAGAAATGGAGAGAGTGAATGGTTTGAGGTAAAGGTGGGACTTCGTCAAGGATGTGTTATGTCGCCTGGCTGTTCAATCTATACATGGATGGGGTGGTGCGAGAAGTGAATGCAGGGGTAGTGTGTCAGGGGTTGGAGATGGTTAAAGAAATAGAGAAAAGTAGGAAATAAGCCAGCTGTTGTTTGTTGACGACACTGCGCTTGTAGCAGGATCAGAGGAGGGATTGAGGAAGTTAGTGTCAGAGTTCGAGAAGGTGTGTGAAAGAAGGAAGCTGAAGATAAATGTGGGCAAAAGTAAAGTGAGGAGATGTACAAGGGGAGAGAGTGACAGCAGGCTGGAAGTGAGCATTAAGGGAGAGAGACTGGAGGAAGTGGATAGTTTTAGATACTTGGGTGCGAATGTGGCAGGAAAGGGAGGAGTTGGGGTGTAGGTAGAATATAAATTGAGAGAAGCGAGTAAATGCCTTGGTGGATTTAAAAGTGTATTGAGAAATAGACATCTGGGAATGGATGCTAAGAGAAGGTTATATGAAGGAGTGATTGTGCCAACAGCACTGTATGGGGCAGAAACATGGAACATAAGAGAGGAAGAGAGAAGGAGTTTGAATGTGTTTGAGATGAAATATCTGAGAAGTGCGATATGGGTTACTAGGCTAGATAGAGTGAGAAATGAGGAGGTGAGGAGGAGAACAGGGGTGGAAAGGGAGATGGGAGATAGGGTTGATGAAAGAGTATTAGGATGGTTTGGACACATGGAAAGAATGAGTGAAGAAAGATTAGTAAAAGAGGTGTGGAAGGCAGAGATGGAAGGAGTGAATATGAGGAGGCGTCTTAGGATGAGATGGATGGAGGGGTAAAAGGGGCATTACAGAGGAGAGGAATGTCTGTTGAGGAAGGACGGGAGAGGACAGAAAATAGGGGTGAATGGAAAAGGGTTATGTATGGATGAAGGGGAGTGGGTAGGGGATGGGGGGTGGTGAGGAAGTATGTATGAGAAATAATTTGACGCAGCCCGGAGGGATTTCTCCCCGTCTTCTCTTTTTCTGCATGAGGGGACGGAGAGGAGGGGTCGCCGAATAAATTAAGCGGCCTTGCTGTGGATGTGCTGTGTCTTGCAACACTGCTTCTGACCCAAGGCAGTGGATAGGATGCAGGGATGACCCTTCATCCAGGAGGTGCCAAGATGAGAGGGAGGGAGGAGGGTGGATGGAATGGGTGGGAGTGGTTTCTATGCCTTTTTCTTTTTGGTTAACCCCCGTGTAAGGGGGAAAAAGCATTTGGTATATGTATGTATGTATGTATATATATATATATATATATATATATATATATGCTCTATTTTATCAACACTCCCAAATATTTCTCCTCTTTCGCATTTGTAATAGATTCGCGTTCCGAGGAATATTCTAAAGATGGTCTTTTGCAGATATTTCTCATTTCCAATACTTTATATTACTGGCATTGAAGTTCATTTTCCATTTTTGCCTTCATGTGAATATGGTGTCTAATCTTTTTGCAACACACTGTAGTCTTCCTCGCTGTTCACTCTTCTCATGATTTTTACACAATCTGCAAAAATGTTGCCATGGGTTGTTGTAACCACTCCCATTATGTCAATAACATAGATAAGAAACGTTATATGTGCTAGATCTGAACCTTGTGGAACTCTGCTGGTGACTGCTCCATCCTGACATCTTATTCTTTACTTTACTACTGTCCTCATGTGCCTTCCATTTACAAATCTTTCATCCATTCAAGTAGTTTACCTCTTGGTTTTCCATTATGCTCCAGTTTCCATATAAGGCGACAATGAAGTTATCAAAATCCTTCTTTAGATTAGGGTACACACAGTCCACTAAGCCCTCCCTCTCTTGACCTTCCAGATCTAAAGCTAGACTGACTGTCTGTCAGGATGTTTATTTCTTCAAAATATTTGACCCACTGATCTTTCGCAATCCTTTCTTATACTTTCACTGTTGTGCTAGTCAATGATGCCAGCCTGTAGTTTAGTGGTGCATCCATACTTCAGCTATTGTGAGTTGGTACCACATTAATGCTTTTCCAATCAGGCAGCACTATTCCTTCTTTCAATGAACATACAATAAGACCGAATCTTGTTCGCTAGTTTAAGTATCCAGTTTGATACTCGTTAAAACCATGGGCTTTTCTCACATCCAATGATCGCAAAGGATTGAGCACTTCCCTCACTTTTATGTTAATATCTTCTAAAACCAAAAATTTGCTTACTTCTATTTCCTAGGGGAAAAAAATCTGATTTGAATCCTCGGCGGCCTCTTCTTATTATCAACCATTTCCATTCACTTTCATTTTCCACTCTTAGATTCAATCATAAATACTGTCTAGACCTTCCTTAGCAATTTGTAATCTCCATTTTATTTTAGTCTCTTCATGATCTTGGTTTCTCAAATTGTTTTGGCGCAATACTTTTTTCATCTATGTCATCTAAGTCTAAATAAAAATATTCTTCTAAAAAACACTGTGGAAGTCGGGGACAGATGGTATTACGGTGATACTTTGTCCTAAAAATATTCTTGAAAAAGCGCTTGGGTAAGTCGGGGTCAGGTGGTATACTTCTTCTTCTTCTTCTTCTTCTTCTTCTTCTTCGCGTTCCTCTTCTTCTTCTTCTTCTTCTTCTTCTTCCTCGCGTTCTTCTTTGCGTTTTTCTTCGCCTTCTTCTTCGCCTTCTTCTTCGCGTTCTTCTTCCTCGCGTTCTTCTTCGCATTCTACTTCTTGTTCTTCGCGTTCTTCTTCGTGCTGGGGATCCCGTGTTGGGGTTCCGCCCCGAGGCCGAGGCCGAAGGGAAAAACGAGGGATTAGAGCGCGGAGAGGATCACAGATAGTGATCGAAATATACGGATATTTTTACTTTCGCCTATTCTTCTCCGAACGTGGGTCATTAGTATAATTCTACCAATGTGCTACGACATTATTTTATTGTGATATATATATATATATATATATATATATATATATTATATATATATGTATATGTATATATATATATATATATTATATATATATGTATATGTATATATATGTATATATATATATATATATATACATATGTATATATATATATAACGAATATCACATATTCCAGATCAAAGGTTCCAGGACAATTTCCCCGGGGGGAAAAATTCCCCCCGTTGACAATTGCCCCTTGGGACATTTGCCCCCTGGGACATTTACCCCCTGATGTCAATTTCCCCCCGTTGATAATTGAAAAAGAATACAAATCTACATTTATATATATAAAAGAGAAAATTCCTTCCTTACGATAAACATTTACGTCTCGTTTTCAGTGCTGGAACAATTACAAGTTGTTGATTTTCCTTTTTGAGAAGCTTAAAAAGAATTAAGCCCATGCTCAAAGAGCTGATTGATGAAAGAACTGCTTTAAATTTTCTTCGTCTAAATGAAATTTTACATAAATCATTAACACTGAAATGTAAATCATGTAGAAGGGGAATGCTTAAAGATAAGAGCGGTCCTCTAAGACACGGTCTAAAGTTGCTGTTTCGCTGTAATGTGAAAAAATGCATGAGCACATATTCACTATTATATGAATCTAAGTTTGAATATTCAAACCTAAGATTTAGCCAAATTTGTACATTAATTTATAATTCTGATGGACGTGGATATTCTTACGGAGAAAAAACAGCCTATCTTGGGTTAGATAAAACTACTGTTTGTACAACTCTTTTTTTTAATTGATTAAGAAAACATATTTGCTGTTAAAAATCCAATCTAACGCAATTCTAAGGCGATGAAATGCATCTTTTAAAGAAAAAAGACCAGCGTGGGCGAGAATATAAAACCAAGGATTTTTAT
The DNA here is from genome assembly GCF_046742065.1 of Oratosquilla oratoria. NCBI lineage: Eukaryota > Metazoa > Arthropoda > Malacostraca > Stomatopoda > Squillidae > Oratosquilla > Oratosquilla oratoria. Next base: position 70,201,483 of record NC_134782.1, on the reverse strand, counting down.
GTTTTGGGAATTCTTTGTAGAAACGCAAAGAAAATAAGAACAAAATTAGTCCTAAAAAGAAATACAGAAACACGTTTTATTTTTTTATGCTATAGAAACGCCTATTTTCACAGTAATCAATACAGATGGTTGGCCTGGATATAATAAGTTGAAATTAAAAACAGGGGGTTGATCATCGTGTTGTTTTTCACAATAGGCATTTCGTAGATCCAGAAAATACTAATAATCATATGATACTTTAGAAAGGCTTTGGCAGGAAGTCCGCAAATTTATCCCTAATAATGTAGGGTTTGAACAAGCTAAATTATGGTTATTAGCTTTTGAATATTTTTCTAATGAAGAAGCTAAAAATTTAAAAGATAGACTTAACGTTTTAATCAAATTATCAAAATGTTTTTAATTCTTTTATTTCTTTTTAGTATTGTTTAGTTGGCTTAAAAAAATTAAACTATATAGGAGTAAGTGTTCTAGTATATCAATATATTTTATAACAACACAGTCTATTTCTCCTCCCTTTTCCTCACTCATCACTGTCATTTTCTTAGCACCTCCCACTGCAACCACCACTCCCTCCTTATATTCTTCCTAGGGGCCAATTGTCCCAGGGGGCAATTGTCAACGGGGGGAAATTGTCCTCGGGGGAAATGTCCTAGGGGGCAATTGTCTCATGGGGCAATTGTCAATGGGGGAAAATTATCCTCCGGGGGAAATTGTCCTGATACACAGACCAAAACCCTGTAGGACCCGTGTAATTGCCTCTCCCCAACCCGAGATCACACCCTTTACAACTGTTTTCATTATTGTATCTTTCTGGATACTTGAGTGCAAATGTGGCAGGAAAAGGTGGAGTGTAGGTGGAGGTAGAATGTAGATTGAGAGAAGCGAGTAAATGCCTTGGTGGATTAAAGAGTGTAATGAGGAATAGACATTTGGGAATGGATGCTAAGAGGAGACTGTATGAAGGAGTGATTGTGCCAGCAGCACTGTATGGGGCAGAAACATGGAACATAAGAGAGGAAGAGAGAAGGAGTTTGAATGTGTTTGAGATGAGGTGTCTGAGAAGTATGATGGGGGTTACTAGGCTAGATAGAGTGAGAAATGAGGAGGTGAGGAGGAGAACAGGGGTGGAAAGGGACTTGGGAGATAGGGTTGATGAAAGAGTATTAGGATGGTTTGGACATATGGAAAGAATGAGTGAAGAAAGACTAGTAAAAGAGGTATGGAAGGCAGATGTGGAAGGAGTGAACATGAGGGGACGTCCTAGGATGAGGTGGATGGATGGGGTGAGGGGGGCTTTGGGGAAGAGGGGAATGTCTGTTGAGGAAGAACGGGAGAGGACAGAAGACAGGGGTGAATGGAGAATGGTTGTATATGGATGATGTTGTGATGCATGAGGTGGAATGGGCGGGGGGATGGGGGGTGAGGTAGTATGTGTGAGCAAAATTTGACGCAGCCCGAAGGGATTTCTCCCCGTCTTCTCCTTTTATGCATGGGAGGGACGGAGAGGGGGGGTCGCCGATTTAATGAAGCGGCCTTGCTGTGGATGTGCTGTGTCTTGCGACACTGCTTCTGACCCAGGGCAGTGGACAAGGTGCAGGGATGACCCGTCATCCAGGAGGTGCTAAGATAAGAGGGAGGGTGGAGGGGTGTGGAGTGTATTCAGGGATGAAATGGGTGGGGATGATTTGAATAAAAATTTAGCAGACTTGATTCGAAGAACTTCATTCTCTGAAACCGGATTGGTTAGCTGTTAAGACCATCACCTCCAAATATTTCACCCGCCTCTCTTTCACAAATCTCTCAGTCTGGTCAAGGGCAGTACTGCTCTATATTCACCTGTCGATTCTTGTGAATTATACTTGAGGCAGTAGATATACTACCCGTGGCCGCGCTGATGCGCCGCCACTAGTAGTTTCCGTCTGCCCTCCTCAGAGACAGCTGATCAATGATGTCATTGACCCCCGCCCCCTGCCCCCTTAATCCCTCCCTTGCAAATTGGGACCACATTTATCCTTTTCTAGTCTTGACACACTCTCCCTTCTTTTCATAAACATGCAATCAATTAGTAGATCTTGTATGTCAGTTGTTTTCAGCCTCATTTGAGTACTCAACTGGAACTCCTGTGTGTGTGTGTATGTGTGTGTGTATGTGTGCGTATGCGTGTGTGTGTGTTTGTGTGTGTGCAGTGTGCTTGTTCGTGTGTGTACGTATGTATATATATATATATATATATATATATATATATGCATGCGTGTGTGTGTGTGCGTGTGTGTGTGTGTGTGTGTGTGTGTGTGTGTGTGTGTGTGTGTGTGTGTGTGTGTATGTTTGTGTGTGTGCACGTGTGTGTATATATGTGTGTACACGTGCGTGCGTGCGTGTGTGTGTGCATGTGCACGCGTGTGTATGTGTGTGTCGGACTCATGATCGACAGCTGTTACCTTAAACTGTATGCGAGCTCAGAACCCAATTTACGAATAATGCTATGACTTTATACACACCCAACTCCTTGCCCATTGGAGTTGGAGTGCCGGCTCACATTGCAGCGAGGCTGAAATATTCAGCCCTGGGCGGGATTCGAACTCGAATCGCTGAATTTGCGCTCGCGTGCGTGTATGTGTGTGTAAATGTATGTGCATGTGTGTGATCGTGAGTGTGCGTATATACATACATCTGTGCGCGCGGTCGTGTTTGTGTGTGCGTGCGTACTCGCGATTCACTGTGGTCTTGGACTACGTGCTGGACTCGTGATCGCCCTCCCGGACGAGAGGTCCTTCTCTTCTCCCTCAAGGCCACGACCTACCTGCTTTTGAAATGGCTTGTGACAAGAGTGCGCTCGTGGCGTCATCGGAAGCGAGCTGCTGGTCTCGTATTCGCTTAGTTGTGGGTTCGAGTCGCGAACAACTCTCCGAGATACCCAGCAATGACTGTTCATGACCTCCCCCAACAGTCCCTGACGCGCAAAAAAGGGGCAAAGGTGATGGCTTCGACCGCAGCTGCTACTGAGCGCCTCCTGGCGTAGGAACCTCATCTTACCTCTTTACCTTGGGTTGTATCGACTTCTAGACTATTGCAGGGGCTGGAGCATCTGCATGGGGGATTTTGTTTTTCTAATTTGTTCCAATCCTCGAGACACTCCCTTTACCTACTCCCTTTAATTACCTGGACACTCTTTCTCTTCTTTCGTTCAGTAATGGCAGACCCGGTGCTTCTCATCTCTGTGCATCTGTTGGGATGTCAACAAATCTGGCCACTGGTCTTTTGAGTATTTTTTTCCATTTTCTCCATCTTGCTTACATCCTCCACACATTATAACATTACACATATTATGATTATAATCACCGCATATTACAATATGCGGAGACCACAACGCCGCTGCATATTCTTATCTAGGGCTGGTCAGGTATTCTACGATTTTATCATCTTGTCCACACACTGAAAAAACACTTTTCCATTCGACAGTGTATGTGTGTATCTGTATGTGCCTGTATATATGTGCGTGATTCACCACCATGGTCTTTGGATCACGTGTTGGACTCGTGATCGACAGCTATTTTCCTCCCGGAAGAGAGCTCAGAGCTCAAATATGACCGATCTATGGGTAATGCTGTGACCTTACACGCACACACACACCCAACTCCCCGCCCACGAGAGCTGGAGTAACAACCCTCAGCGGAGCGATGCTGAAATTATTTCAGCCTTGGGCGGGATCCGTATGTGTGTATCTGCATATGTATCTGATTCATCTTGGTCTCCACCTTGGTCTTTGGATCACGGGTTGGACTCGTGATCGACAGCTATTTCCCTCCCGAAAGAGAGCTCAGAGCTCGTATGACCGATCTATGGGTAATGCTGTTACCTTACACGCACACACACACCCAACTCCCCGCCCACGAGAGTTGGAGTAACGAGTTGAAGCACAGCGATACTGAAATTATTTCAGCCCTGGGCAGGATTCGAACCCGGCCCGCCGTAGTGACAGTCGGAGACTCTACCAACCGCGCCACCGAGTCGTATAGTACGTGCGTATGTGCGTGTATGTTTGCGTGTGTACGTGTGTGTGTGTGTGTGAACGTGTGGTCGTATATATACTGGTGTATATATATATATGTATATATATATATATATATATATATATATATATATGTATATATATATATGTGTGTGTGTGTGTGTGTGTGTGTGTGTGTGTGTGTGTGTGTGTGTGTGTGCGCGTGTGTGTGTGTGTGTGTGAAATTCACCACCTTAGTCTTGAATTACATGTTGGACTCGTGATCGACAGCCATTACCCCTCCCCGAATGAGAGCTCAAAAGTTCATATATAGCCCGATCTATGAGTAATAATGAATAATGCTATGACGTTATACAGAGAGAGAGAGAGAGAGAGAGAGAGAGAGAGAGAGAGAGAGAGAGAGAGAGAGAGAGAGAGAGAGAGAGAGAGAGAGAGAGAGGAGAGAGAGAGAGAGAGAGAGAGAAATCGGGAGGTCAGTTTGCAATATTTTTCAGGCCTGGGGTGAATCCATTTTAAGACCACTTACAGGCAATTCACTCAAAGAATCTCAGTAGATTCTGCGTTTTTGGTTGGCAGCCCTGCTCACCCTTCCCCCGCTGAGCTGGCTGAAACCTCAAGCCTCTTTAAGATATTTCCATATTTCTTCACTCAGCTCAGTGACTATACGAGTTACGTGAATTTCATGTACATCTAGGGATGAAGCAGTCCTTGTTCACCTATGTCAAACCTTTCCATCTCGATAGTACAAAGAAAGTAATTATAGCGAGTATAAGATAAGGAATATAATTTTAATGTTTATACAGCATTTTACTTATTATCGCTGTGTCCAATGATTTTGAGGCTGGCTGTAAAATTTAATATGTCTTCTGTGATATAAAAGCCATGAATATGACTGTGCTTTCACATATCCCATAAAGTGACACTTACAAGATAAAATGAAATGTTTATATGATTATCTTTTGATACTGGACGGGTGGCGGGAAGCACATCGTCTTGCTCCCTCCCTCCATCCCAATCAATCTCATGAGTCAAAATTGAACATGACTTGAGTACATACCACTCATGGTTTTTCGATCTCGATTAGTTTACGGCTTTTATCATCTCATATTCATTATATTTTTGAGTTTTTGAGTACGGTTGCACCAACTTATATGGTCGGAAGAGTGACACTCAGATCGCAAATTGAAATATGTAGATATGCAAAAGTTCGTGTTACATCGTAGCAAAGGGTGAGCAGGGCTGCCAATCGAAAAAGGCAGGATCGACTGAGATTCTTTGAGTGAATTGCCTATAGTTAGTAACCAAACTCGGTACCACTACACCAGCGTCGGTGTGTGTGTGTGTGTGTGTGTGTGTGTGTGTGTGTGTGTGTGTGTGTGCACGCGCACGTGTATGTGTGTGTGAGCGCGCGTGTGCACATATTGTATATCTAAAAATTATACACGTCGCCTTTGACACACCCCAACACACACACACACACACGCACGCACGCACACACACACACAGAGCCCGCCCTGTGGCATGACAAGTAGCAGTCACCGACAACTGTTGGACTTTGTCAATTTAATGCCGTAGGAGATCGAAACCATCGCATCATAATGGCACAGGTTTGTGGCTTAACCAAAGCCACAGCCAACCGTGTCATGTGTTTCACAAGCCTGTCCTTGTCCCACAGCATGTGAACCAAATGAATATGTTACGTTTAACGTGAACAAGGATTAAACGCTTTGAATGACCTGTTATGTACTAAACTACATAGTCTGGTGATATCAACCCTTTAAATTTGTTTCAGTAAACCAATATGGTGAAGGGGTTCATGTCGTGTGTTCCCATTTTCGATTGCTATCGAATGCATGTGACGCCGAAGCTTTTCCAAGTAGTTTCACATTTGAGGCTGTCAGTTGAACCAACTACTTGAATGCAATGTGTCTGTACTCCTACGTACATTCTGGAAAATGCAACAATGCGTTGCTTATCTTTACAGCATATTGAAATAAAGTTACAAGTGAATAATGATAATAGGAGAAATTGCGAAGTCGTAAAAATTAGGCCTCACCCTTTCGTGCAACAAGCACCAACTGGGGACGCGAGGTCATCTGACCGTTTTCCTTATCAACAGTTTTTGTAATTCCTAAACTATTTCAAAGACGAACGAAGCAGAACACGCAAGAATCGAATGAAAACAGCTCTTATCTACCCAAAACAGGGTGAAAAAGTACAAACAATAAGGTAAAGAAGAGACTTAACGCCACTTGCGAGTACGTTACCTTGAATCTGAGATGCTTTGTCGGGGCTTTGGCGTAGGGTACTCCCAGGAACCTGGTACCCCTCGTCCCGTCGGGCAAGGTGTAATACTCGCCACGGATCCGTCCACTCGCAGTCTGGACAACAACGTACTCCCTCTCCTCCCTCATCCCCTCCGTCACCAGGCTAGTGCACATCAAGAGCAGCACACGTAAAAATGTCTTACCAGCTTCCTTCCGATTCTTCATGTTTTTTTTTTAGCTTGTGGGGGGACAAGCCTCAAATTTGGGGTAAAACTTTCATGGATGTCATTAAAACGTCAGTCTTTAAAAAGTTCGAGCAGACAGACTTTCTTTGACATTTACATGTTAGTTTTGAATATGTTATAACAGCTATAAAACGTGGTAGAGGAGTTGATATAAATGTAGAAGTTACGATATGTTCCTTCATGTAAATTGCTTTCCCATAGGCAAGAAATGTGTTTGTAATTGACCAGCTGGTCGGTTGAGATCGACAAAACTGTTAAACGTGGGAGTGAAAACGAAACCGTTGACAAGGAATCAGGAAGAAGTGATATACGTCCTCCCTCCCACGCTTCCTTACAATCACTGGCAGTCCGGAGGCAAGTCGCTCAGTTTTATTTCCGTGCAATACTGTTCGCGCATGCGTCACAAACTCGCAACCATATAAGACTGACAAGGTTACGGGGGGAGAATAGTCCTTAAAGACCAATGTGTGTAGTATCCTTAAGTAGGTTTAAAATCAAAATGACCCGGCTTACACGGATCACGATACGACCAATTGATAGGTAAAAAATGATAAAATAAACACAAAAGTAACTTTTTTCTTTAATTCAATTTGTGCTTATAAAAAATTCCGCCACAATACATTTTGGCGACAAATTCGCATCCACCATTGCTTTTCCCTCATTTCCACCATGATCCACAGTACCTTCTCTTGTCAATGGCTGAGCGGTTTTCACGGTAGTCATACATAAGACATGACCTGAGCCCTTTTTTCCAGCGCCACAAAACATGTCTTTTGACAATAAAAAGGAATTGGAATCCACGATCACCGACACTCACATTGGCAATGTTGCCAAATGTTACCATCGCTTAAATACTTACTATTCAGCACTTTATTTATATATATATATATATATATATATATATATATATATATATATATATATATATATATATATATATATATATATATATAATAAGATAAGTCTTATTGTTTCACTTTATTAGGATGTATTACTGCAAGATTTTAAAAACGCACGAATGGTAGAGCAGTGGAGTACAAAAAATATATATATATTATATATATAGTTTTTTGTGTTTACCTCACCATCCTGCAGCTCATATTCTAAAGTGACACAATACATAAATTTTGTATTATTTAATAAAAACAACAGTAACTTTGGAATTTATAGGAATATAACAAATAAATCTTAGTGTCTGACAAAGGTCAGTTCTTTTCCGATTCGTTCAGCATTACTAGGCTGTACTACAGCAACGCAATATTTCAAAAAGTTAATAAATGTGTTATCTAACTTATGAAAAGAAGAAAATCAATATAAGCAGGAAAATTAAGAACAAAATAAAACTT
>NC_134782.1:70163616-70186116 GCF_046742065.1 Oratosquilla oratoria | reverse complement strand
TAACTTTCATTTTATTCTGACAGTGGGTTTTTCATGATTATTCTTTACAAATGTGCCACTACATTTTGTCCAAGTTATGTATGTATGTATGTATGTATGTATGTATGTATGTATGTATGTATGTATGTATATATATATATATATATATGCACATATAAATATATATATGTTCAATTTCTGAACATCATAAATCTATTTCAAATTTGTCATTTCTTACACTATACTACAACCAATTTTTTCATGCTTTTGCAAAAACCATTTGACATGCTGGTTTACAACTTAATCTAACAATGGTTCTTTCAACAGATTCAATTTTTTTGGCATTTTAAATGCCAATTTTAAAATTCCAGCTTCTCTGCTACCAAAATACAACCAAATTTAGCATTTTGGTGTCAGTGTTATACAATAAACATGTTGATATCTTGTGAGTAAATCTACACAAGCATGAATATAGAACTGGAGTAAACACAACTTGCACACAAAAAAATACATTTACTGAACATTTCTCTTGTCATGTGTACTTAAAAGAGATGGTGGCTCCTCAATGAGGTGGATATATGTGAGTGCAGCAAAGGTCACTTGAAGACAATCCAGTGAGGGCAGTGGTATGAACTAATCAAGGAGCAGTCAATATTTTCCTATTTCTAACCAGGCAGTTTCAGTTAGTTCATGGATGGAGGTGCTGGGGGGAAGCTGTCCTGTTAATGCAGAGATGATAAAGTAATTTTCTGTACAAATAATAACACAAATTCAACATAAATTAAAGTTGATAATGTATTTCCCTAGAACATAATGACAAAATGCTCTACAAGGCTATGCACCTGATAATGACAAGTTTGCTGTTACCAAGTGATTCAATTAGCTCAGAAACCTCACAGAGATAGTAATGAAAACTATCTTGAGACCATATTGTTCGCTGTGTTTTGCAACTTTAGTCATTTATTCAATTAGCTACCAAGTAATTCTATTAAACTGGGGGTGGGGGGGAGAACCCTCTTAGAGCAAAAGGCTTCAATGGTGTTTGAAAATATATGAAAGGAGAAAGCTGTATGTAAATGAGGGCAAGAGTAAGGTGATGAGATGTACAAGAGGAGACAGTGGTAGCGATTGTCCCACAATGCTGTATGGAGCAGGGACTTGTTTAAGGGAGGCAAAACCGACAGAGCCTAAATATGTTTGAGATGAAGTATTTAGGAAACATGATGGGTGTTATGAGGATGGACACAGTGAGAAATGGAGGGGTAAAATGGAGAGTTGGGGTGGAAAGAGAGCTGGCAGATAGGCTTCACCAAAGAATATTGGGGTGGTTTGGGTATATGAAAAGAATGAGTGAAGAAAGACTAGCAAAAAATGTGTGAAAGGCAGAGATGGATGGAGTGGAGTTATGGGGAAGACCAAGAATGTGATGAATGGATGGGGTGAAGAAGGCCTTGGGTCAAGCAGGGAGAGAGAGGGCAAAAGATAGGTGTGAGTGGAGAATGGTTGTGAATGGATGATAAATTGACATGGCCCAATGGGATTTCTTCCTTATCTGCTCTGTAAATTCTTGATTGGATGTCACAGAAGGATTGCCTTCTATTAAAATGGGGAGGATAAACCAGCTTCAGCTGTTGGGCCTTTCTGTGGAACTGCTATGTCTTGCTACATTGCTTCTGACCTTAGCAATGGACAGTGGACAAGGATGACCCTTCATCCACATGGAGCTCAGATAAAAGAGACAAGTTCACTCCATTTGCCTCCGTACAAGGGAGGTAGCCTGTACATTCCATATATAGAAATTATTCCACATGTTAAATCAGTGTTTGAAGTATGTGTCCCTTGTACTATAAATAGTCTAATTACCTGGTTGTTGTTTCTTGGCTTGGAATCTCCATTGAAACGTAGGAATGAAGGTCGTAGGAAGAAAAGGGCAAAGGCAAGGATGGTGCACACTACCATCAGCAGAACATTGTCCGAATTTCCATCATTTGATGATGGTCCTGGTACTGAAAGAAAATTTAGTGTAATGTCAAAATCTAAACTAACTGAGTGGTATGAACAGTAAATATCATGTGTCCAGTAACATGAAATAAAAACACATTTCCTATTGTCTTCAAAATTGATATCTAATCTTCAATCCTCAATCATCATTTTCTTTTAGTTTCATAATTTATTAATTGTTTTTCATAGAACTCATGGAAAAAACTTAACAAATTCATACTAATAATATAACAACTACCAACCAAAAATACTCAAACTTATATCAAAGAGCTAGAATTATGGTTGACACAAAACAGAATGTTTGCAACCCTTACAATTCCTCAGTAACCTTGCTTAACCTTGTCTACCATGAATCAAGGAAGCACACAGTGGTCAAAGTCAGTCAATGTCTCCCACTGGACAAACACCCACACTTATTCAGTTTCATATTTGACACCTATGGCCTTCACTCCTCATACAAAAGACCTCATAGTAAAGGCAAATAAGAAACTGAACATATTCAGAACACTTCCAGCCAGCTTTCTCTTTTGTACTTATCCTTGAATATCTATTTCTCACACTTTTCATTTCACACAGACATATACTTGGTCCCTTTATAATCTTTTCTACATTCCATGCATTGCTACACATGACCCCAAATACTTAGAGCTCCACTTCCTCAAGCTTCTCACCCTTTACATTTATATTCAACCTGCCACCATCAATATTCCTTGTACATCTCATCATTTTACTTACATCCACATTCATTTGTAACTTTCTTCTCTCATAAACCCTTCTAAATTCAGTTACCTTGATCAAAACTAGTTCACTCCTCATGCCCTTCTATTTTCACACAACAATTCCAAATTTTTGCCTAGTATTCTTGCAATAATCTCCCTTACCATCCTATTCATGTACACATTGAACAACAAAAGTGATATCACACAACCCTGATAAAGCCACACACTCACCTCAAACCATTCACTCTATTTCCAACACTAACACATGCCCTACTATCTATCTATATACCAAGGGCTCTTACCCCTTCATAAGGGAGGTAGCCAAGTCAAAAGGCAAGTACTCACTCCCACCCATTCCACTTTAATCCACCATCCTTTCTTCCCTCTCATCTTAGCTCCTCATGGATAACAGATCATCCCTGTTTCCTCCCAATTCCCCTGGGTCAGAAATAATACAGCCAGAGACAGCACGTCCACAGCATGGCCACTTCATTTAATTAGTGAGCCCCCTCTCTGTCCCCTCATGCAAAAAGAAGAGAAGACAGGGAGAAACCTCTTCACTCATACATAACAACTCCCTACCCCCTCCCCACCCCCCTCCCTTCCTTGCATCACAGCCACTCCACTCACCCCTATCTCCAGCCTTCTCACTTCCTTGTTCAACACTCTTGCTCCACACTCCTTCACCCAATCCATCTATTTCATCCTCAATCATCCCCTCAAGTTCACTCTCTCTACCTCTGCCTTCCATACCTCTTTAACTAGTCTTTCTTCACTCATGCTTTCCATGTGTCCAAACTATCCCAATACTCTTTCATCAACCCTATCTGCCATCTCCTTTTCCACCCCAGCTCTCCTCACTTAATTTCTCACTCTATCTAACCTTGTAACCTCTACCATACTTCTCAAGACACTTCATCTCAAATACATTTAAACTTTTCCTCTATGTCTCTCTTAAATTCCAGGTCTCTACCCCACACAGTCCTGTTGGCACAATCACTCTTTCATATTGTCTCCCCTTTCCATCCATTCCTAAATGTCTCTTTTTCATGACATTCTTCAATCCCCCAAGGAATTTACTTGCTTCTCTCAGTTTACAACTTACTTCTACAGTACTCAACAAGAAAGTATGGACGGGGCCGCCACCGTTCGTACTTCTTTGTCCAAAATGAAAAACCCTAGCAGGGGGGTAAATGATATGGATAAGGAAGTGCGAATGGACAAGTGGGTGGAGCTAAGGGTAGGGTTTATGATGCATACTATCAATCATGGTGGGATGAGGAAACAAAGAAGGTTGTAGAAGAGAAAAAGCGAGCATTCACGGATTGGTTGCAAAAGAGGACGGGGGAGTCATATGAGACGTACAAAGAAAAGAAAAGAGAAGTAAAGCAAAAGGTAAGGGAGGCGGAGAGGAGAGCAGATGTGAAGTGGGGTAGGAGTATGACAGAAAATTTTGAAAGTAATAAAAAGATGTTTTGGAAAGAAATTAAGAGAGGAAGAGGAGGCGAATCAAGTAGGGAAGAAAAGGTAAAAGGTACAGATGGAGAGTTGATAATGGAAGAGATGGCAGTGAGGGGAAGATGGGCAGAATATTTTAGGGAGTTGCTGAATGTGAAGGAGGATAGGGAAGGAAAGATAGCTGCAGTGGGAAATACGAAGAAAATGAGAGTGATGAGTGAGGAGAATGGAGGAGAAATAAGGAAGGATGAGGTGAAGGCAGTTGTAAAGATGATGAAAGCAGGTAAGGCACCTGGTCTGGATGGATGTCATGCAGAATGTCTGAAAGGGGGAGGTTCAGTGATGGTGGACTGGTTGGTGAGGTTATTTAATGTTTGCTGGAGAGAGGGTAGAGTACCGGAGGACTGGAGTAGTGCCTGTATGGTTCCTCTTTACAAGGGAAAAGGGGACAAGTGTGAATGTAGTAATTTCAGAGGGATTAGCCTGTTGAGTGTAGTAGGGAAGGCTTATGGGAGAATCTTAATTGAGAGGATTAGGAGAGGAACAGAAGGAGTAATTGGTGAGGAACGGTGTGGATTTGGGACGGGTGGAGGTTGTGTAGATCAGGTCTTTGTGGTGCGACAGATATGTGAGAAAGCTATAGGAAAGGGGAGGGATGTTTTTTGGGCTTTTATGGATCTGGAAAAGGCTTATGATAGGGTAGACAGAGGGGCGCTGTGGGAGGTTATGCAGATTTGTGGGATGGGAGGAAAGCTTTTGGGAGCTGTCAAGAGTTTTTATGTGAGTAGTAGAGCATGTGTTAGGATTGGAAATGGAGAGAGTGAGTGGTTTGAAGTAAAGGTGGGACTTCGTCAAGGATGCGTTATGTCGCCCTGGCAGTTCAACTTATACATGGATGGGGTGGTGCGAGAGGTGAATGCTAGGGTAGTGAGTCAGGGATTGGAGATGGTTAAAGAAAATGGAGAAAAGTGGGAGGTGAGCCAGCTGTTGTTTGCGGACGACACTGCGCTTGTGGCAGGGTCAGAGGAGGGATTGAGGAAGCTGGTGGCAGAGTTTGGGAGAGTATGTGATAGAAGAAAGCTAAAGATAAATGTGGGTAAAAGTAAGGTGATGAGATGTACAAGGGGTGAAAGTGGCAGTAGACTGGAAGTGAACATTAAGGGAGAGTGACTGGAGGAAGTGGATAGTTTTAGATACTTGGGTGCAAGTGTAGCAGGAAAAGGTGGAGTGAAGGTGGAGGTAGAATGTAGATTGAGAGAAGCGAGTAAATGCCTTAGTGGTTTAAAGAGTGTAATGAGAAATAGACATTTGGGAATGGATGCGAAGAGGAGACTGTATGAAGGAGTGATTGTGCCAACAGCACTGTATGGGGCAGAAACGTGGAACATAAGAGAAGAAGAGAGAAGGAGTTTGAATGTGTTTGAGATGAGGTGTCTGAGAAGTATGGTGGGGGTTACTAGGCTAGATAGAGTGAGAAATGAGGAGGTGAGGAGGAGAACAGGGGTGAAAAAGGATTTGGGAGATAGGGTTGATGAAAGAATATTAGGATGGTTTGGACACATGGAAAGAATGAGTGAAGAAAGACTAGTAAAAGAGGTATGGAAGGCAGATGTGGAGGGAGTGAACATGAGGGGACGTCCTAGGATGAGGTGGATGGATGGGGTGAAGGGGGCTTTGGGGAAGAGGGGAATGTCTGTTGAAGAAGGAAGGGAGAGGACGGAAGACTGAGGTGAGTGGAGAATGGTTGTATATGGATGATGTTGTGACTGTATGAGGAGGAATGGGCGGGGGGGTGGGGTAGTATGTGTGAGTAAATTTTGACGCAGCCCGAAGGGATTTCTCCCCGTCCTCGCCTTATATGCAAAGGGGGACGGAGAGGGGGGGTCGCCGATTAAATGAAGCGGCCTTGCTGTGGATGTACTGTGTCTTGCGACACTGCTTCTGACCCAGGGCGGTGGGCAGGGTGCAGGGATGACCCGTCATCCAGGAGGTGCTCAGATGAGAGGAAGGGTGGGAGGGGTGTGGAGTGTATTTAGGGATGAAATGGGTGGGAGTGTTTTTATGCCTTTCCCTTTTTGGCTACCTCCCTTGGAAGGGGGAAAAAGCCTTGGTATATGTATGTATGTACTATCAATCATCCCTCAGTTGCCTCTTAGCTTTCGTGGGGAGGCTTTTTGTTCCGTGAGTGTTCTGGTGACGCCACCTAGGTGGTGTTTTTTGCAGACAGACGTGCTTTCTAGCCTCAATATGGGCAAGAACAAGTATTTATCACAAGAGACAATAACTCAGATCATAGCTTTACATAAATCTGGTCACCAAACAAAGGAAATAATAGAGCAGGTTGGGGTTGGCAAGATGTCTGTGTGCAAGTGGGTTCCCATTTTTAAGAAGGAAGGTGGCTGTGACACACCTGGTTACAAACCAAAGAAAAAGTACCCCAAAAAGACATCCCCTCATGCTACTAATGTTATCAAGAGACAGTTAAAGCATAATCCACGTGTTACTGCCAGAAAAATAAAAGAAAGTAACCCGGGACTCTTTGGGGAGGTTGTGTACGAACAGTTAGCTGCTGCATTCACGACCTTGGGTACAGAAGCCACCGCCTGGTGAAGAAGGCTCTTCTCACTCTTAACCAGAGGCGCCGTAGGGTCGAGTTTTGGAAGAAATATCTTCAGTGGGATGATGACAAGTGGCTGGATATTCTCTGGACCGATGAGTCCACCTTTACTGTGACTGGCAATAGGGGTGGAAATGTGTATCAGCATGCAGGCAGCGACCCTTTTGACCCCCGGTACGTTCAACAAACAGTGAAACACCTGATTCTCTCATGGTATGGGGAAGTTTTAGTAGAAGATGACTTGGGAGCCTTGTTGTACTACCGAAAAATGTAAAAGTGAACCAATATGTTTATTATGAACTCTTAAATGACCACCTGGAGGATTCTTTTAATAGCTCAGGTACTAACATCTTTCAACAAGATCACGCCCCAACCCACACAGCTCATAGTGTTACTCAGTGGCTTAAGACTGTCATATACTTTACATAGCAGACTGGCCAGGCAATAGTCCTGACATTAACCCAATAGAAAACCTGTGGAACCACATTAAACAAGACCTGCAGGGTAAAGATACGAGCTCTGTGCCCAAGCTCGAGGCAGCCATTCACCAATCCTGGGCTAGCATAACCCCTGCACATCTTGCCAAGTACGCCACTTCCATTCCAAACCGCCTTCGTGAGATCATTGCACGTAAAGGCCACCCATCAAAGTATTAGAGGTGCAAAGTGAGCTTTTGTTTATTGATTTATGACTCATTCATTCTCCTCATCACTCATTCTCGCTAACCGTTCGTACTTCCTTGTTGAGCACTGTACTTCTCCTCCCCTTTTCCTGCCACATGCAACCCCAAATACCTAAAACTATCCACTTCTTCCAGCCTCTCTCCATTAAGACTTACTTCCAACTTATTACCATCCTCTCCCCTTGTACATCTCATCACCTTACTTTTACCCACATTTACTTTCAACTTTCTTCTATCAGATACCTTCCCAAACTTCATCATCAACTCTCTTAATCCTTCCTCTGTCCCTGCCACAAGTTCTAAGTCATCAGCAAACAACAACTGGCTCACCTCCAACTTTTCTCCATTTTCTTTAACCATCTCCAGTCCCCTGCCCATTACACTCGCCTTTACCTCCCACACCACTCCATCCATGTACACATTGAACAACCATGGCAACATGACACATCCCTGTTACAGTCCCATCTTAACTCAAACCACTTGCTCTTTCCATTTCCAATTCTAACTCAGACTCTACTACTCTCATAAAAACTCATGACTGCCCTTCACAGTTCTTGCCCAATCCCATATATCTGCAAAACCTTCCATAGTACCTTTCTGTCTACCCTATCATAAGCCTTTTCCAAGTCCATAAAGGCCCAAAAAACATCCTTACCTTTTCTTAAGCTTTCTCACACATCTGCCTCACCACCAAAATATGATCCACACAACACCTACCTTTCCTAAACCCACACTGTTCCTCACTAATTATGCCCTCTGTTCCTCTCCTAACCCTCTCAATTAAAACCCTCTAATACACCTTCCCAATTACACTCAACTGATCCCTCTGACTATACTCAACAAATTGATTCCTCTGAAACTATTACACTCACATATGTCCCCTTTTCCCTTGTAAAGCAAAACTGTACAAGCCTTCCTCCAGTCCTCTGGCACTCTACCCTCCTTTAGACACATATTAAAGAACCTCACTAGCCAGTCCACTTTTACTGTGCCTCCCTTCATCAAACACTCCACATGACACCCATCTAACCCAAGTGTCTTACCTACTCTCATCATTTTCAAAAGTACTTGCACCTCATCTTTTCTTATTTCTCCTCCATTTCCCTCTCCCATCATTGTCATTTCCTTAGTGCCTCCCACTGCCACCACCAATCCCTCCCTATCCTCCTCCACATACAACAGCTCTCTAAAATACTCTGACCATCTTCCCCTCACCACCTGTCCATCTGCACCTTTTACCTTTTCTTCTGATTCACCTCCTCTTCCTCTCTTAACTTCCTTCCAAAACATCTTTTCATTACTTTCAAAAAATTTCTCTCATACTCCTCCCCATTTTACATCTGCTCTTCTTTCTGCCTCCTTTATCTTTTGTTTAGCCTCTTCTTTTTTCTTTGCACCTCACATGTTTCTCTCATCCTACTTTGCAACCAGTCCCTGAATGTTCACTCCTTCTCTTCTGTTACCTTTTTCACTTCATCCCCCCACTACTCACTACTGTATTCTTCCTTCTATTCCCTCCCATCCTCTTTGTTCCATACACCATCTTTGTACATTTTGTCACTCCCTCCTTGAAACCCCCCCATTCCTCCTCCACTCCTATCTCTCTTCTATCATTCACTACCACCTCTCACACTTCTCCCAGCTTCTCCTTGTACTCCTGTTCCTTTTCTTTCTCATTTAAACAGTTTACTCTAAGCATCTTTCTACCTTTTTCCTTTTTCCTCTTTCTTCACCTATCTTCCATTCTCAATTTACCTTCCATCAAAAAATTATCTGATATTCCCCCACTCTCTTCCTCCTCTTTTCCTGGATATCACTACATGGTCCATTAATGCCTTATCTACCACCCTTAAATCCACCACCTTCTCCCATGTGTATCTATGCTTGACTTTTCTTCCTAAACACTGTGTTAGATATCAACTCTGTAAACCCATCTCCACCATCAACTCTCCACTATGATTTTTACCTGGCACTCCACACTTCCCAACCACTCTTTCTATTGGGTCATCTCTACCCTAACACTGAGATCTCCCAAAACCACTACATTGACATTTCTCCCAAATCTCCCTAAACACTCGTTTAAATCTATCCAAAAACTCTCATTCTATCCAATCTAAATTCAAATCTATCTAAAAAGCATTCATTTAAATTAAATCTATGCAAAAAGGATGACATGCCTTACTACTCCAATAAAACTCTTGACTGCTTTCAACAGACTTCCCTCAATTCCATATACCTACAACACACTCCACAAACTTATCACATAACCCTGTCATACACCATCTCTAAGTCCATGAAAGTACATTTTTTCCTTACCACTAACCCTTGACCTATGCACCCTCTTTTCCCAAACCTGGATCAAAGTGTTATTAAGTACTTCAGAGAACAAGCTATGAAGCACACATTCAGACATTATCCCCCTCACTGGTTGTCCTCTGATTTTGTTGTTGTGAACCCTCAACCATGCCCTGTTCTTTACCTAAACCTTTCAATTAACACAAGCCCATACATTTTTTTGACCCCATTCAACAAACTGAGCCCTCATATTAGTCTCCTGCTTGTATAGTGCACAGGTGCACTACTTATTATGTTCATACTTGTCTCCTTTTTACTTGTATAGTGGAATGAAATCCTTTAAACCATAGACACCAACCATTCCTCTACTACTACAGTATTCCATCTTTTGTCAGATATTCTACATGATATCCATCCTATCCAGCTGCTTTCCAAATTTCATTTCTTTCAATTCTACTTGTATCTCCCATTTCCCATTAACCTTATCAATCTCTTCCACCATCAGTCTTTTTCCTATCATCTCTCACTACCACAATAAAAGCCTCCCTGTCCTACTCTACATTCAGGAAATCATTGATATATTTTGTCCATCACCCTCTAACAGCCTTCTCTTCCATTTACAATTGTCCTCTCTTCATGACCTCACTCACCATTTCACCTCCTTCCAAAGCATCTTTTTATCATTTCAAAAATTCTCAGACAAACACACAACCCTGAGGGACTAACAGTCTCACACTGGCCCCAAGATCTCTCCCTACCAACTTCAATTGTAATTCTTCCACCTTTTCACACGTGGAGAATTGACACTGATCAATGAAATACATACCAGATCTTCTGAAATCCCAAGATAACATCAACCACATAGCCTCAATGGAAGCCAGTCTTTTCACATGTATTCCTATTCAAGAAACTATAAACATCATTACACCTAGGTCCTTTATTCCAACACTTGCCAACCACCACTTGTGTAAATGTTTGGGCCCAGGATATAAACCTGCTTTAGGAATTGGTGGTGTTTTAAGTCTTGGGTCAATTCCTGAAGTTGATTTATGTTCTGGGCTCAAACATCCACACAAGTGGCTGTTGGCAAATGTTGGATTAAGAGACCTAGGTATATAAAGAAAGCGTACCACTCACAAAAGGTTCCTTTCAATATCCTAGAGAACACCCTTTGACACTTTCGTCTTGCCTGTACCAAAAAAGTCCCCTTCATAGAGAACTGTTCCAACAAGTTGACGAAGTGGCAATGTGATCCCCTTGTGTGTCCCACTTGCTAATGGTTATATGGGAGTAGTTGAAGAACAAGTATTTGAAGGGAAAAGAAGACCTAAGATGTTCACTAGATACATTGATGACTGCTTCCTCTCCTTTGCTGCCTAACAAGTCCTTGAAAACTTCATCCAGAAATTCACAGAGAACTCTGTCTTGCAATTTACTACAGAATCCAGTACAGAAGGAAAGCTCCCTTTCCTACACATCTTCACTGACATTAACAATACCAAAATAAATACCTGTGTTCACATAGGCCAGGAGTGGATGCAGTAGCAATTACAAGAAAAGTGTTGTTGCTGCCTTTGCCAAAAGAGCCATTACACATTGCAGTACCTAGCAAGATACCCATCATGAACTCAAATGCATCAAGTAACTCTTATCCAACAATGGGTTCTTTGATGCAATTATCCAACATGGCATTCACTATACAAAGAACGTCACTGAGGGTACCCCAAAGCAAAGTGACAACCATGAAACTATTAACATCTTTTATAAGAAGTTTTATAAAGAACCGAGCAAAGATGAGGAAAATGCTATTGTAGCATAGTCAATTAGGGAGTAACTCCACCTCCCAATATCAAAATAAACTTAGTTTGCTTTTACAAGCCAAACAGAACAGCATCACTTATGATGAAAAACATACATACATATACCAAAGGCTTTTTCCCCCTTACAAGGGAGGTAGCAAAAAAACAAAGGCATAAAAACCATTCCCACCCATTCTATCCCTAATACACTCCACTCCCCTCTATCCTCTACCCTCTCTCTTATCTTGACACCTCCTGGATAAAGGATCCCTGCATCTTGTCCACTGCCCTGGGTCAGAAGCCACATGGTTAATGCTGGAGAACATAGTGAGAACAATGTAGTGTATAAACACATATGCCAGAGAGGGAATTGTGCATCCCTTCAAAATATTAACACTGGATTCACTAGAACTTCTTTGGAAAAAAGACTACCAACACCGTTACAACCGTGGGGCTTTTGCCTACTAAACAGAACAACATGACAAGAGACCACCAGCAGTAGATCTGAGAGATCATCTACTGAGATCATCATCTCCATCATCTATAGGATAAATGATCACTGTAGGTTACAAATTGCAGCTGTTTTAATAAAAAAAAAAAATCAGACCACCATCAAATACCCAGCAAAACCATTTAGTACTTCCCTCAAATAAACAGACAAGAACCCCACTGTGACAGGCTGCTCACAACATTTAATGTACAAGAATGTCACAAGCCTCACTGGAATAAGTCATTTACACTCCCAAGCATATAGACCCCGATTATATACATCTTAAGTATTCCACCCCCAGCTGAAAAAGAGGTAAGAAACCCCAAAATCTGCAGACACTAGTCCAACAGATGAATATTAGAATCTTCTGTTCCATGTTGAAGAATGAGTTGCAAGAGAGAGAATAAAAAATGTCTTCCACAATTTTGAGTGATCAGCTACAGAGATTGTCAGAATGTCAGCACCCATCCAATTTGACAAGAATTGTATCAGAGAGATCATTCCAGGAATAATAATACATATATTCAGGTATATACCAACAGCTTTTTCACCCTTACAGGGGAGGTAGCCAAAGTCAAAGGCATAAATCTACTCCCACCCATTTCATTCCCACATACTCCACTCCCATTCACCACCCCTCCCTCCTTCTTTTCTTGGCTCTTCCTGGATGGTGGGTCATCCCTGCATCTCGCCCACTGCCCTGGGTCAGAAGCAATGTAGCAAGACACAGCACATCCACAACAAAGCCACTTCATTTAAACGGTGACCCCCTCTCTGTCCGTCCCCTCATGCAGAAAAAGAGATGGGGAGAAATCCCTTTAAGCTGCATCAAATATCATTTACACATACTCCCTCACTCCCCATCCACAGCCATCCATGCATCACAGCAGCATCCATACACAACCATTTTCCACTCACCACTATTTTCTGTCTTTTCCCTTCCTTCCTCAACAGACATTCCCCTCTTTTCCAATGTCCCTTTTACCCTAGCCATCCATCTCTCCCTTGGTCACCCCCTCATGTTCACTCCCTCCACCCCTGTCTTCCACACCACTTTTACTATTAATGATAAACATATAATCTGTATGCAACACTTTATCTGGTATAATTTAACAGTATACTGAAATGTCTACTCACATTCATTCCAGCATTCTGTATCTGTGCAGTAACTCTGAGACTGCCTCAACTGCAACAACAAAGAATAATCAATATACAAACACAATTACACAAAAATTATACTAACTGAAAAGTTTTATAATAGAAAAAACAATAAACACAGAAGACTGTATCTGAATCTTTCCATTACACATACTTGGACAACAACATGTTTTTGTGGCAACTTAATTTATAATAGTTTTTACTAGAATGGTGTTAATTAAAAATAAAAAATAAAATAAAAAAAACTTACCAGTGTGATGAGTCGCCTCATTGCCATCTCATAAGTACAGATGCACTCACATGGGTCATAGCCTTCATCTGCCATTTTTATTGTTTTTCTGTTTTTTTCTAAAAGCCTAATTATATAAAAGAAAAATTTATATCAAATTCAGTTCCTGAGTAAAACAATAATCTCAGTATTTTTTCCTAAATGACATCTCTTTAGTGATACACCTAGGTCTCTTAATCCAACACTTACCAACTGCCACTTGTGCTGACATTTGGGCCCAGGACATAAACTCACTTTAGAAATTGGTGGTGTTTTATGTCCTGGGCCAATGCCTGAAGTGGGTTTATGTCCTGAGCCCAAACATCCACACAAGTGACTGTTGACAAGTGTTGGATTGAGAGACCTAGGTGTACTCTTTTTATAAAAATTAAAAATCCATACTTACACTGACGACTATATAATAATCATTCCAACAAAAATATCCTATAAAAACTAAAATGGCTCAGAAACTAAGCATATATGGTGTCCATCACATGTGAACACTACATCCCTTTGCATAGTTATCTCCAGTGCAGTGACTGTCTTTGGACCTGTGAGAGAAGCACATCTTTGAGCTGTAGATTTACATGAATTTATTCATATTTTAAAAGTTTGATGTACAGAAATACACTTCCAATAGATTTGCATAGGAGGCCAGCCACTGCAGTACTTGTAAGTGAAGACAACTTTTCTTCATTGGTAGAATGGATATAAAGTGTGTTAAATCAAGCTGCAAAGACTAGTGAGTGGGGTTCTTAAATGGTCTGTCCTGGGACAACAAATGGTGACAGTATTTTATACGTTAAGTTGTGGATTAGACATACAAATTGATGGTCAGAAGATCAGCTGAGTAGGAAAACTATGATTGACCAATAAATTGAGATAAGAAATATTGACACTCCTAACCATTTGTTAATAACACTTGAAGCAAAAGAACTGCAATTACCAAACCAATAATAATCATAGCACTTTAACTGTTACAATGACACATCAACTGGTCATATAGTAAGGTTTTCATGATAATTATTTTCTTTTCATCTTAGCTCCTTGTGGATGAAGGGCCATCCCTGCCCACTGCCTGGATCAAAAGCAATTCAGCAAGACACAGCACATCCACAGCAGGGTCCAACAGCTGAGACCAGTTCACCCCAATCACTTCAATGCAAGATGACCTCTACTCCTTATCCAGTCATGAATAATTAGAGAAGACAAGGTGAAATCCTTTTGGGCCATATAAATTTACCATTCATTCATAACCATTCTTTACTCACTCCTACCTCTTGCCCTATCCCTTTCCTGGCCAAGACCCCTTTCACCACCATCCATCCATCTTATTCTATGTCTTCACTTGAAGTTTACACGATCTAACTCTACCTTCCACATTCTTTTATCTATTTTTTCTTCATTCATTCATTCCATATGTACATACCATCCTAGTATTCTTTGATCAACCCTACCTACCAAATCCCTTTCCACCCCCACTTTGTCTCACTTCCTCATTTCTCACTCTATCCATCCTCATAACTCCCACCACATTTCAATTTCTCCTTTCTTCATTCCTTACACTCCAAGTTTCAGCCCAATATTTGTGTCATAAGCACAATCACCCCTTGATGTAGTCTTCTCTTCACATCCATCCACAAATACCTATTTCTCATGACATTTTCCATTCCTCCTAGACATTGGTTTTCCTACTCCACAGCTTACCTCTAACTCCCCTCCTCCATTCCCTGCTACATGTGACCCTAAATACTTAAGACCATACACTTCCTCTCACCTCTCAGACCTCAAACTCTCTGCCACTCTCATCCCTTGTACATATCACTTTAATTTTATTCACATTTACTTAAATCTTTCTTCTCTCACATTCACTCCTGAATTCTATCATTAACTGCTACAGACCCTCCTCTGATCCAGCCACAAGTACAGTGTCATCAGCAAACAACAACTGGCTCACCTCACACTTCCCTCCAGTCTCACTAACCAACTCCAATTCCCTGGACATCACCCTCATATTTACCTCCCATACCATCAATGGATTTATTAGGCTTGTTTTCTTGTTGACTTTTGTTGTCAGAGCTTTGATATGTGGGATGAAAGAAATATGATTATCAAACATAAGGCCTAGAAGTTAAGGTTCTTTTCCAATGAAAAGGTTTGGTCATTTATTTTCAATACACTTTAATTCATGGTTGTCTGATGTAATCAATGTCACTATTAATTTCTAGGGTTAGGCTTCCATTCTGTAAATTTTGAGCCACTGTTTAAGTTTATTCATGTAAACTTGGGTGTTCTTTGCTGCTATTTTGTATTTACTATACTGAGTTATTACTATTAGGTCACCTGCATATGAAAGAACATTGGTGTTTAGTTCTGCTTCTAGGGCTGGGTGCTAGTGTCCAGCTTTCAAGCAGCTACATTGAATGTCAAAACAGCAAAGAAGGGGTGGCATCACCCCAAGAAGACTGATGACAGTTATCTACACACTGCTGCCAAAAGAGAGGTACAGCCTTGAGGGGCCAGCACCTGATCTCCAGACTGGGCCAAAGAATAGGTGGTATTGATTAATAATTGGTGATAAAATACAAATCTAGCATGTTATGGTGAGGTGTCCAGGGTAAACTGTTTCTTTACAAATCACCAGGCTTATGATCTTAAATCAGACTTATTTTCTCAACAATAACCTACATCCACATACAGTCAAGAAGTGTTGATAATCATCCCATTTTCAAAAATAGTGAAACACTCTGGACATGAGGTAGATTCCTAGTATCCAGCTCTCAATATCCTTCTCACAGCCATAACTCACTGTGCAACCTTGTGGTTATATTTCAAAAGATTAGCAACCCAGTGCTTGTCCAAGTTGCCCTCAAAGTCCAATAACCTTTTCTGGAACCAAATATCATTGGTCCACAACTGTGATCAAAATACTTTTTCCTCATGTGCAGATTTGCCTAAGACTTGTACAAGTGTCTTTCTGTGCTTCAATCACTTCTGACTACAACTATATCATCAGATGTTTCAGTGCCATATTTTTGTCCTATGATTTTAAATGTATCAATAATAACTCTACTATAGCTATAGTAAGCAAGCACTCATTTGTTCAGTTTCTCATCCTGTCTCAGTATCTTTTATAAGGTATGGTACCCATACCTGAGTTATGTACTGCCTAAATTAGGCCAGAGAAAAGAGGATTGGAAGACAGCAATATCCAGTGACACTAAAAGTCTAACTCATCTGGTTAACAAGTTCACTGGGTCTCTTAATCTTATCAGCTTTGTGGTTAGAGATAATTTTGTTACTTTCAATTTCTATGCACAAATCTTGGTGGTCACCACCTACATTTTCTCCCATGAAAATATTCTTGCCTGCTAACATTAACCATTTTCTTAGTCTCATGAAATTGTTTTTCCCTACATTAAAAGTAACAACCCAACTGTCTGGGGCCTGCCATGGCTCATCTGGTAACACATGAGGATTCTGTGTCTGCTTGAATCCTGGCTACAGTACAGAGATTAGGATGGGCATCTAGTCTGAGTAACGGCCCCCAAATGCTGCTCACCTTGGACCTGAGGTGATTTGGACACCACTGTGTAATACATTAACTTCCTTTGGGTATCATCACTGTAGCGACACACCATGGACACTTTCCTACATTCATGTATGAACAGTTCTGGACCACTGACATGGGTGAGGTCTAAGCAGGTATCAGCCCCGCAAGCCATGAAAAAAAAATATATATATACTGTCCGTTCAATTCCTCAATGGATGAATGTCCTCTTGCAGGAGTTCACAATCTTTGCTTTTTTATTCTTCTGAAAACCTTCATGTTTTCAGCATAATGATAAATGTGATTGTCTTCCTGAAGTACTACAGGCTGCCAATGTATACAAGAAAAAGTAGAGGCCCCAGAATGAAGCCCTATGGCACATAATTTTTCACTTCCTCAACTCAAATGATTTCCTATATACTACCACTACTGTGTCAAAAAAACTTGATCCAATTAAGTTATTATTGATGATGTGTGGCTTGTCAGTTTTACCAGGAGTCTTCTACAGGTCACCCCATCTAAAACTTTTTTGAAAACTCAGTATGAGAAGGCCCAAGAGGTCAAAACGTCTGGTTCTGAATAAAACTCCATACTCTAGCCTTAAAGCTATATTGACACCTCACCTCCATATCTCAGTATGAGTTGTCTATTACCTCATTCCCATCTAGCACCTTGGACCAACAATTTATGACCTTAAGTTGTAATTCTGTTGATCAACAAGCAAGGGATTCATGTTATTTCTTAATGAAGCAATCCATTCAGCCCCATATGCACCTAAAATTGGGCTTTCACTATGGATATCCTCAGTATGAATCCTACAGTGGATCAGAGTTATTGATCTGTATGATGTTTGCCATTTCCCACTTTTCAGGATGTCTGTCAGTTTGGAGAGACCATTCAAAGATCATCTTGAGGGGTGACAATATCATTATCTTATACCTTTAGGTATAAACCATCTGGCGCAGGGGATTTATATTTCTTCATTTTACCATTGGCTTTAGCACTATCCCCTTCATTGATATAGAACTCCTCAAGTCTTGGAGTACATCATCTTTGACAAATTCTGGTAATCTCCCTCCAGTTTGTCTATGAAAGCCTAATGAAGAGTAGTGTTACCTGGGAACCATGGGTAACAGACTGACTGAGTGTCTAACACTTCTGCTTTATCCTTGTCACTTGTTGCCCTGCCCTTAATGTCAATGTGTTGACATAAGTCCAACACACCTGAGAATTTTTCTTAATATCTTAAGTGACACAGTCTTCTCAACCTGCTGAATACATTTTCTGGTTCCTCTCCGAATTTGACAGCTAAGGTGTCAGTGCCCAAGTGCTTTCTTGCAATGAACTCCAAGGAATTCTACCTTGCCTCCAATTCCATGGATTTTGAAGCAACCATCCTTAGGTTTCTGTCCCCTTCTCGATACACATTCTGTCTCTGGATCAAATTTACTCATGATGAATATTACTTCAAATTTACTCCATATTTCATCAGCAGTCCCAGGTCTTCTTTTTTTCCAATTCACTTCACCATGTTTCCCTCATACAGCATAAAAATTTCCCTTCTCATTTCCTGCACCATCAAACTGTACTTAAAGCCGAAAACTGAATAATTGCTTTTGCCAAAAACAATGTCCAGTTCTAGTATACATACTTTTTTTTTTGAGTGGAAACACCAAGTTTGATATAGTGATTTTTTTTTTCTTTTTCCCACAGTCTAGTGATTCTGTTCAAACACTGGACAACACATTTGTCTCTACCCATTTTCATGTACTCAAATTCATAAGAATTGTATTGAAAAGGATTTGCTTGTGGATGCCATATAAGTGTTGCAGCATATTTTTGGCTGGTAATAATCACTCAATATTATTTTTCCGTCTATTTCAATTTTCCCAACCTCACATTCCAGTTGTACGAGCTTTTTCTAGGTAAAACTCCAGAATCACACAAATAACTATATTTAACATGAAACTTATGTTGTCTAACAGCATTCCATTAAAAAAAAATAGATCTTTCAAACACAAAAAGAGAGAAGTAAAAATTTTATGGAATAGAATTTTAAAGAGAGGATGGGGCAGTTCAAACTAAGACAACAGTTTTTGGAAAGAACAATCATGGTTTTCCCAACTTCTAAACCACCATGACAACATTATAGACTATGTAAGCAGCAGAAAATGTTTTGATATGGTATACCTAGATTTCACTAAAGCTTTTGATAAGGTAGATCACAGGGTGCTACAACACAAAGTGAAAAATATGGGCATCCCTGGAAAACTGGGAATTGGGCTCCATGAATTCCTAAGTGATAAAAATAGAAAGTAATAGTGGATGGAGCGCAGTCAAAAATCTCAATGATAATCATTGAAGTGCCACTTAGTCCACTGCTCTTCCTGGTCATGATAAGTGACATACACCAATAGGTAAGAAAATATAGTGTCCTCATTTGCAGATGATACCATGATCTCTCAAGAAATTATAACCAGAGAGGATTCCGAAAGATTACAAAAAGATCTAGAGGCAGTTTACAAGTGGTCAAGTGAAAACAACATGGTGTTCAATAAGAAATTTGAACTGATAAGATATAAAATGAAAACATTAAAGATACTGGTACACAGTGGGTGCAGAGGAAATAAAAATAAAGGAAACACTGAGAGACCTGGGGGTGTCGATGAGATATGACTGTGGCTTCAAAAGCACACATAACTCATGCCACTACTGCTGCTCCCAAAATGAGTGCGTGGATCCTCCAAATTTTCAAGACCAGGAAGCCCCAGCAGTTGCTACCTTTATGGAAAACTCTTGTGGTGTCCAATCTAGAGTATGCATGCCAGCTCTTCCCATAAAGTCAAAGAGATACAAGAGTTTGAACAGGTCCAGAGGGTAATCAAAAGGTTATTCAGTGACTCCCTGAACTACTGGGCGAGGCTAAAAATCCTCAAGCTCTATTCACTACAGACACAGAGCTATATAGTGATTTACATCTGGGAAATCCTGGAGGGCACAGCACCAAACCCATCACATAAAGGTGGTATCAAAGGACAACATCACCCCAGGTTTGGTTGAACCTGCATAGAAAGGTTCAAAGGCAGCTGCTCCCAACGACTGAAGATGACCCAGGAGGAAAGCATCACTTACGCTGGCCCCAGACTCTTCAAATGTCTCCCAAGTGTGATAAGGAACTTAATGGGAGTCAGCATGGAGGTTTTCAAGAGGAGGCTACACAAATTCCTGGACAACATCCCAAATTAGCCTCCAATTTCACATGCAAGCCCAACCTCATGAGGAGCGGCAACGTACTCAATCACATGAGTGTCTCTGGTCCCCTCAACCCCCTATGTATGTTTGTCTGTGTGACTTAATATAGAATAATAACCTGATGAGGACCACAATGGAAATAAGCGTTCATGCTTTTTGTGTTATCCTTGGCAATTTACATTTATTATTTCGAACTATGTGTTCTTGTCATTATTTGCACTTCATGTACATTGATTTATAGCCAAATAAAGTCTATCTATCTATCTATCTATACCAGTTCCAATATGTGAGGCTTGAGCAGAAATGTGGGAGCAACGTGTCCACAGACTGGCCATGGTGTTAACACCAAACTCTACAATACAAGAAATTTCTGATGTCCTAGTTGAGTTCCTACATATGGCTGCAACCTGAATGTTTCTAGCTCTACATGAGTACAACAGCTGTACTCTCAACAATGCTCTGTAAATTGCACTATCTAGCACGGTATGCTACTGCTATTCTTCCTTCGATTTCATGTACATTCACTGAAATTCCTGATATAATAATTCCTTTTTTTTACGCCTCTTCCTCATTCTCTGTGCGGGTTTCCCTCATTTTCTTACCCTCATACAGCATTTCCCTCAATAAATTGTGGTTCAACACACCAACTTATAACCTAATTTCACATGTATTAAGTTATCATCCCTATATCAACATGGGTATACTTACTCCACAACCTAAAAACAGTACTGACATAACACTACGTGTACGAGTTACTCCCACATCCTGTTTACTCAGCCGTATTTTTTATCATTCTGATTATTACTCATTGACTTCTCCAATAATTATCAACTGAAAGAAAAAAACAACGCCTTATGAATCTATCAGCAACTTTATGATCCCCATATATCTCTTTCAGCGAGCTTAGGAATAAAAAAATAATTGAAAAATCTGATATAACTTTCCTTGTGTCCACCAATGCAAACACTGCCTTCCTATTTACAAACACTGCCAGCTGGTAAAGGCGACATTCAGGTTTATCGCCTTGGTTTTCCTTTCTTTTCCAAACGCTTATCTAATGATTCATATATATGCAGATAAATATCACAAATCGTTTTGCGTTATTTACTGCTATTATTATCACTTGCATAAAAATTACAACGAAGTAACTTAGGTGTAGAGGAATTAAATTCTATGTCGCTCAACCAATCACAGACAGAGAAGTCAGCGTAGCTGATATCGTCTCTAATGTAATTTCTCCAGCAGGAATAAAAGTTAAATCTTGATTTATCCCATTTCATATTCAGTTAAATAATTTCCAATATATTTCTAACACAAGTTTTTTTTCAAGATATATATCTTATTTCCTAAACCCATGAACAGGTGTCAACGCTTTCGAATTTTACCTGTGATCGTTGTTGTGCTGCATCCAGTCACTGAATTACAGAATGATACATTATTAGAATTGAGGTATGTTTACTATTACATTGTAATATAACTTTTAATGTACAGTTAATATTTACTCTTCTTATTCCTGAAGTACTTGTCGCCTTCCTCCCAATATGTAAGTTTTATCAGGCGGGCTATAGCTTCTTATTTGTCTTGGTCCCAAATTCCCTGTTTTGTTTTACACTCAATATTCATCTTCCACAATTTCCAGTTCGAGATCATAATTTCACTAAAATTATTTTTACATATAACAAAGGCTTCCCACCCCCCTTACAAGCGAGGTAGGAAAAAAAAAACCTTAAAATCCACTACCACCCATTCCATCCCCACAAACTCCACTCCCATTCAACCCCTTCCCATCCTCTTATGTTGGCTCCTCCTGGATGACGGATCATCCCTACATGCCGCCAACTGCCCTGGGTCAGAAGCAGTGTCGCAAGGCACAGCATATCTACAGCAAGGCCGCTTCATTAAATCGGCCACCACCACCCCCTCTCCGTCCCTTCATGCAGAAATGGAAGCGACAGGGAGAAATCCCTTCGGGCTGCGTCAAGTTATTTTTCACACTCACTCCCTCACCCCCCATCCTCCACCCACTCCCTTTCATGCATCACAGCATCATCCATACACAAACATTCTCCATTCATCCCTATCTTGTCCTCTCCCGTCCTTCCTCAACACACATTCCCCTCTTTCCCAATGGCCCTTTACCCCATCCATCCACCTCATCCTTGGTTGCTCCTTCATGTTCACTCCTACCTCTGCCTTCCACACTTCTTTTACTAATCTTTCTTCACTCATTCT
>NC_134782.1:70083616-70158616 GCF_046742065.1 Oratosquilla oratoria | reverse complement strand
GATAATTCTTTCACATATTTTTGCTATTGTACTTGTTAGAGAGACTGGTCTATAGTTGGTAGGTTCTTCTTTATTTCCTCCTTTATATATAGGTACTATATTTGCTTTTTTCCAATCTTCTGGAACTTTTCCTTCTTTTAAGGAACTGCTTATTATGCTATGTATTTTGTCTGCCAGTTCATTCCTACATTCTTTCAGAATCCAGTTTGCTATTTCATCTGGCCCATGCGATTTTCTGACATCAAAATTACCCAAGTGTGTCAATATTTCATTCTTCGTTACTTCTATTTCTTCCATAGGGGGGACTTTTTCCTTCCACTCAATCTCTTCAGGTTGTATATTTTCCCTTGTAAACACTGATTTAAAATGTTTGTTCATAATTTCTGCCATTTCCATTTCCTCAGTGTATTCAACTCCCCCTTGTCTTAATTTCTCCAAGTCTTGTTTGTTTTTCAGTTTATTGTTTACAAATCTGTAGAATAGTTTTGGTTGATCTTTACACTTTTCTATAACATCTTTTTCATATTTTCTTTTTTCCTCTCTGCACTTTTGTACATATTCATTTCTATAACCAGTATATATTTTCCATTTTTCAGGTCTTCTGTCTTTTTTCCATCCGGTCCAGGCTTTGTCTCTTTTGTCTTTTAACTCCCTACAACTTTTGTTGTACCAGCTTTTTACATATTCTTTTTCTTGTTTTTGTCTTGGGACATACTTTTCCACTCCTTCTTTGTAAATTTTTGTCAAAATATTCCATTTCTCTTCCACTGATGTTTCTTCTTTGTATATTTCTTCCCAGTTTTCTTGTTGGAAGAATTCTCTTATTTTATCAAAGTTTGTTTTTTCATACATCATTCTTCCTTTTCTATATTGTTCATTTCTTTTCATATATTTTTCTTCATTAAGTTCCAGTTCAATCAATATGTGGTCACTTTTACCTATTGGTGTTTTATATTCAATCTTGTCCACTATTCTAGGTTCAGATGTAATTATTAAGTCTAGCCTCGATGGTTCTTCTTCATTTCTATACCTAGTGTTCTCTTGTATCCATTGTGTCATTGAATGGTCAGTAATCATCTCAAGTAGAGCATTTCCCCATGAGTCATCACCACTCTTTACTGTCATTTCTTCCCAGCAGATTTCTTTGCAATTAAAGTCGCCCATCATAACTATTCTTCCTCCGTCTTCCATTATTTTAGTTAATGCTATCTTTGTGTCCTCTAACATACTTTTATGTTCATTCTCCTCCCATGAGGCTGTTTTCGGAGGCACATAGTTGATCACAAATTTTCTGCTCTTCTTATCTCGGTCTTCCACTTCTATCATAATCATCTCTACTGTATTCTTTCCATATATGACACCTTTCACGTTTATATCCTTCTTTGTCAGGAACATAACTCCACCCCCTTGTTTTTTCTCTCTGTTTCTAATCCAATAATTGTATGTATCATGTCCTACACTGTTGGGTGGTAGTGGGCCTTTTAATTTTGTTTCTACAATTCCCATTATGTCCGGTTCTTTTTCTTTCAAATAATCATTCAGTTCATTCAATCCTGTTATCAATCCATCTATATTTGTGTAAGACACTCTTAGTTTTCTGCCACTTCCATTGTGTTCTCTGTTTCCCTTATGTTTTTCTTTAGTATGTCGAACTGCTTTATTTTCATGTTCACTACTCTCCAATAGAATCTCTCTTTCTCTGACTCCGTTCTTTCCTCGTTTTTTGCCTTAGCTTCAATTCTTTTCTGCTTTTCTGCCTCTCTTTCCTCCTTATTCATTTCTCTTTTTATCCATACCTTTTTATATTGATCATTTGTTGCTAGTTTCCCTGTCTTGGATAGAATTTTCTCTGCCGTTGTTTGTGACCTGAATTTAATCTTAATTGGTCTGGTCTTATCTGTACTATATTTTCCGAGTCTGAATTTTTCCTCAATTTCCTTTATAATTTCTGGTTCATCTTCCTGGACTAATTTTAATAAACTGCTTACCCTTTCATTTTCCTCCTTGATTCTTGCGGTTCTATCTGGGTTATGTTTCTCTTCCATTCCTAATATAATTATACATTTCTTTTTGTCAGCTAATTCTCTTACTATATTCTCCTTCTGTCTCATCACTTTAATAACTGAGTCTTCATTATGTTCTTTCAATTGCTGTTTGACTATGTCAGTGAATGAAACCTTATTCCCTTCTTGAGTTATTCTCCAATTTTTAGCTTCTGTAGCTATTTTCTCACTGTTTTCATTACTATTCTTCTTCAATTTCTCATTCTCCTCCTTTACATTTCCTAACTGTCTTTTTAGGTCCTCTACTTCTTCAGTTAAGTTTCTGTTAGCCTTCTCTAGTTGTTCCAATCTTTCAATTCTTTGGAGAATGGAGCCTACATTACCTAACTTACGTTCCAAGTCCTCGATCACCTTATCAACTCTCTCCTCTAGTCTTATCAGTCTGGGGGGGGTTGTGTCCCCCCCACCCTCTTTAAATCCCTGGAACATATTCTCGTCACTTTCTACTGTATTTCTCCTCTCTATACTTCTAATCTTTACATTTTTATTTGCCATTTCGTCATCCGGTGGTCGTTTCATGTTGACCTTCCTCCCGTCTGCCTGGGCCAAGTCCTCCACATCCTCATTACCTTCCATTTCCCCAGTAATCCCTCCCCCTCTCCTCTTTCCTTACTTTCCCACTACCTCACGAGCAATTCCCCCCCCTGCAAATACAAAAAGGCACTTCTCTTTGCGTTGGTATCCTCAATCTGCACTTTTCTTCAGAGCGTTCGTCAAGCCGTCCGTTCGTTGAAAGTGTGTGTGTGTGTGTGTGTGTGTGTGTGTGTGTGTGTGTGTGTGTGTGTGTGTGTGTGTGTGTGTGTGTGTGTGTGTATGTGTGTGTGTGTGCGCGCGCGCGTATTGATATTATGAAAATGGTAACGATAATGTTGATAGGGTAATGGGGGTTCTTTAAACCCTTTCGTCCGGGACTGTACTTATCGTAGCTACCGTCAGGCAGGCGATTTAATTCATCTTCATATCACCCCTTCAAGAGCGAAGGGGTTTGGCGACCTTGGGTCACGTCGTGAAGTTCCTTGTGGGTCGAGTTCGAGTACTGCACGTCGTCGTCGACCTCCAGCGTTTCTTTCTTCGGCGACAAAGTAGCACCGAAGAGGTCCCCGGAATCCAACAGATCAGCCTTTCTCACCCTTTTCCGACCCTAAGGGCACCCATGTAGCCAGGTCTAAGCAGTCCAGCACCCCCTAGAATTTCTTTCAGCGACCCTAACCTAGGGTGCTGGCACCCCAGGTTGGGAAACGCTACTGTAGAGGGCGGTCAAGGAGAGAGTTTCAAGGAGAGAGAGTAGCACAAAGGTGGATGTCACGTGGGTCACGTGACGAGACTTAGAGGGCTGTCGGCGCGGACGTCGACCACGTGATTTGGCCGAGACGAGGCTTGGTGGTGGTAGTGACCCAGCACACCTGACCCGGTCGAAGGTGGCGTGAGGTCATGATTGGCTTCAGTGTTGCCAACTGTCCCTACGAGGTATCTGCTGTGCGCATGCGCAGATCCATGCCCACCCACTCTCCCTCACCCTCCCGGATGTATAAGAGGGTACCAGGACGGAAGGAGGACACACACCTTACGGCCGCCTGCCGTTGAGGGCGGACCCCCCCCCCTCCCCTCCCAGTTCCACGGAGGGAGGGCGCCGGGACAGAAAGAGACCACGAGGGACCAGGAGGACACACACTACTACGGCCGTCTGCCGTTGAGGGCGGACCCCCCCCCCTCCCCTCCCAGTTCCACGGAGGGAGGGCCCGGGACAGAAGGAGACCACGAGGAGCAGGATACAAGGAGGAGTGGTGTAGGACACAAGGAGGAGACGCGCGCCCGTCCTTAGCAGGACACTAATGGGGACCCGTCCGGAAGGAGACCACACAAGGAGGAGTGGTGTAGTATATTTAATATGATCTGTAATCTTGTAGACATCACGCTGGTGATTTTATATTTTATATGTGTGGAGTTGCAGTTAGGATAGTGCTCTGTGTGTTATCTAATAAAAACTCCAGCAACTGGACATGATTGATCAAGTCAGCTCCATCCATCGATCCATTTCTATCGTTCGCGGATTGATCACGCGATCAACCCGTAAGGTTTCGATTTCGGGTTTCTCACTTTTCCTGGGCAACGACGGGATGACTGACGGCGACACGGATCAGATCGATTCCTGATCGGTCTGTCCCGTCCTCTTGGGTTCCTGATGACTTGTTGGGCGTTCATCCTCTGGGTGGGCCAGGGGATCAAGTGATAAATGGCCCGTCCTTCAGTTCGGGCGGCACGGGCGCTCCATGGGTCGTGGGCCGAAGACGGCTTCGTTCCTGAAGATGTCCTGCGGATTGAGGGGTTGCAGGTGTGGCGACGATGATGATAATGACGACGACTACAACAATAATAATAATAATAATAATAGTAATAATAATAATAATAATAATAATAATAATAATAATAATAATAATAATAATAATAATAATAATGATAATAATAAAAATAAATATAATAATAATAATAACAATAATATTTTTGATGATAATCATTCACAACATTCAGCAGTTGTATAAGAAGGTATGAATACCGCGTTAAGTATGGTTATTGGTTTTTAGTCTGTTAGTATTCATTCCGATGTGTGCAGATCATGAAACGTGTGTAGTTTGAAATCAAAGGTTAATACATCCCAACAATTGTTTATCCAGTGCTTGTTTTTCCATGTTTGTGTATCTAGTATAAACCGGTTGCGACCAGAAAAAATGAGATAACCGCTAAATTATACATATTGGTGAAATTGCAAACATTAACTTGAAGGAAGATGTGGAAATGATAGAATACTTATTCCTCAACTGATAATTCCAGACTAACTACATTAATGATGTAAGGATTTGTCAAGCTAAATTAAACGTCACATATATTTGTTTCTACTTTCCTGTCTCCCCAATTAATATCCTTGAATATTATCATAACACCGACGCAGGTGTACCGTACATTACAGATGTGTTCGTGGTCGATGGCCAAGTACATTAATTGGGGGTTTTGTACACGCACTTGGTGTAATTTTAATTCAATCAATTTAGTTAGGATCGTGCCTCCTCCCCACCCCTTTCCCGCGTATTACACGAACTAGATGTGTAATAAGCGTATAGATTTATACAAACTGATGTTATCAAAAGGTGTGTGATCATAGAAAAAGAAAATTAGCCATATTCTCCTATATCGTCTTGTTTGTATTTCACATGAAAGGGGTTATTAACGAGATCTTACTTTTGTTCAGTTTTGTAGTCAACTGTGTCTAACGGAATAAAGTTACTGTCAAATTTCGGGGAAATTCTTAGGTCATTTGATAAGGACAATTTGGCTATATTTTAATCCGACCTTTTAATTTTTTTTATTTAACATAAGTGACCATTAGTATGTAAATTATGGAGAATATCATGACTTCCAACGCATTTTTCATCCCTTTTGATGAATAAATGCTGACGGTGTAAATTTAATCTAGGTCGTCCCACCGAGTTCATGATGGGATACTCATGCATATCTGTGATCGGCAGGGACTCGTCAAACCCTGAAAAGTACAATTGCAACACAAATCATCATGTGTCTTTGCTGAATATTTGATCATTTATCTTGATAGTTTCAATTCCAATTGTTTGTTTTTAATATCATATAGATAATAAAATTATAACTTACCGTGGCCTTGGGGCTACTTTGTGATTTTCTTCGTCCCAAGTTCTGGCGAACCATATGCGTCGAATTCGGACGTGGCAAGAGAGGATAGTCATGGGAATACAGTAGAGGGGAAGGTGAAAGGTATGTGGAGAAGGGAGACTGGTTTTCTCTTAGAATGCATCCCATCGCCTTATTTACATTTGACATGATAGGGGTAAGGGCTTACATAGTGTGTGTGATTGGGGTATATCTTACATCTCTCCCCAATCACGAATAACTATTGACTTCCGCCAAGAAAAACAAATATCATGTCGATGTATTATAATCTACTAAATTCATAGTTAATTTGCTAATGCTATATCACATATAGGTGTGTATTTCTAAAAAAAAAATAACGATTCGTAAGCCACTGGTCACAATAAAACAACAAACACCACAGTCCATTTAATACACATTCCTACATGCATAAGTTACTTTGTGGAATTATTTTTCAGAAAACAAATTATATCAAAAGAAACGACAACAATTTTTTCACTGTACTCTCATATCGTGGAACAATGATGTCTAATGGCTCGGGTGTATTCTGACACCAACATTTCACCGGCACTTCTATTCTTAGGGATGATATGACGTCGTTGTCGACCTTAGGTAGCAAGGGTGTAGGTGTTCTGTGTTGGAGGGGTGTCGTATTCCTGAGCTATATGATGATGCGTCATGAAAGAAGACGTATTATGGTTGGTAAGCATAATTTGAAAAGCAGACCTGTCTATTCTAGGAAAGTGTGGAGAGAAGAGAGAGTAATTACGTTAGTGGTATAGATTTTCCGAAGATAGGTGTAGTGTGATCGTTGTCCGAGATGAATAATAATTATGATTGTGATTTATCGATGCTTTCATCCTAGTATATCACAACGCTGTTGTGGGTTTTGTATTCCATGTGCTGGGTGTTTAGATTAGGCATCCATTATTGTATTATTTTGTGGATGTATTTTTAGTGGTATTGATGTTTTACCGCCCAAGATTTGGTGTTTACGGGGGGAAATGAGAGAGTTTGAAGATAGTCTGGAGTGTTGTGTTAATCAGACATTCTAGAGGTATTTTTGGCATTGCGAGGGGAGCTTCGTACTAGCAGGTGTACCCTGAGGTGGCCAGTTGTAATAACGAACTGGGAGGCAGGATATGGTGCGATATCCCAGTGATTCTTTGGTGGTTGGCCGATTTTAGCTTGGAAGATATACTCACAGGGTCAGTGCAGTTCGTTTATTAAATGTAGGCTGTAGGTAGAAAGTAGAGTTGAGAGGGTAAAGTAGAGAGAAAAGGAGAAATGATCAGAGGAAAGTGGACGAGAGAGGTCTGCAATTATATACACAAATAGTAAGGCACAGGGATACAGTTTAATAAAGAATATATAAACATGATATTTTATGTATACCCGGTGTATGTATATATATATATATATATATATATATATATATATATATATATATTGCATACATATACCAAGGCTTTTTTCCCCT
Source organism: Oratosquilla oratoria (assembly GCF_046742065.1). Classification (NCBI taxonomy): domain Eukaryota; kingdom Metazoa; phylum Arthropoda; class Malacostraca; order Stomatopoda; family Squillidae; genus Oratosquilla; species Oratosquilla oratoria. The sequence goes on along the minus strand of NC_134782.1, from coordinate 70,151,398 downwards.
TACAAGGGAGGTAGCCAAAAAGGAAAAGGCATAAAATCATTTCCACCATCCCTGAATACACTCCACACCCCTCCACCCTCCCTCTTATCTTAGCACCTCCTGGATGACGGGTCATCCCTGCACCTTGTCCACTGCCCTGGGTCAGAAGCAGTGTCGCAAGACACAGCACATCCACAGCAAGGCTGCTTCATTAAATCGGCTACCCCCCTCTCCGTACCCCCATTGCATGAAAGGAGAAGACGGGGAGAAATCCCTTCGGGCTGCGTCAAATTTTGCTCACACATACTACCTCACCCCCCATCCCCCCATCCCCCACCCATTCCACCTCATGCAATCACAACATCATCATATACAACCATTCTCCATTCATCCCTGTCTTCTGTCCTCTCCCGTCCTTCCTCAACAGATATTCCCCTCTTCCCCAAAGCCCCCTTCACCCCATCCATCCACCTCATCCTAGGACGTCCCCTCATGTTCACTTCCTCCACATCTGCCTTCCATACTTCTTTTACTAGTCTTTTTTCACTATATATATATATATTCGTGAAGCGTGATAGGAGATTCTCTTTCAAGCATATTCTGTTGAAAACGAAAGCAAATTCATTAGAAATTAATTTCTTTCGTAAGCTTTCTAGCTTTCGGAAAGTAATTTTAGATTTCTGTGGAAAGGAGAGGGGAAGAAGCAAATTTCCAACTGACATTGGGAACTTATATTAACACAAATATATACGTAATGCACAAAATAAGTGAAAATAAACAAAACACAGTAGAAAAAAACAAGACGTTTCGCAGATCGTTCTGCATCTTCAGCTGGGATGTAGAGAAGCGAGACAATGGTCAGTATAAGTATGAATAAAGATAAATATTAGATAGATCACTCATGACTCTCCTCTGGTAGGCTGGCGCTATTTCGTAGATTCCTCAATTTACCCGATCGTCTAAGGCAGCGTTTCTCAACCAGGGTTCCGCAAAAGGTCCCTAAGGGTTCCGCGAGAAGTGAAATAAGCTATTGCACTTTTGATTTTTTTTTTTTAATTTCATATACGCAATATAATTAAACACCCACATATTCTTGGTTATTGTAATAATGTAATATAGACATCATCCTATCTAACCTAGTATTACGCAGGGGATCCTTGAGACATGCAATTTATTTTAAATGTTACGCAAGGTCCCGTGAGTTTCTTTGCTGATTTAAAGGTTTATATGAATAGAAAGTCGCAACAATTGATAATTTACAAACAAGTGTAAAAAACATTGAAGAAATGATCTATGAAATTACAGATAATTTAGAAAATATCAGTATAAAACAATGTGAACAAGAGAACGCCATACTGCTTTTCTTACTACTTGATGCAATACATTTTAGAATAACTGAGATGCAATCTCAGTTGGAATACTTTGTGCAAGATTTAGTTCTAGCAAATTCTGGTAAAGTCACATTACCTGAAAACTCTCCCCCATTGAAAATTAGGAGACCAATGTTGAGATCTTCCTCAAAGAATTCCTCTGCCAATTATATTTTCTCAGTCATTTCTTCAATTCTTTTCTTTTTAGGATATATGCCCCGTGGGGCTACAGGGAGAAGGATGCCTAGTCCCTCTCCTCGTCCCTTTCTTCTCGCCTCTTACGATCCAAGTGGGATACTTGGTGGCAGTATTCTTTTCCCCCACCACAGGGAATTCCCCCCTCACAGAAAGAGAATATTCAGAGAAATGGTACAGGACAGCAACAAGGGGTTGGGGGACAGCATAACGGAGGGACAGTCGTAGTATAAAAGTGTCATCATTTCTCTATGAACAGAATTTCTTCTATCATAGACAAAATGATGTGTGGCTCTGGTCCCTAGGGGCGCCCCATATAGACCCTAAAGTATCGACTGCATGCTACTTTGCCACAATAACAAGCAGCCAATACCCCAGACGGGGATGAAATGGGTGGGAGTGTTTTTATGCCTTTCCCTTTTTGGCTACCTCCCTTGGAAGGGGGAAAAAGCCTTGGTATATGTATGTATGTATGTATTTCTTCAATAGTAATTGTTGTTCTTAATAAAAATTTCACAATCAGGAGGAAAACATTGAATATTTGAGTTTTTCCTGATGTTATTATTGGTAAATTATGACATCTTAAGACTTTGGTAGTTGTGAGTTTTACAATTCAGCTTATTGCATTCATTTATAGCTGTATTATAATGATTTTGTTTTGTGTCTTTTTGATGCTATTGACATCCATTGAAGGCTAATACTTTTAACATTTTTAGCCGGTTTATACAAAAATAGTTTTAATAGCTTCTTGTAAAAGATATTTTTCAAGTGTGTATTTCCAGCGAGCCCTGTAAGAGGGTTGGTCGGGACGACCAAGGATAGTTGCCGAGCCCTGTAAGAGGGTCGTTGATAAAGGTAGACAAGTGAGATAGATAGAGGGGTAGGTGGCGAGAATTTAATTTTTATGAGTTGAAAGTTTGATAAACAAGAGTTTCTTTTCTTCCCGAATAGTAATGCACTTGAATATGTAAGTTACACCAAGGGGCTCCCATCTAGAATCCTCAATTTGATCACTAGGTCAGTTCGCATTGACATGATTTCTTTAGTCCAGTAATCTTTACTTTTACATCTATGTACCCCCTCCCCTTAGGGCATGACTTAACTCCCGTGTGTGGTATAGTGTTATCATGGGCCCTGGCGTTCGACACGAGCAGGGCACCATAGGTTTACAAGGACTCTTTGAGCACAAGGCCCACATTGATAAATATGTAGGACGTGGCATAGTTTTCCCTCTGTGCAGGGAATACGACGTTACCCCCAAGTCAGTCTAGAACTGTCCGTCTTACTGTGAGCATGTAGCTCTCCTATTGTGACTCACCTCTGTACGCATAACCCACTTATTAATAAAGACTCCAAACGTCCCCCTGCGTTTCTGTTGCACACATGGCGCAGTGAGTAGGATGCTTGCAATTGCTTGCAGTGTGCAACAATGAAACATGGGACGGTACGTGAATCAGTGGCGCGTACTGACGGAACTAGACCGATAGGTGACAGTGAACACGCTGGACCGTGAGTGCAGTGCCGATACAGTGAGCATGCACGGGACCGTGCAAAATCGTGTGATAGTGATAGTGGCGTGCGTTCGTGCAAGTAGTGGGGCGAACAAAGAGGCCTTTGTCCCACTGCTCCGCCCTGCTAGCTGCGGACGCCACCCTGCACGGGGCCCAGGCCAAAGCAGGCCGCGCGAACAAGGAGGTCTTTGTCCTGCTTCGCCTTGCTCACCGCGAGTGCCACCCGCACACCCGTGGCAATTACGTCACCGCAGGAGGAGTCGACACCACTGCCGCCCACCGGAGGCATTGAAGGGGACAGTTTCGGTCGCCCAGTAGGACCTGCACGCATGCACCGTGTCACTATGCAAGGGGTCCCCCGCCAGACGCACGCACTCTCCGTCCCTTCTCCCGGAAGGACTGGCACCTGCCGTCCTAATGCCTTCCGGGCCATCGCCCTCCACCACCCGCCAGCGCCCGCAATGTGCTGCCCTTTGCAGGTGCGGAATCACAGGGATAGGCCCTCAGCACCTAGGCATGTTGTAGATATCAAGAGCTCTGCAGCCGCCGCTCTCAGCGCAGACGACGCGGTCGACGTATCTCACGTGACCCCCCCCCCCAACGGGACACTTCTGGGTGACCGCCACCTGTCAGTGCCCGTGCCGTATTGCCTGGCAACACAGGTGCAGAATCACAGGGATAGGCACTCGGCACCTAGGCAAGTTGGAGATATCTGGAACCAGCCTACAGACGCCGCTCTTGGCGCCGACGACGCGGCCGACATATCTCACCTAGCCCCCCTCAACGAACGCTTCCGGATCACCTCAACGTCGGAGACAGGGACCGCAACGCCGCCATACGGATTCACGGGGAGGTCCGAACGCCCCTCCTCTCCTTCGGCTTGGCCAGTCCCACTCGACTTCCCGGACCCTGTCCTGGCGATGACATACGCAAACAGGTGCGCCGAGCTGACATTGCCCATGGACAGCTCCCGGCCGCCACTCGTGACTGATTCCTACGGTACTTTAGTGACGTGCTGGTCTCCAAGGACGACCCCAGCATCGCCCCCCCCCCTAGGGAAGACCATGGTTCTCCCCCCCTTCGTGAGAACCCACCTGCAAGCCGACGCGACGCCCCCACGCCGCCCGCACGGCCAGGCCGATACCGCTCGCATTTCAGGTTCAAGCGAAGGAAGACTTGACTCAATGGTGCAGCAAGGTATCGTCACGCCCATCGTAAGGCGAGCTCTGTCGCCGCCGCCCGTGCTGGCGCCCTTCGAGCACCGGGCCGACCTCTCCGCTCGGCGAAGGATTTGTCGTCCTCGTGCGCGGACCCCCTTCGATTCCGCCCCCGACGCAGTTTATATGCGTGACTGAAATACCGCGCACTTCCGCCTCGTCCAGTGTGGCCTACGGTTTCCGACGGATGCCGAAACCTGATATGCCACTACCACTGGAGACGCTTGCTGCCATCTGGGCCGCACCCAATTGCAAGCCATGCCCGTTTGGATGGCCCCACTTCTCGTGGATGACGGACCATCGTTCGCTCATCCCCCTCCTCACGGTGGGGAGGTGTGGTATAGTGTTATCATGGGCCCTGGCGTTCGACACGAGCAGGGCACCATAGGTTTACAAGGACTCTTTGGGCACAAGGCCCTCATTGATAAATATGTAGGACGTGGCATAGTTTTCCCTCTGCGCAGGGAATACGACGTTACCCCCAAGTCAGTCTAGAACTGTCCGTCTTACTGTGAGCATGTAGCTCTCCTATTGTGACTCACCTCTGTACGCATAACCCACTTATTAATAAAGACTCCAAACGTCCCCTCGCGTTTCTGTTGCACACACCGTGAACCAATCTAATTTTCTCCACCTTTTCTCCAATCAGAAAGGATGTTACAAACCCCTTAAGCAATATTGCTTAGTCAAGCAATCTCGAAATCAATGCACCACTGACTTAGTTTACGTACTGATACATCAGCATAATACAGCAATAAAATCGGGTCTCCAGCGGTTGTTTGTAAACTTTTAGGTGAGGGGCAAGGTTGTGCAATTCCTTCGGCTACGAACAAGTGTTTATCAAACATCTAACTCATAAAACTTAAATTCTCGCCACCCACCCCTCTACCTCACTTGTCTATATTTATCTACGACTCTCTTACAGCTTCTTTGTTCAAGTAGGCTTCAGGTGGCTTCAACCGAGATGCACTGAGTCTATTCTTCGCTAAGGGGCGTCGCCAAGAAAAGTTGGTGAGCTGGGTCACTTGGACAATTGACTTTTTCCCTCGGGAGATCTGCAAAGACGTCGGAGTACCCTTTCATAGCATATGTACCTTTACCTAGTTTATTTTACAGGAAGGGGAGCTATGCTCGTGGTGTCCCGTCTTCATATCTCGTTTTATCTAGACTTTTTAAATATGTGCATCGTTTTTGCACATACCACATTTTCATCTAACTTGTTCCAAACGTCTATTACCCTGTGGGGAAAGCTGTTCTTTTTCAGGTCTCTTCTATAACTGTCTTTCTTGATTTTCTTTCCATGTCCTCTTGTATCTCAACTATCCCATTTTATTAGATCCTATCAATAATTCCTATGCCTTTCATGATTCTATAAATAGTTATCAAGTCTCCTCTCTCTCTCTTCTTTGCTCTAATGTATGTAGCTTAAGTTTTGCCAGTCTCTCCTCATATGGTTCTGAGACTGTTGGTGCCAATTTCGTAATTGCTCTTTGTATTCTTTCAAGTTTTGTTATACATTTTTTTGTACTTGGTGACCACGTCGTCGCTGCATACTCCAATCTTGATCTTATCAAAGTGACTTGTATTTTCTTCCCCATTTCTTCGTCCAGGTATGTAAATGCCACTTTGATTTTTATCAAATTACAGGTTTATATATATATATATATATATATATATATATATATATATATATATATATATATATATATATATATATATATATATGTTTCTCAGGGGACGTATTATTCATAATAATGACTCCCAGGTCCTTCTCATTTTCTACTTTTTTAGTTTCTTCCTCTCCCAATTTATATGATCCCACTATTCTTTTTATGCTTTTTCCAAATTCCATTATACTACACTTCTTAATATTGAATTCCATCTTCCATTTTCTACTCCATTCCCATACTTTATTGAGATCACTCTGCAGCGACCGACAATCTTCTAGTGTTCACTTTTTTCAACAATTTTGCATCGTCCGCAAAGCTCATATAACTTTCAATTTCTTTATCCATATCACTGATATATATAGCAAACATTATTGGGGCTAGAACAGTTCCTTGTGGAACTCCACTAATCACTACATCCCAAGTAGAATGTTTGTCTCTTATTACCACTCTCATTTTTATTTCATGCAAGAAGTCTTCCATCCACTTCAGCAGTTTGCCCTGTATTCCTCCTGCAGTTTCTAATTTCTTTAGCAATTTCTTATTTGGCACCTTATCAAAAGCTTTTTTCAGGTCTAGAAATGCACATCGGCCCATCCATCTCTTTCTTCTATTACATCTATTAGCCTTGAATGGAAACACATCAAGTTTGTCTAAATCCAAATTGCCTTGGATTTAGTACGTTGTTTTTTCCCAAATGCCTTACCCATCTAGTTTTGATCATTCTTCTACAATTTGTAGCTACCGGTCTATAGTTATCAGGGTCTTCCTTGCTTCCCCTTTATATATTGGTACTATATTTGTTCTTTTCCAATCTTCTGGAACTTTTCCTTCTTTCAATGAACTACTTATTAGACTATGTATTTAGTCTGTTAGTTCGTTCCTGCATTCTCTCAAAATTCAGTTTGCCATTTCATCTGGTCCATGCGATTTTCTGACATCAAGATTACTCAAGTGATTCATTATTTCTTTCCTTGTTACCTCTGTTTCTTTCATAGAAGGGGACTTTCTCCCACTCAACATATCTAAATTGTATGTTCTCCCTCGTAAACACTGATTTAAAATGCTTGTTCATAATTCCTGTCATTACTATTTCCTCTGTGTATTCAACTCCTTGTCGTAGTTTCACTAATTCTTGTTTGTTTTTCAGTTTGCTGTTTACAAATCTATAAAATAGTTTTGGTTGATCTTTATATTTTTATGACATCCTTTTCGTATTTTCTCTTTTCATCTCTGCGCACTTGTAGTGATTTCTATAACTGGCATATATTTTCCATTTTTCAGGTCTTTTGTCTTTCTTCCATTTTATCCAAGCTTTATCCCTTATCTTTTAACTCCTACACCTTTGTTGTACCAACACTTTACATATCCTTTTTCTTGTTTTTGTCTTGGAACATACTTTTCCACTCCTTTATAATTTTTGTCAAAATATTCCATTTCCTTTCTATTGATGTTTCCTCCTTTTGTATCCTTTCCCAGTCTGCTTTTTGAAGACGAAAAAATCTCTTATTTTATCAAAATGTGTTTTTCCATAAATCACTCTTCCCTTTCTATATTGTTCGTTTTTCCATGTATTTTCCGCATTTAGTTCCAGTTCAACCAATATGTGGTCTCTTTTACTTACTGGTGTCTTATATTCAATCTTGTCCACTATTTCGGGTTCCGATGTGATTATTAGGTCCAGTCTCTATTGTTCTTCATTTCTGTACCTAGTACTCTCTTGTATCCATTGCGTCATTGTATGTTCTATAATCATATCAAGTAGTACATTTCCCCATAGGTCGTCTCCACCCTTCACTATATTTTTTTTTTCCAGCAGATTTCTTTACAATTAAAGTCATCCATTATAACTAGTCTTCCTCCATCTTCCATTATCTTATCTAGTGTTATCCATGCATCTTCTAACATATTCTTGTGCTCTCTCTCTTTCCATGAAGCCGTTTTAGGAGGCACGTAATTTACCACGAATTTCCTGCTCTTCTTGTCCCTGTCCTCTATTTCCATCATAATCATCTCTATTCTTTCCATATGTAACATTCCTAACTTTTATATCCTTCTTAGTCAGGAACATAACTCCACCCCCTTGTTTTACTTCTGTTTCTAATCCAATAATTATGTGCCATGTCCTACACCGTTGGGTGGTAGTGGACCTTTCAATTTTGTATCTACAATTCCCATTATGTCCGGTTCTTTTTCCTTCAGGTAATCATTCAGTTCATTCAAGCCTGTTATTAAGCCATCTATATTTGTGAAAGACACTTTTAATTTTCCGTTTCCCTTCCGTTTTTCTGTACTGTGAACCATTTCCTCACTTTCATATCCACTACTCTCCAATAGAATTTCTCTGTCTCTGTTCTGTTCTCGTTTTTTTCTTAGCTTTGATTCTTTTTGTTTTCTCCTCTCCTCTTTGTTCATCTTTTTATCCATACCTGTTTATACTGATCACTTTTTGCTAGTTTCCCTGTTTTTGACAAGATATTCTCTGCTGTCGTTTAATCTTGATTGGTCTGGTCTTGTCTATATTGTATTTCCCTAGTCTATATATTTCTTCAATTTCTTGTTCTTCTTTAACTACTTTTAATTACCTTGTTTACTTTTCCTTCTCCTTTACTCTTGTAGTCCCATTTGGATTATGCTTCTCTTCCATTCCTAATTATCTTCCTTCTCTCTCATCACTTTAATAACTGTGTCCTTAGCTTGTTCTTTCATCTGTTGTCACTATATCTCTAAATTTAATTTTGTTTTCTTGGACTTTTTTTTCAACCACTTACCTCTTTTGCTATGGGCTCTTTATTCTCTTTATTATTCCTCATTCTCATCCTTTACTTCTCTTAACTGTCTTTTTAATTATTTAATTTCTTTAGTTAGGTTTTGATTCTCGTTTAGTTCTTCCAGTTTATCAACTCTGTGTAACTAGTGTTAATTGGTTAAACCTAACCTCCCATGCTTTAATTTTTTTTTAGTTTCTCCTCTAGACTTACTAGTTGGGGGAGGTTGTATCTCCTCCCTCATTAAATCTATAAAAGTAATTATATCCTCTTTCCATTGAGCTGCTATTGTCTGTATTTCTGCTTTTAATACCTGTTTACCTGTTCGACCTTGTCTGTGTCATCTGCACACCTTTTGTTGACACCCCTTCTGACGTCCAGGGCCCATTCGTCCCCTTCCTCATTTTCTTCAATAATGTCTCCCCTTCTCCCTTTTCTTCACCTGCCCACTACACCACGAGCTTTCCCCTTCCCTACTAATACAACACAGGTACTCCCTCATCGCTGTAATCCACGAAAATTGCATTTTTTCCTGAGTTCCAATCTTTGCTGTCAATCCAACATGTGCACACTAGGTATCATATACATATATATATACATGTGCACACTAGGTATCATATACATATATATATATATGTGTATATATATATATATATATATGATATATATATGATATATATATATGTATATATATATATATATATGTATATATATATATGTATATATATATATGTATATATATATATGATATATATATATGTATATATATATTTCGGGCACAGATTCTAATACACACAGTGTTAAATATGACAGCATTTTGACACTGATTAAATTTCTTATTGAGATTTTCAATTTTTCTCACAGTAGATCTCATATCAGTGGGGTGGGCAAATACCTTTCCATAGTCTACCATATTTAATTGACTTCTCGACTTCGGGGCGTCATCTTTAGAATAGAATACAAGAATTAAGTCACAGTTTTACACAGCTACATAATACACAATTGATAATTTTGTACAGACAACATAGATTAAAGTACAGGCAGCTTGGGAATGCTGAAAGGATCATGTTGACCTGCATAGGCAGACACTTCACTCAGGAGGGGGAGGGGAAGGGGGAAGAGTCAGGTAGAATGGTTCGTCTCGCATCCTATCTCTCCCCCTCCTGAGTGAAGTGTCAGCCCACGCAGGTCAACACAAGTCTATAAATGAATTACAACAGGCTTTCAGAGGTTTATTTTGTGCTTACTGTTTATATAATTTCACAAATTTTTAAACATAAGTCATCTATTCCATATAATTTATTCATTTACAGTAAGTCAAGAATATGACATGGGTTGACCAAGCTACAAGTTATTTGACTGATGTCCCTAGCCTACTCATTTGTAATTTATGCTTGAGCAACATCTACTTCAACACAGGTGTGCAACCATGTTGCCATGTGTAGTAAGAACAGTCACAGAAAGTACCATTTTAAATACTGAATCCAAATCAACTGCATTCATGTCACAAACTTTAGCGATTTTAATATGAAAGCTCTCCTTTCATTGAAAAACACACCATAACACAGGTAGAAGTACTAATTTAACTTGAGAGTCACTCCCCTTCTTTGGAAGTACTCTACTGACAATGAAATATTCAAATTCCAAACTAAGATTCTGGTTCTGCCATTGCTAAACTAATAATGTACAAAAGGCACTATACTTGATTACAAAGTATTTCAGCTCAGGTACTTAAGGATGACTGATGTATGTTGAAATATGTTTCACTTTGATATGTTGTGCCTTTCTAATTCATTTTTGGCATGATTGACATATGTTCCTTTACTAAAGCCCCACAAATTAGAGTACAAAATACAGGTCACATGCTTTTATGAAACACACCTTTACAAATTCCACTATTATGGTGGGTCAGGGATGTGTCATGTCACCATGGCTGTTCAATTTATACATGGATGGGGTGGTGTGAGAGGTAAATGCAAGGGTAATGGGATGCCAGAGATGTGTCATATCACCATGGTTGTTCAATTTATACATGGATGGGGTGGTGCAAGAGGTAAATGCAAGGGCAATGGGCCAGAAATTGGAGATGGTTAAAGAAATCAAGAGAAAAATGGGAAATGAGCCAGTTGTTTGCTGGTGACTGCACTTTTAGCAGGATCAGAGGAGGGATTAATGAAGTTAGTGACAGTGTTTGGGAAGGTAAGTGAAAGAAGGAAGTTGGAGATAAATATGGGTAAAAGGAAGGTGATGAGATGTACAAGGGGAGAGGATGGCAGCACATTGGGAGTATTAAAGGAGAAATGCTTGATGAAGTGACTTTAAGTACTTGGGGGCAAATGTGACAGGAAAGGGAGGAGTGAAGGTGGAGTTAGAATGTAGATTGAGATAAACAAGTGAATGCCTTGGGGGCAGGGCTGGATTTACATATTACAGGGCCCATTCAGGTTCACCCCCCCATTAGCATTTAGTAAATTTGTCATATACTAATAATCATGTTTATACAAACTCACCAACTACTCAGCCATTAGATGTGGTAATGTAGGAAAATCAGGAAACCAAGTTTTACAATGCATGTAATAATACAGGTTCTTTATCAAAGAGAAGTTATTTTACCAAAGTACTACTCCACAATGTGAAAGAGCAACATTTAGAAAATTAAGAAAAACTAATTGTGTTATAATTTATATCCTCAACTTTGAGGATATGTTCCTACTGTGAGGGATGTCTACTAAGTGATGTTGATAGTTTGGTATTTTATATTATGCTTGTTTTGATCAAAAGAAACATTATTATATTGACACCTTTTTAAGATGCTAATAATTAACACTCACAAAAGATAACATCACAGTTTTCATGAAATGTGCTGTCAGTCACCTCGGAGTTTGTTTCCAGTCACAGTGCCACTCAACACTCAGTCACAGTCAGCTGATTACTAATTTTCTTTATCACGATACATAAAGAAAAAGTGCTTATACTATTGTAATGGAGTTAGCACAGGGCCCCTGGGTTGTGGCCCTATTGGCCCTGCCCTAAATCCAGCCATGCTTGGGGGATTAAAAAGATAATGTAAAATAGACATTTGGAATGGATGCCAAGAGGAGATTGTATTTACCTAGTTGTATTTACCTAGTTGTATTTTGCGGGAAGGGGAGCTATGCTCGTGTTGTCCCGCCTTTGTATCTTGCAGTGTCTAGTTTGTTTTTAAACTCATGAATGGTTTTTGCGCATACTATTTCATTGTCCAGTTTGTTCCAAGTGTCCAAAACTCTATGAGGAAAACTGTTTTTCTTCAGTTCTCTTCTATAGCTATGTTTTTTTATTTTCTTTCCATGTCCTCTTGTGTTTCTTTTGTCCCAGTTAAGTAAGTTCTCACTATCGAGTACCTCTGTGCCTTTCATGATTCTGTAGATGGTCAATAGGTCACCTCTCTCTCTTCTTTGCTCCAGTGTCGGTAACTCCAGTTTAGCCAATCTCTCTTCGTATGATAGGTTTGCAAGTGCAGGTGCCATTTTTGTAGCTGCTCTTTGGATTCTTTCTATTTTCTTTATATTCTTTTTGGTACTGGGGGACCACAATGTCGCTGCATACTCTAATCTAGGCCTTATCAATGTAACCAATATTTTTTTCATCATGTCTTCGTCCAAGTATGTAAACGCCACTTTTATTGATCTTAGCAAGTTGTAAGTCTCCCCGACAATTTTGTTAATCTGTATATCATAGGACAAGTCGTTCGTGATAATTACTCCCAAATCTTTTTCAGATCCTACTTTCTTTACTTCTTTGGTTCCAATTGTATATTTTCCTGATATTCTGTTTTTGCTTTTTCCAAACTCCATTATGCTACACTTCTTAGTATTAAAGTCCACTTCCCATTTCTGACTCCAGTTCCATACCCTATTTAGGTCTTCTTGCAGTGCTTCACAGTCCTCATCAGTTTCTATTTTCCTTAGCAGTTTGGCGTCATCGGCCAAGAAGCTCATGTAGCAGTTCACGTCCTCATCCATGTCATTCATATAGATAGCAAACATTATTGGTGCCAGCACAGATCCTTGCGGTACTCCACTGATCACCTCTTTCCAGTCTGAATATTTTTCTCTGAGCACTACTCAGAGAAAATATATTCAAACTCCTTTTCTCTTCCTCTCTTATGTTCCATGTTTCTGTCCCATACAGTGCTGTTGGCATGTATGAAGGAATGATTGTGCCAACAGCACTGTATGGGACAGAAACATGGAACATAAGAGAGGAAGAGAAAAGGAGTTTGAATATATTTTAGATGAAGTGCCTGAGAAGTATGATAGGGGTTACTTGGCTGGATAGAGTGAGAAACAAAGATGTGAGGAAGATAACAAGAGTGGAAAGGGAGTTGGAAGATAGGGTGGATGAAAGAGTATTGGGATGGTTTGGACACATGGAAAGAATGAGTAAAGAGAGATTAGTAAAAGAGGTGTGGAAGTAAAAGGTAGCAGTAAATATGAGGGGCATCCAAGGATGAGATGGATGGGGTAAAAGAGGGATTGGGAAAGAGGGGAATGTCTGTTGAGGAAGGATGGGAGAAGACAGAAGATAGGGGTGAATGAAGAATGGTTGTGTATGGATAATGCTGTGATGCATGAAAGGGTTGTGGGTGGGGGAGTATGTGTGAAAAATAAATTGACACAGCCCAAAGGGATTTCTCCCCCATCTTCTCCATTTCTGCATGAGGGGACAGAGAGGGGGGGTCACCAATTTAATGAAGTGGCCTTGCTGTGGATGTGCCATGTCTTGCAACACTGCTTCTGACCCAAGGCAATGGGCAAGATGCAGGGATGACCTGTCATCCAGGAGGAGCCAAGATAAAAAGTAAGGAGAGGGGTGGATGGGAGTGGAGTATGTGGGGATGGAATGGGTGGGAGTGGATTTTATGCATTTGTTTTTTGGCTACCTCCCTTGTAAGGGTGAAAAAGCCTTTGGTATATGTATCTTCAAGAAGTGATTTGAGTGACATCTTCAAATAGAGATCTGTTCAGTAAATACTTACATACATACATATACCAAGGCTTTTTCCCCCTTCCAAGGGAGGTAGCCAAAAAGTAAGTAAATACTTGGTTGAAGAAAATCCTTCAACTTCAATTGAACTGGTTTTAGCACTTCTATACCAAATGCCAGTCAAAAAACGTGAATAATAAGATAATTATCTAGGTTTGTTTGGTCTATATGGTATATAATTTTTATATAAGCAGAATTTTAAATCACTTCACATTCTTAATCACTAGATATTTTTTTATTTCAAGACCATTTTTGTTTAATTAGTATATTTTTCCATAGCAATGTATGCATTTAATTGTTTAGCATTTCTAAAAATAAATGGATAACTCATAAGGAATATTTATTTCTTCAATCTCTCTCTCTCTCATATGTATATATATATATATATATAGAGAGAGAGAGAAAATAAATATTCCTTGAGTTATGCAGATATGTAGTTTATCTACATTTTTAAGGTGCTGGTGTTGGAAAAGGGAAGTCTAAGAGATGTCCTTCCTTACTGTTCCAGTATTCTTTCTGGTTTCTACATACCATGCAACCTCTGAAGTAACCTCAGGGGGTTGCCAGATTTTACATGTATACAAATTTATAGTGGTGCCATATACTGATTGGTACATAAAAAAAAAAGGTTTAGTTGAATGACAATAATAGGTGCCGGACAGTCAGTTTCCCTTTGTAGTCAAGTAACATGGTCTCTTTTGTCTGATGCAGGCATCAGGACATTACCCTGAAATGCTGATGAGAGCTACTATTCAAACACTGGCAGCTTCTACTGTTCAAACAGGTGTTGCCTAGAAGCCTGGTCTTCAGATCACTAGGAACAATTGAATGTCCCTTGCTTCAGATCTGAAGGAACAATAGATGGTCCCTGGAGAGTTGGTTGGAAAGACGTTGAAGTACTTCTTGCTCTATGTGTGTGCGCGTGCATGTGTACAATGGACATCAAAGGGGTTGATAACAGATATCCATTTATTTTTAGAAATGCCAAACAATTAAATCATATATTGTAATGACAACTGACATTTTTTATCAAATTTTACTCTGTATATTAATGTAAATGTATGATTTCTTTATTTTTCATTTCTTTTCAGAAGGGTTGTCACTGAGCCAGATGAAGCGCAAAGCTTGTGGTAAGCTATCAGATACCAAAAAATGCTTGAAGCAGGGGTGGACAATTCATGTGCATGTGATGGGATTGGCAGAACAGTGAAGGGAGCTACTGCTCATGCCTGTTTGCAGAGAACTACAGAGAGGCAAATTTTTACACCAGAACCCATTTCAATTCTGTGAAGAACACTTGAGCAAGACAATAAAATCTTTCTTTGTAACCACATCTGATTTGAAAGATGCAGAACAATGGTTGGAACATCAATTCCATGATAGTGTGTGGCTATTCAGGGAACTCAGAAATATCATAGATTTATTCCCATAAACAAGGAAGAACTGATGGTGTATCCCATTTCAAGTGGCACTGGAGAGAAGAAACAAATAAAGGTCATATTACAAATGAACCTGCAATGGTTGATCATATAAAATGTGTCAAACCAGGAGAGTATGATAGCTGAATTTATGATGGTCAAGTCTGGATTGGAATTGTGGAGGAATATTGTGAGGAATTTGTCAATACAATGAACTTTTTGCATCCATCTGGGTCTTGAGGAGCAAGTGCATATCATTATATATCAAATAAAGATTTATGTTCATTGCCAGGACATATATTATCTGTCATCAGTTGTCCTAGACAATGAGGGGGCAACCAAATTAACTATATTTTTATTCAGAAAGAAATTCATGAAATTATTGAATATGCCAAAATTGTATCCAATACAATTTTATGCTAACATAATTTGTTTGTTGTAATTTTGCTAATACTTGTGCAATATATAATGCTTATGCTTGTATTCAATTTGTAAATACATGATTTTCACTTATAAGTTTTTTATTAAAATAAAGGTAATTACTTACATTAGGAGCTTAAGTGTAAAAAATACATACAGTTGATGGACAATGTATAAATATAGTGTTCACTTATGTGCTAATTATATGAAAAATACTAGCATAAACAAACTTTTTTTTTTACCGATTCTAATAGCCAAAGCTCATGCCTTCATTTTTCTCATCTATAATTTTTTTTTCAAATTTGATACCCCAAGGGTCAAATCTTGACCTCAAAATTTTGCTAATTCTAAAATTCTGATATTTGGATTCCTTGTCTTTTTCTGATTCTAAATATATATACATTTATATAACTATGACTTTTATTACCCTAGTTATTGGTTGCCAAGTGTTTGTGACCTCTCATATGACCTCAAAATATCTGAAGTCATATCTCCTGAATGGTTGTTTGGATTGACCTTAAAATTTCAGAAATGTGTTTAGAGCCCTAAAACTACCTATAAACCAAATTTCAGCAAAATCGGAGAGATGAGGGTGTTAGGCACTTGTTGATCTGACAGAGAACCCTATATGCAAAGACAAACATACAAGGTCATTGAAGTAACTTGTATCCACATAAAATCAATTGAAGCTTTTGAAATGGTGAGGTCTGGGCAAACACATGGGGAGAAGTCACTGACTGATATAGCATAGCATATCTTCTCTGGAGTCTTACAGTTAATTATGCTTGAGCAGTCCCTAACCCCAAAGTTTGTCACCATGAACCAACATGTACTTTGTAAGGTCATCTCACCATTTTCTATATTTGCACTTGATGCAGAGCACTTTGGGAGAGCAGTAATGCTCTGTAATGTCCTTTTGAGAAATAAATCTGGCTTACCACTACTACACAGTTTGTGAGGGAAACCAAGAGCGACAAATGATAAGAGAACCATAGGCTGTTTCATGTAATTTCTGATCATATTCCTCCTGGACATTACAAGTATATTCTTTCAAAGTGGAAATCAAGTTTGAGAATGCAAATTATTAGATGGAGACATTGCAATGCTATCCTGAGCTATGGCAGCAGATAAACAGAGGCCTAAGCTGAGAGTTTTCATCATTTAATGGATGTCTAGTTTTCTAGGTATGGTAATGTGCAACATATGTGGCAGGAAATAATCCTCGCCTGTCATTCACTTCGCCCCTCCACCAATGTTGATCAGATTGATCAGTTACTGTAATGACATCCCCTCGCTTGAATGCTAACTCCCCTTCTTCCTGGGGAGTGAAGTCATACAGGGCTTGAACCAAGATCTGAAAGAGGAAAAAAAATAAGGGAAGATGTTAAAGTAGTTTGAACAGATTTAACACCTTCAAGAAACACCAAACATTATAGTATCACAATTCATAATTTAGACAAGTCATATTACTACATATGCTATCACAGTAAACCCTTTCCAAGCTATGCTAACTGGGAACCCAACTAAAATATCCAAAAATCTGTACTAGGTTTCTCTGCATTTACCTAATCATATTTATGTAATTGTAATATACAGGGAAGGCACACTCATTGGATCTCATCTCCTGTTCTCTAATTTTTTATCATACCTAGTCTCAATTTCATGTAAAGTTTCAACTTAATCTATATCCTTGATTTTCCAATTATCATATTTAGATATTAGGTTTAAATGTGTTTGAGATGAAATGCATGAGAAGTATGGTAGGGTTTACTAGGCTGGATAGAGTGAGAAACGAAGAGGTGAGGAGGAGAGTTGGGGTGGGAAAGAAGTTGGGAGATAGGGTTGATGAAAATATTTGGATGGGTTGTACGCATGGAAAGAATGAATGAAGAAAGATTAATAAAAGAAAAGTGGAAGGCAGATGTGGAAGGAGTGAACATAAGGGGGTGACTAAGGATGAGATGGATGAATGAGGGTAAAAGGGGCATTTATTGAGGGAGGAAGGGAGAAGACATATGATAGGGGTGAATGGAGAATGGTTGTGTTTGGATGATGCAGTGATGCATGGAAGGGAGTGGGTGGGGGATGGGGGGGGTGGGAGTATGTGTGAATGATATTCTGATGCAGCCTGAAGGTAATGCTCCCAGTTTTCTCCTTTTCTGCATGAGGGGACGGAGAGGGGGGGTTGCCAATTAAATGAAGTGGCCTTGCTGTGGATGTGTTGTCTTTTACTGCATTATTTTTTACCCAGGGCAGAGCCAAGGAAAGAGGGAGGGAGGGAGGGGTGGTGAATGGGAGTGGAGTATGTGGGGATGAAAAGTGAAATGGGTGGGAGTGGATTTATGTCTTCGACTTTGGCTACCTCTCTTGTCAGGGGGGAAAAAGTCCTTGGAATGTGTATGTATGTATATTTAGATTTGAACTCATGTATTGTTTTAACTTGGGCTATATCACATTCTAACCTATTCCACGTATTTATGCATCTATAGAGAAAACTATTTCTTCACATCCTTTAGACACGTGACCTTAATTTTCTCCCATGACATCTTAAAGCCCTCCAATCTTTAATCTGATCTGTTCTGTCAATGCAATCTATCTAGAGTATATACTGTATTGTATAATTACCAAAAATAAAATATAATACAATATTGTTCAGTATTGTAATTCATGAAAAATATTGGGAAAATACAGCAAGGAGTGAATTACACAGTTCAGTTCTGTACAGTAATGTTATGTCTTACACATTAAAGCAAACAAATGTATCAACTGCACATCCAATGGGTAGAGAAGTTGTACAAGAACAAAGTAAGGCAGGAAAGCACAGATCACATTGAGTCTCTAGTGACATGTCCTTGCATGATATGTCTGGACTCTTTCCATATAATCCAGATCTATGTTTGATTTATTTGTAGTTTCCTGGACCCCTGAACGAGTCCACTTTATCTGATCTCCAAAGTATGAAGGTGTGATTTAGAGAGAGTTTACTGTATTGTACAAGAAGAGTTTGGAAATAAGATTCAAACTCATAAAACCAAGTTCACATACATACATATAACAAAGGCTTTCTTCCCCTTTATACAGGAGGTAGCTAAAAAACAAAGGCATAGAAACAACTCCCACCCATTCCATCCCCTACATACTCCACTCCCCTCTACCCTCTTCCCTCCCTCTTATCTTGGCACCTCCTGGATGACGGGTCATCCCTGCATCTTTTCCACTGCCCTGGGTCAGAAGCAGTGTCGCAAGACACAGCACATCCACAGCAAGGCTGCTTCATTAATTTGGCAACCACCCCACCTCTGAACCAAGTTCAGCATATAAAGTACTCATCAGCACACAGTTATGGTATTTTCTGAGGTGAAATTATATAAATAGGAAGTATCTGGTAATCCCATTGCCATTTTCACACAAGATTTCTTCATTTCCTTAGGGGCTGTGATTCACCATGGTCTTGGATCACATGTTGGATATATGATTGACAGCTATTACCCTCCCAGATGAGGGCTCAGAGCTTATATATGAACGATCTGTGGCTAATGTTGTGACCTTGCACACACACTCAACTGCCCATCCATGAGAGTTAGAGTACCAGAGTTGGAGTACCAACATGCAGTGCAGTAATGCTGAAATTATTTCAGCCCTGGTTGAGATCCAAACTCAGACTGCTGCATTAGCAATTGCAAACTCTACCACTGCATCTACAGAAATCAGTGAATTGTTGAGGATGGCCATGTACAGTCAAGAAATACATGGTGCAATTCTGCGAAGGAGGAGGGCTGGAGATACCATCCCATAAACTTATTACAGGGCATCCTAAGAAGACTTCTCCTTAAGATATTTTGCTGTTGTTTGTATGTTTTATGATGTGAAATGGGGTAAGAGTATAACAGAAAATTTTGAAAGAAATAAAATGATGTTTTGGAAGGAAATTAAAAGAGAAAGAGGAGGCAAATCAAGTAGAGAAGAAAAGGTAAAAGGTGCAGATGGAGAGATGATAATGGAAGAGAAGGCAGTGAGAGGAGTTGCTAAATGTGAAGGAGGATAGGGAGGAAAAGGTAGTTGCAGTGGGAAGCACTAAGAAAATGAGAGTGATGAGTGAAGAAAATGGAGGAGAAACAGGGAAGGATGAAGTGAAAGCAGTTGTTAAGATGATGAGAGAAGGTAAGGCACTTGGGTTGGATGGATGCCATGCAGAATGTCTGAAGAAAGGAGGTACAGTTATGGTGGACTGGCTGGTGAGGTTATTTAATGTTTGTTTAAGAGAGGGTAGAGTACTGGAGGACTGGAGGAGTGCCTGTATAGTTCCGCTTTACAAGGGAAAGGGGGACAAGTATGAATGTTGTAGTTTTAGAGGGATCAGCTTGTTGAGTGTAGTTGGGAAGGCTTATGGGAGGGTCTTGATTGAGAGGATTAGGAGAGGAATAGAGGGAGTAATTGGTGAGGAACAGTATGGTTTTAGGACAGGTAGGGGTTGTGTAGATCAGATTTTTGTGGTAAGACAGATATGTGAGAAAGCTATAGGAAAAGGTAAGGATGTTTTTTTGGGCTTTTATGGATGTGGAAAAGGCTTACGATAGGGTAGACAGGAAGGCACTGTGGGAGGTACTGCAGATATATGGGATAGGAGGAAAGCTATTAAAAGCAGTCAAGAGTTTTTATGAGAGTAGTAGAGCTTGTGTTAGGATTAGAAATGGAGTGAGTGAATGGTTTGAGGTAAAGGTGGGACTTTGTCAGGGATGTGTTATGTCGCCCTGGCTGTTCAATCTTTACATGGATGGGGTGGTGCGAAAGGTGAATGCAATTTTAGGGGGGTCAGGGGTTGGAGATGATTAAAGAAAATGGAGAAAAGTGAGAGATGAGCCAGTTGTTGTTTGCGGATGACAATGCGCTTGTAGCAGGATCATAGGAGGGATTGAGGAAGTTAGTGACAGAGTATGTGTAAGAGGCCGGTAAATAGAGGTACGAATGCTAATAAGATGGGGAAACACTAGGATATTGAAATGCTGAGTCAGCAAATTGTTTAGTTGCCGACGAGCAACAATTGCTTAGTCAGACTCGCATTGGCTCGGCATCGACTGTTTTTATAAACAAAGATTTGAGGCGCCGTTCTGCTTGTATAAACACGGCCGACGGGAGGGGATTGTGTAATAATCGCTGATGTAATCAAAATACTCTGTGAGCGCAAGTTATTTTCGTTTGACTAATGCTGAGGTAAACGATATTGCTTGTGACATTGTAACGGCTTTCCGGATTGAAGAAATGGTGGGAGAGGAGGAAAAATTATTGGTGCATGAATTCAAAGTCACGCCCATAAGGAGTGACATTTATTTGAGAAGTCAGAGGAGATTGGATTAGAAAAACTAGTGACGTCAGACGAAGGTGGCTTGGCGTATAGGAGAGGGATCTCGGGGGAGACGAGGGAGAGAGATCCTGAGTGTAACCAAGACAGTGTAATTATAGTGGAAAGAAAAGAAAAACTAATCAATTTTCCTTAACCTCAGGACTGGTCTGAAGTACATGAGAAATACAAGGCATGTGGCCTAATGAATAAGACGAACTTGGATACTAGTGAGACTGACGTAACGAAGGCAAGGGGCCTTGTGAGTGGAATTACGAACTTATAGAAGTGTAAACGGTCGAGGACCGATAGTGGTGGTGACAGTCTTGACAGTGGTGACAGAGGAGGTGAAAGTATGAGAAGGTGTGTGAAAGAGGGAAGCTGAAGATAAATGTGGGCAAAAGTAAGGTGATGAGATGTACAAGGGGAGAGAGTGACAGCAGGCTGGAAGTGAGCATTAAGGGTGAGAGACTGGAGGAAGTGGATAGTTTTAGATACTTGGGTGTGAATGTGGTAGGAAAGGGAGGAATGGGGGTGGAGGTAGAATGTAGATTGAGAGAAGCGAGTAAATGCCTTGGTGGATTTAAAAGTGTAATGAGAATTAGACATCTGGAATGGATGCTAAGAGGAGGTTATATGAAGGAGTGATTGTACCAACAGCAATATACAGGGCAGAAACATGGAACATGAAAGAGGAAAAGAGAAGGAGTTTGAATGTGTTGAGATGAAATGTCTGAGAAGTATGATAGGGTTTACTAGGCTGGATAGTGAGAAATGAGGAGGTGAGGAGAAGAACAGGGGTGGAAAGGGAACTGGGAGATAGGGTTGATGAAAGAGTATTAGGATGGTTTGGACACATGGAAAGAATGAGTGAAGAAAGATTAGTAAAAGAAGTGTGGAAGGCAGAGGTGGAAGGAGTGAATATGAGGGGGCATCCTAGGATGAGATGGATGGATGGGGTGAAAGGGGCATTACAAAAGAGAGGAATGTTTGTGGAGGAAGGATGGGAGAGGACAGAAGATAGGGGTGAATGGAGAGGGGTTGTGTATAGATGATGCTGTGATGCATGAGGGGGAGTGGTTGGGGGATGGAGGGTGAGAAAGTATGTATGAGAAAAAAATTGACGCAGCCTGAAGGGATTTCTCCCCGTCTTCTCCTTTTCTGCATGGGGGGACGTAGAGGGGGAGCCAACGAAAAAATGAAGCAGCCTTGCTGTGGATGTGCTATGTCTTGCAACACTGCTTCTGACCCAGGGCAGTGGACAGGATGCAGGGATGACCCGTCATCCAGGAGGTACCAAGATAAGAGGGAGGGAGGAGGGTGGAGGGGAGTGGAATATATAGGAAATGGAATGGGTGGGAGTGGTTTCTATGCCTTTTTCTTTTTGGCTACCCCCCCACATAGGGGGAAAAAGCCTTTTGTATATGTATGTAGATGCCATGTCAACAATACAGCCCATAGGGAAATAAAGAAAACCAGTGTGAAAAAAGGCAAGGTCCCAAAGAGAGAGGTTACCTATGCATCCTCTTCCCATGGCAGCATGGGAGTGACTGGTTGGGTTCTCCCTCACACTCCACTCTGCCAACCCAGCGCAACAGCAGGGGGTTACCAGATACTTTCTATTTACATAATTTCACCTTAGAAAAAGCCATCCTATTTTAGCCATAAGTATGCAGCTCTAAAGGGTAGTGGTAGCACACTTTTGATGAGTACTGTACATAGGTACATGTATCTAAAGGCCCTTCTTCTTTATAAGGGAGGTGGCCAGCCATGGCGTGCACCCAGTATTGGCCCATTCCACACCCATCTAACACCTACTTGTTTTCCCTTTTATCTTAGCTCCTTGTGGAAGAAGGACCATCCTTGTCCTCTGGCCACTGCTCAAGTAAAAAGTAATGCAGCAAGACACAGCACCTCCATAGCAGTGCTCAATGACCAGAGCTGGTTTACCCCCACTGTTTCATTACATGGCAACTCTCCCCACTCATCCACTCATGAAAATACACAGCAGACATGAAGATATCCCTTTAGGCCATGTCAGTTTATCATCCATTCACAACCACTCTCCATTCAAACCTATCTCTGGCCCTCTCCCTTCCTTGTTCAACAGACATTCTCACTATTCTCAAAGCCCCATTCTCCCCATCCATTCATTCATCCATCCATACAATTCTCAGACCATCCACCTCTGCCTTCCCCACTTGTTTAGTTAATATTTCTTCATATTTTCTTTCCATATGCCTGAAGCATTCAAGTATTCTTTAATCAACCCTATCTGCCATCTTCCTTTCCACCCCTACTCTCCAATTCACCTCCACATTCCTCACTCTATAATAAAATAAATAAAACATAAATAAACTGATACTTTACCTCTTCTGGCACCATATCAGAAAGTTTGATGTCTTGTACTTTGGAGACTGAAGCAGATCGATGATATTCTACAAGTTCATTCAAAGAATTGAACTTGACCACCCAGAGGAAGAACTTCCCTTGAGCATCACGAAGAACTTTGAAGTGTTGAACCTCACCCCCAGATCTGCTAAAATACAAAGTTAACTGGACTTTTGATTTAATAAAGTTCATTTAATAATTCCCAATCCTTGACATAGAAAGAACATTATTTCTGGAAGGAAGAATGACGAGGAGAGTGTGACAAAATATATACATATATATACATATATATATATATATATATATATATATATATATATATATACATATATATATATATATATATATATATATATATATATATATATATATATGTATATATATGTTACAGTAAGAACACGTACCTAGGGATTACGCGTAATCCCTGAATGTTTATTCAGTGAATACGCGTAATCTCCGTTTCACTAACCGTTTATTCAGTGAATACGCGTAATCCCCGTTTCACTAACCTAACCTAACCTTAGGTTAGGTTAGGTTAGGTTAGTTTAGGTTAGGTTAGGTTCGGTTAGGTCAGGTTAGGTTAGGTTAGGTTAGTGAAATGGGGATTACGCGTATTTACTGAATAAACATTCAGGGATTACGCGTAATCCCTAGGTACGTGTTCTTACTGTAACATATATATATATATATATATATATGTATATATATATATGTATATATATATATATATATATACATACATATATACATACATACACACGTGTGAATTTATGACAAATGGATTTAGAAGCTACACCTCTAGGACTCAAACCCTTGGCTGAGCTGATCATTACCAAAAGGCAAGGACATAACCACTATTCCATGACCATCTTACAAAAGGAATTAACCTATTCCTCGTCGACATTCCCATGGTGTAGTAGTATGTAATCTCCGTTTCATTGAGTCTTTATCTTGGTGAGCCATCTAAGAAGTTGTGAATTTATGACAAATGGAACTTCAACAAAATCGACTTAACTTACGTGACTGATAATGAGAAATCACGTGGAGAAGTCTCACTGACTCTGATAAGGAAAGCTCCTTCATGTTTTTTAGATAATAAATTTTCAGCATCTGCTCTCGTTATTCGGCCATAATACCATCTGGAAAAATAACCAAGGATTAACATATATAATTTTGTCATTTGTAGTCCTAGGTATACAAGATTTGTTTTAGTCACATAATCAAAACAACTGGTCAGCTACCTTACAGTACACAAAAAATTGCATGCAAGTCATTCACTTATTCTGTAATATCTTCTCAAATGAGACATCTTGCATTTCAAGTTTTATCAAAACAGTAAGCCCTCAATATATCAAACTGATTAGGGGGGAGGGCTTGGTCATTATAGCTGAATGGTCTCCCACCCACCATCCATACCGAACCTTGCACCACATATACAGACCTTGTTCGTTATATGAATGGTCAGTAGGTGTCACTTGGGTCAATATAGCCAAAATTCAGTGTAACGAGGTTCAGAATAGCAAGGGTTTACTGATTATGAAAATGTGTTTTTGTATTTCACTTTGCTGTATTTATGGTGTGAAGATAATAGGTGTTATTACCAACAGTTAACTAGTGCTTCTATCCTAATAGATATTATATCACTGCCAAGATTTATCTTAGATTCATCATGTTTTCAGCTCTAATGGGTATAATGGGAGCATAATATTCTTTAGCTGTGGTAACATTGATGAGTCCTATTTCTTGAAGCAAAATCAAATACACACTCATATCACTACAGAAGCCCTTAAAGAAAGACCCACAAACTCATTACTTAAGAAAAAATAAACACTACCACACCTTCACTCAGGGCACCATCCAGCATTAGAACTGGACCAATAGAGAAAGGCCAAGCCACAAACTCATACTGCCTCAGATGCAACCACCACACAGACAACACAGAACACCCCATAGTACAATGCCCCCACAACAACAATATATCTACCCTGAGTGATTTATGGTCCCACCCAGTGGGTATAATGAATAACTTGAGAGCCACAGGTCTTTTATAAGAAAAACCAGGGGCAATAGATCGAATGATTTCTCCTAAACTTAGGTATTGTGTGATAATTGTTTCAGGGGTCAGGTGGGAGAGTAGGAGGCTGTTGTGAGGAATCAATTGATTAATATGCTGCCCCAGGTCACTCTTGTATGAGACCCATGGCTCCTCTAAGATTTATTTACCTAATTATACTTGCCTAATTGTAGTATACAGGAAAGGAACAATGCTTGCTGAGTCCCACTACCTAATTACATTTGCCTAATTGTAGTATACAGGAGAGGAACAATGTTTGCCGAGTCCCATCCCCTATTCTCCAATACATCATACTTAGCCTCAAATTTGTGTATAGTTCCAACTTGGTCTATATCTTTAATTTCCAATTATCATATTCAGATTGTAATTCATGTATTGTTCCAGCTTGGGCTATATCCCCTTCAAGACTATTCCAAGTATAGCATTTACACATTTATATTGAATACTGTATTTCTTCACATCATCTAGACATATACTCTTTCTTAATTTGTTCTCATGACCAGGCCTGTCCTGAATCAAGAGATATTTTGTCAATATATTCTATCCCCTTTAACAATGTGAATACTATAATAATATCGCCTCTTTCTCTTGAATCTTTCAAAGTTGACAGACCTAGTACTTTTAGTCCCTCATCATATGTTTCATCTGTCCACCTGGGAACCAGTTTGGTTGCTGCCTTTTGCTTATCTCGTAATTTTGCTTATATCCTTCACTCTGTGTGAGGACTGTGTGAGGACTCTGTGTGAGGACCATCAGAGTTTTGATGAGATTTTTTTTTTAATTATCCCTTCATCCATAGAGTGAAAATCCATTTTAATCTTCTGCAGCAGTCCATGTACCTCTCCCACAATCCAGCTGATACAGTATTGTCAGGTGACAGATTGTCTTTTATCAAAGCTCCCAAATCTTTATCCTCTTTTGCTTTTGCAATGGGTTCACTTCCCAAGAACATAACATAAGAATGAAGGAGACTGCAAGAGACCATAAGGCCTACACAAGGCAGCTCCATATCTGTCACCACCTGTCATCCCATCCATAAAGTTGTCTAACCATTTCTTAAAACAACAGAGAGTTTCAGTGCTCACTACATGGTTACTAAGTCTATTTCATTTCTTGAACACCCTATTAGTAAACCAATTCTTGCCTATTTCCTTCTTAAATCTAAATTTGTCCAGTTCAAATCCATTACTGCGAGTCCTGCCCTGTTGTTTTAATATGATTACCTTGTTTGCATCACCTTTGTTAAAGCCTTTGATCCACTTGAACACCTCTATTAGATCATCCTGCCCTCTGCATCTTTCCAGAGAGTGTAAGTTAAGATGACTAAGCCTCTCCTTGTAAGGCAAATTTCTGAGTTCATGTATCATTTTGGTCATTCTTCTCTGTACTGATTCTAGTGAATTGATATCCATTCTATAGGATGGAGACCAAAACTGTACTGCATAGTCAAGGATGGGTCTAACTATCGCTAGAGTTTGATAATTACCTCTGCACTTCTATTCGTTACCATCCTAGCAATGAAACCTAATGCTCTGTTAGCTTTATTCCTGGCACTAATGCACTGTTTCCTGGTTTTAAGGTCCGGACTCACGAGAACTCCCAAGTCTCTCTCACACTCAGTTTTCTCTAAAATTTTTTTTATCTAAACTATATCTATTTTTGGGGTCATGTAGCCCTACGTTTAGCATACTACACTTAGAGATATTGAAGGTCATTTGCCATTTCACCAACCATGTGAACAATTTGTTAAGATCATCCTGCAGAATCTCTATATTGTCTCCTGACCTAATTAGGCATCCTATTTTAGTGTCATCCGTGAACTTACTAACATCACTATTTATTCCATCGTCTAAGTCATTTATGTACAACAAGTGATCCAAAACCAAGCCCTGAGGAACCCCGCTAGTAACACTGCCCCACCTGGATTTTACTCTATTTATAGTGACCCACTGTTTTCTGTTACTGATCCAAGCTCTAATCCATTCTAACACTTTTCCTCTTATGCCATGGGCTTTGATTTTATTTACTTGTCTCTGGTGTGGAACCTTGTCAAACGCTTTGCTAAAGTCAAGGTAAATCACATCATAATTATCATTGTTATCTGATGCCTTATATACTTTAGTGTAAAAGGATAGATGATTAGTTACACATGACTTACCCTGTGGAGAAATCATGCTGCATGTCACGAATTAAATTATGTCTCTTGATGTGTTCTCTGAGTCTATTTACCATTATTGATTCAAGCATTTTACCTATAACTGATGTCAAACTGATTGGCCTGTAGTTGCATATAGACAATTTATCATCCCGCCCTCTGTGTCTTTCCAGAGAGTGTAAGTTAAGGTGACTAAGCCTCTCCTCGAAAGGCAAATTTCTGAGTCCATGTATCATTTTGGTCATTCTTCTCTGTACTGATTCTAGTGAATTGATATCCATTCTATAGGATGGGGACCAAAACTGTACTGCATAGTCAAGGATGGGTCTAACTATTGCTAGAGTTTGATCATTACCTCTGCACTTCTATTCTTTACCATCCTAGCAATGAAACCTAATGCTGTTAGCTTTACTTCTGGCACTAATGCACTGTTTTCCTGGTTTTAAGGTCTGGACTCACTAGAACTCCCAAGTCTCTACGTTTAGCATGCTACACTTAGAGATATTGAAGGTCATTTGCCATTTCACCAACCATGTGAACAATTTGTTAAGATCATCCTGCAGAATCTCTATATTGTCTCCTGACCTAATTAGGCATCCTATTTTAGTGTCATCCGTGAACTTACTAACATCACTATTTATTCCATCGTCTAAGTCATTTATGTACAACAAGTGATCCAAAACCAAGCCCTGAGGAACCCCGCTAGTAACACTGCCCCACCTGGATATTACTCTATTTATGGTGACCCACTGTTTTCCGTTACTGATCCAAGCTCTAATCCATTCTAACACTTTTCCTCTTATGCCATGGGCTTTGATTTTATTTACTTGTCTCTGGTGTGGAACCTTGTCAAACGCTTTGCTAAAGTCAAGGTAAATCACATCGTAATTATCATTGTTATCTGATGCCTTCTATACTTTAGTGTAAAAAGATAGAAGATTAGTCACACGTGACTTACACTGTGGACAAACCATGCTGTGTGTCACAAATTAAATTATGTCTCTTGATATGTTCTCCGAGTCTATTTACCATTATTGATTCAAACATTTTACCTATAACCGATGTCAAACTGATTGGCCTGTAGATGCATATAATGATTTATCTCCCTTCTTAAAAACAGGAACAACATTTGCCTGCCCCCAAGCAGTAGGCATAAAACCAGTGTCTACCGATTTATTAAATATTTCAGTTAACTGGTCGCAGATTTCAAATTTACACTCCTTAAGTACTCTCAGAAAATTTTCGTTTGGACCCGGGAATTTTGTAGCTTTAAGTCTTTCTATCTACTTGATTACTTCTACTTTATTAATGCTTATATTAGATAGTCTACTTTCTTCATCCCCACTGAAAATCGGATCACAGTCAGGTACCTTAAAATATTTGTTAAACTCCTCACTCATTTTTACCTCCAATTCATTCATGACATTTTCATAATCTTTAATTTGGCCTATTCTTTCTTTATTTTTTGTTCTATAGAGATGGAAGAAACCCTTACGGTTGGATCTTGCTTGACTGACAACCTTAATTTCATAGTTATGTTTTCCTGTACGTGTATTCTTTTTAACCAGCTTTGCCATTTTGTTACATCTTGATCTAAGGTGTGTTTCCCCATTTTTTATTTCAACATAAAGTCCTCTTTTCATTCTGATCTCATGTTTCAGTCTGTCCATCATCTATTTGGGAGTACAGACGCTCCTCAACTTACGTTTTAGTTACATTCCAAACGGCCGAATGTAAGTTGAAAATGAACGTAAGTTGTTACTGTACCAAACATCCGTAAATTCTATTACCGTATCTTATAAAAGACCCCTAAATAATTAATTATAGACATAACCTTGTAAAATGATAACATTAATTTCAAATAAATTAAATTCAAGCAACATAAATTGAGATGGTGGTGGAGGAGGAGGAGGGGGAGGAGGAGGAGAAGGATGAGGCAAGGCACGTTCAGTCTGTCGTTTGTGCCATGTAAACAATGGACGCAGCGTCATGCGTAAGTATCGTTTGAACTACGGAGAGCGCGCTAAACTAAAAAATTAACAAAAAAAAAAAAATTACAATTTTTTTTTAACAGTCAGTTCAAACGTAAAATCGAAAAAACGTAAAACGAATGAACGTAAGTAGAGGAGCGTCTGTATCACTATTCTTCCATATTGACTTCAGGGGGATAAATATATTTTGTGCATTAATAATTAAATCAGTTAGATTGCTATGCATTTCATCCAAATCACTGACCTGGCTGTTCCCTGCCCCCAAGTGACCTGACCAATGTATGCATATTATCCTCCGTGATCCAACCCCTGGTCATGTCCTGACTCTTGACCTCGCAGGTGATGGCCGAATCATCCATATGATATTTCATATTCAATTTCAAATAGGTTTTTATCTTACCAAAATTGGCTCTCCTGAAGTCTGGTACTTGGACATTATTCATACGTTTTTAATTCTTTCTTGATGATAGCTAGAGCCTAGACTATCTCCCACTTTTACGTTACTCATTAGGTACTCATTATTAGTTAAAAGTAAGTCCAGAATATTTTCTCCCCTCATAGGATCAGTAATCATTTGTTTTAGGAAATTATTCTGGACCAAATCTAAGAATTTTTTTCACTTCCTGATCTCCTACTAAAATTTCCCAGTCAATGTATCTATAATTAAAATCTCCCATGATCACATTGTTTTTGTACTGGGACGCTCTGCGGATTTCATGAATCAGGGGATCAGCCTGCTCAATGCTGAGGTTCGGAGGTCTATACAGGATGCCAATAATAATTTTTTTTCTTGCCTATTATCTCCACCCAAATAGACTCTGTACTGTCCTCTTCCTTAATTGAATTGCTGATAATACAGTTTATTGTATTTTTAACAAAAAGTGCTACTCCTCCCCCACTCCTGCCAACCCTGTCCTTGTGAAAAAAATTGTATCCTTCTATTTCAATTTCTGGAAGGAAATGTTTATCAGCCATGTTGAGCCTGGATTCAGTAATAGCTATAAAATCAAAATTCTCTATGCATGCTTTACCTCGCAGCAAATCAATTTTGTTTATTACGCTTCTGCTGTTTATATAGTAAACTTTAATTTTATCCTCCCTCCACACGCTTTGGTAATTCTTATCACAGTCCCTGTCTGAGCTGTTTCTATTGCTTAAACTATATTCCAATATTTCCCCCCCTACTACCATGTAATCTACCCGAAAAAAACCTTCAGGATGCCTACTTCTTGCTCAAGGGATTCAGCAAGGAGCCAAAATCCTCTGGGTGACAAGTGCACCTCATCCCTTGTATGTAGTTCTTACCATAAAAGGAATCCCAGTTGTCGACAAATACCCATACATTGGCCTTACAATGTTTTCCATATCAATAAAGGCCCAAAAAAATCCTTACCTTTTCCTATAGCTTTCTGACATATCTGCCTCACCACAAAAATCTGATCCACACTACCCTTACCTTTTGCTAAACCCACACTGTTCCTCACCAATTAATCCCTCTGTTCCTCTCTAATCTCAATTAAAACTCCCATATGCCTTCCCAACTACACTCATATTTGTCCCCTTTTCCCTTGTAAAGCAGAACTATAAAGGCACTCCTCCAGTCCTCTGGCATTCTACCCTCCTTTAGACACACATACCTTTAGTAAAAGGACCTTTCCACCAGTGCGGTGGCTGAGTCAAAGTATACAACCACCCTTCATCCACCCAGCACCCATCCAAAATAGATTTCTTATCCCTCACAAGGAGCTAAAATAGTAGGGAAAACAAATTGGATTTGGATGGGTAAAAGATGGTATATGCTTTGACTCAATCACCCCCCTTGTAAAAGGGGAAAAGACTTTTGATGTATGTATTTTAACCACAACAGCCCAATGCTACAAAACTGCTATAATGAAGACCAAAAGTGTAGAATTTTTTTTACGTACATATGAACTAAATACACTGAAAATAAGTTGTTTTTTTGCACATTACATTTATTCTAATTATCTTTTAAATGGTAGCTCTTACTGATACAATACAAAACATGTTTACAAGGAAATTTGTCTTTTCATACTGTATTGCATCAAGTGGCAATGTGACTTGCATAGTACACTTACTCATGGTTTTTCATTTCAATATAGTTGCTTGGAATAAGACCTTCTCTTCCATCCAGTTCTGCTTTGTACCAGTTCATGTCATCCTCCATATTCAACACCTGTCATAAGATTTTAGCAAACTTAGTTGCCAGTATAAACGCATGCAAATGAAATTTCTGCACCCTTAACATTAGTTTCATGACAAGTACTTGACTGAATGAAGGAACAAATGAATGAATGAAAAAGAAGTGGAGGTGGAGGAGAAGGAGGAGGAGGAGGAGAACAAGAAGAAGAAGACAATGACAACAAATGAAACAGTGGATGAGGAGGAGATGACAATGAATTAAGAAGAAGTGGAGAAGGAGAAAAAAAAAGAAGACTTAAGTAAACACACCAACAGAAAAACATACCTTTAATATACTACAAATTATATTACACATGAAACTGCTTCAATCTATATAAAAACACAACATACATATAGCTCTAACCCAAAATTAATGAGAGAACACACAACAAAAAAGGTGGATTCATCACACTAATACACAATAACATTTCCTCCATTCATTTGGCCCAATTAACCCATATAAAAGCCATTACTAGTACAGTTATTTTCTAATGTTTTCAGTGATATTTCCATATGTATCTTGTTACTTATAAACACTAGGCATTTGAGTAGAATTGATTGCACAGTTTTATCAACGAAACCCTAAGTGTTTGCTAATTTCTGGAACCCTGACTGTATTACACTGCATTGACTCAACAGTGCAGTAGTACCATTCTTGACCAGTAATTCAGTGATCTGAGTTCAAGACCCACAAGGTCACAGTATTAACCATAGACTGAGTCATATATGAGCTCTGAGCTTTCATCCACAAGGGTAATAGGTGTTGATCACAAGTCCAACACATGGTCCAAGACCGTGGTGAATCACATACTTCAATGGTACCTGCACTTTCATTCCACAATTATACAGTAAGTATATACAAATCAAAAAGTTAACTATGGTTCATTTACCCTATGGATGGCCTACCCCCAGAAAATGGCAATATAGGATACACAGTCCTCACATCACCAGTGGGTTTATTCCAAATTTGGCATGTATATACTCACTGATTATAATCAAAACCTTACCTTTAACATGAGCCCCTTCCTGAAGCTGAGTTCATCTTCAGCTGTGGCATTGAAATCATGCTTCGCTGTAGCCTCCATCCTGCCTTCCTGAAGATAATAAAATCATTACACATGTAGCTTTTATTCATTAATCACATCAAGTAAGTTTGAAATGACTCAAAAGCCCAAAGTACACAAGTAAGTCTTCTCAAAATACAGTTTCCAAGTCTCTGCTCCATACAGTGCCATGGGTATAATCACTCTTTTATACAACCTTCTTTTTGCCTTCATCCCTCAGATACTTAGTTCTCATAACACTTTTCACTACACCCACATTTATTTGCCTCCCTTACTCAACATTCACCCCTCCATTCACTGACACACAACTCCAAATATTTAAAACTCTCCTCTTCCTCCAGGCTCTTGCCCTTCAAACTCACATACAACCCACCATCATTACTCCTTATACAGTACATTCAATCACCTTACTTTTGCCCACATTTTTAATCAATTTACTCTTCTCACACACCCTTCCAAACTTGAGAGAAAAAAAAAAGCAAGTCATTCACACAATGACAAGAAATGACAAACTTCTTAACTGGCAAAGGATGCTGTGATTCAGTACAACACAATGGGAATAAAAAATTTGTACAATAATCATTGCAAGCAGTGGCTGACCAGTCCCATCTCCCTGAGGAATGCCACTGCTGGAATGGGGTTTCCCACAAATCCTTCATAGAGTGTATATCGTGTTGTTGGCATGTATGATTGTGTACAATGCAGTCTTCCATGATGTGTTGTATAGTATAGAGTGAAGTGTTACATCCTGGACAGTTGTCTGCAATGCTGTCATCCAGCCTCTTCTGATAACTTGAAGGGGTGGATGGTGGCCACATTGTAGTCTGGTCAGGTGGACTCTGTCCTTTTGGAGGAGAGGATTCAGAGGGATGGATATCAGGGGGTCTATTATGCAGCAATCTATTGTCTTTGAGTTTGTTGATGGAGCAGTGAGTGATATTACTATGGATATGCTTCTGGAGGATGGTGTCTGGTGGTTGCAGAAGAAAAGAGTATCTCTGTGACAGAGGAATTTGGATGTTGTTTTCATGTTTCTTGGGGTGTGTGGGTGTTCTGTTATGTAGTGTAATGGGTGTGCTGTGTTTGTGGAGGCTGCAGCAAGTGTTTGTGTATCTCTCATGTTAAGGTAATCTTGACTTTGAGGATTTTCATTTCATGGTATAAATGGTCAGTAGGTGTTGTATTTGTGCACCCTGTAATTATCTCTAGGGCTTTGTTTTGTATGGTCTGAAGGGTGTTGAAGTGTGTCGTGAGATTAGGGGACCATGTGGGACTCATAATTCATCATTGAGCACATGCACTGTTTGTATACTGTAGTATTAGTTACCTTGTTTTGTCCAAATGTTGTTTCTGCAATTTATCTAAACATAATATATCTAGGTGTGCATTTAGTCCTTATGTTTGTGATGTATTGTTTGAATGACATGGATGTCTAGTATGTTATGCCAAGAGCCTTGGGTGTACGTGTGTGTGGTATGAGTGGTGTCAATATAGATGGTATGTATTTGTGTTCCACTAATTGGTGAGAAGTGTGGTTATAGATATAGTTGGGGCTATTTTGAGGATATTGGTAGTTAACCAGGTATTAAGTGTATCAAGGAATGGTTGTATCATTTATACAGCTTTGTCTATATTACATTGTGTTCATGTAATCTTTATGTCATCTGTGTAAGAAGAGATTTGTATTTCTGAGATGTTGGGTGTGGGTATAATGTGCATATATAGATTAAAGAGTGTGTGGGATAGAAATGAGCCCTTTGGTCCTCCATTATTAAAGTTTCTGGTGTGCAATGATTGGTCATTATATGACACAGGCATTTCTACCTGCTAAACAATTGGCCAGCCATCTTTTGGTATTACTGTGCATGTCTGCATTATATATTTTATTTGTGAGATTGTGACAGGGGATGGCAATGAAAGCTTTACTTATGTCTAGTATTATGAGAATTGTTGTGTAGGGTTTATCTGAATTGATGCCATCAAAAACTCTGTGCGAGATTCATCAGAAGAATGTTTGTGCAGTGTAGTGGTCTAAAACCATGTTATGATTCAGCAAGGGGGGTATGTATCCTTACTACTCACTTTGATTTTTACTACCCAAACTGAGTAGCATGCTACTGACTCTTGCTGCTGGGAAGAACCAACTCCACAATTCCTGGGGTTTTTATATAAAATATAAATAGAACTGATTATGATTATCATTGTTTATATGAGTTTTTAATGTTCTATCTTTGTCACTATACATTTATCACATTAAAAACATGAAGTCTGTTTTTTTTATCTGAATGCCAGAGTAATAAACTTGTTTGTAAACATAGCTTGCAGGAAGCCTTGTTATTGTTTTCACTGGCCACAGTCACCAGCAAAACATTCCCTATGTGACTGATACACAAGAGTTTGCTACCAAAGCAAGTAGCATGATTGCGAGAAATGCCTAGTATGCCATCGCCTTTGCACAACTCTTCACAACCACCACCAAATCTCTCATCTGCCCCCCCTGACAACAATCATCTTACACCAAGTTTAGGGTGATACATACATATACCATAGGCTTTTTCCCCCTTACACGGGGGGTAGCCAAAAAGAAAAAGGCATAGAAACCACTCCCATCCATTCCATTCCCTACATATTCCACTCCCTTCCACCCTCCTCCCTCCCTCTTATCTTGGCACCTCTTGGATGATGGGTCATCCCTGCATCCTCTCCATTGCCCTGGGTCATAAGCAGTGTCGCTAGACACAGAACATCCAGAGCAAGGCTGCTTTATAAATTTGGTGACCCCAACTCTCCGTCCCCCATGCAGAAAAGGAGAAGACAGGGAGAAATCCCTTCAGGCTGCGTCAAATTTTTCTCATACTGTACATACTTCCTCACCCCCCATCTCCCACCCACTCCCCCTCATGCATCACAGCATCATCCATATACAACCATTCTCCATTCACCCCTATCTTCTGTCCTCTTCCGTCCTTCCTCAACAGATATTCCTCTCTTTTGTAATGCCCCTTTCACCCCCATCCATCCATCTCATCCTAGGACGCCCCCTCATATTCACTCCTTCCACCTCTGCCTTCCACACTTCTTTTACTAATCTTTCTTCACTCATTCTTTCCATGTGTCCAAACCATCCTAATATTCTTTCATCAACCCAATCTCCCAGCTCCTTTTCCACCCCTGTTCTCCTCCTCATTTCTCTCTCTATCTAGCCTAGTAACCCCTATCATACTTCTCAGACATTTCATCTCAAACACATTCGAACTCCTTTTTTCTTCCTCCCTTATGTCCCATGTTTCTGCCCCATACAGTACTGTTGGCACAATCACTCCTTCATATAACCTCCTCTTAGCATCCATTCCCAGATGTCTAATTCTCATTACACTTTTTAATCCATCAAGGCATTTACTCGCTTCTCTCAATCTATCTTCTACCTCCACCCCTACTCCTCCCTTTCCTACCACATTTGCACCCAAGTATCTAAAACTATCCACTTCCTCCAGTCTCTCACCCTTACTGCTCACTTCCAGCCTACTATCACTCTCTCCCCTTGTACATCTCCTCACTTTACTTTTGCCCACATTTATCTTCAGCTTCCTTCTTTCACACACCTTCTCAAACACTGTCACTAACTTCCTCAATTCCTCCTCTGATCCTGCTACAAGCGCAGTGTCATCAGCAAGCAACAATTGGCTTATTTCCCACTTTTCTCCATTTTCTTTAATTATCTCCAACCCCTGACCCACTACCCTTGCATTTACCTCTCGCATCACCCCATCCACTGTATAGATTGAACAGCCAGGGCGACATAACACATCCCTGACAAAGTCCCACCTTTACCTCAAACCATTCACTCTCTCCATTTCTAATCCTAACACAAGCTCTAATACTCTCATAAAAACTCCTGACTGCTCTTAACAGCTTTCCTCCTATCCCATATATCTGCAGTACCTCCCACAGTGCCTTCCTGTCTACCCTGTTGTAAGCCTTTTCCAGATCCATAAAAGCCCAAAAAACATCCTTACCTTTTCCTATAGCTTTCTCACATATCTGTCTTACCACAAAAATCTGATCTACACAACCCCTACCTGTCCTAAAACCACACTGTTCCTCACCAATTATTCCCTCTGTTCCTCTCCTAATCCTCTCAATCAAGACTCTCCCATAAGCCTTCCCAACTACACTCAACAAGCTGATCCCTCTGAAACTACTACACTCATACTTGTCCCCCTTTCCCTTGTAAAGTGGAACTATACAGGCACTCCTCCAGTCCTTCAGCACTCTACCCTCTCTTAAACAAACATTAAATAACCTCACTAGCCAGTCCACCATAACTGTACCCCCTTTCTTCAGACATTCTGCATGACATCCATCCAACCCAGGTGCCTTACCTACTCTCATCATCTTAACAGCTGCTTTCACTTCATCTTTCCCTATTTCTCCTCCATTTTCCTCACTCATCACTCTCATTTTCTTAGTGCTTCTCACTGCAACTACCTTTCCCTCCTATCCTCCTTCACATTTAGCAACTCCCTAAAATACTCTGCCCACCTTCCTCTCACTGCCTTCTCTTCCATTATCATCTCTCCATCTGCACCTTTTACCTTTTCTTCTCTACTTGATTCACCTCCTCTTCCTCTTTTAATTTCTTTCCATAACATCTTTTTATTACTTTCAAAATTTTCTTTCATACTCTTACCCCATTTCACATCTGCTCTCCTCTTTGCTTCCTTTATCTTATGCTTAACTTCCCTTCTCTTTAATTTGTACCTCTCATACGATTCCCTCGTCCTACTTTGTAGCTAATCTATGAATGCCTGTTTCTTCTCTTCTACACCCTTCTTTGCTTCCTCATCCCACCACTCACTACCCTTCCTTTTATTTCCTCCCACCCTCCTTGTTCCACACACCATCTTTGCACACCTTATGACTCCCTCCTTGAACCATCCCCATTCCTCCTCCACTCCTAGTTCTACTCTATCCTTCACTCCCTCCCACTCTCTCAGCTTTTTCTTATAATCATTCTCCTTTTCTTTCTCATTTAAGCAGTTCACTCTAAATACCTCCCTATCTTCTGCCCTTTTCCTCTTTCTCTACCTATTCTCCATTCTCAATTTACCTTCCACTAGAAAATGATCTGATATTCCCCCACTCTCTCCCCTTAGAACATGTACATCCTTAACTCTTCCTACCATACTCCTGGTCACCACTATATAGTCCATTAATGCTTTATCTGCCACCCTTCCATCCACCACCCTCTCCCATGTGTACTTATGCTTGACTTTCTTCCTAAACACTGTATTTGCTATCATCAACTCTCTTTCAAGACACATCACCATCAATTCTCCACTACTATTTTTACCTGGAACTCCATACTTCCCAATCACTCCATCTATTGGTTCGTTTCCTACCCTAGCATTAAGGTCTCCCAATACAACTACATTGACACTTCTCCCTAATCCCTCTATACACTCATTTATATCTACCCAAAAAGCCTCTATTTCCTCTACGCTCTTCTCACTACCAGGCCCATACGCACTTCAAAAACCCCCATCTCCCTTCCCAGCTTCACCTTCATCCACATCAACCTTGATGAAACCTCCTTCCACTCCACTACATACTTACTTACCTCTTCACTTACTAGTATAGCCACCCCTTCTCTCCCTCTTCCTCTCTTCACTCCTGAGTACCTCCCAGTTACACTCCCAAACTCACACTCGCCCTTCCCTTTCATTTTAGTTTCACTACAAAAAGCAAGCACATCCATCTTTCTTCTTGCAAACATACTGCCTATCTCTTCCCTTTAACTCTCATCTGTACCACATCCACGCACATTAAAAGACCCAAACCTTAGGGTACTGTTTGAAAAACTCCCAGACCCTCTTATGCCTTTACTTTTTTTAGGAATGTCCCCTTTGGATCTACAGGTAGGACTCCTAATCCCATCCCCTGTACCATATTGGTGATACTACATCCCTCCACAGCTTCCTACAAAAAGCAAGACTCCTAATCAAATTAACTACTGTGCTTCACAATACAAAAACTGACTCCTGCAGAAGAAAATTATGCCCCCATATGGACCTATCCATGACTAACCAAACCAACAACAACAACAAAACACACAACAGCAAGGCAATATTGCCCATAAGGATAGAAGAATTGGTAAACAACTGCCCATAATAACTAAACTTGAGACAGCACAGCGTTTCAATCATGTCAAACCATTCACTCTCCTTTCCTGACCCTTACATCTACCTAGTTGTATTTTACGGGACTAGAGCTATGCTCGTTTTGACCCGTTTTTGTATCTCTCCACATCCAGTTTGCTTTTGAATTCGTGTATAGTTCTGGCATTAACTGTTTCACTGTTCAATTTGTTCCAGACGTCAATCACTCTGTGTGGGAAACTTCTTTTTCAGATCTCTTCTGTAGCTGTCTTTCTTTAGTTTGCTTAAAAGTGGCAGTTTGCCGACAAGATTGACGAGATAAACACCATATGAGGACGAAGCCTTTATTTGTACGACGTTTCTTTAGTTTCTTTGCGTGTCCTTTTGTTTCTCTTTTGTCCCATTTTAATAGATCATCTCTATCAAGAACTTCCATTCCTTTCATAATTCTGAAAATGGTCAACAAATTGCCTCTCTCCCTTCTCTGCTCTAACATTGTCAGTTGTAATTTTTGTTTGTATGTCAAATTTGATAGTGTAGGAGCCATCTTAGTTGCCGCTCTTTGGATTCTTTCTAATTTCTTTGTTTTTCTCTTTGTGCTAGGTGCCCACACTGATATAGGATATTCTAGTTTCGGTCTTATCAATGTAACAATTAATTTCTTAACCATCTCTTCATCCAAACTCCATTATGCAAACTTTCCCCCCGTTGTAACATTCAACAAAACTTCTCTGCCTGTTTTATCTTATATTTTCTCAAGTCCATGAAATCTCAAAAAAAAAAAAAAAAAATTGCAGGAAAATTAATTTTTCCCTGATACAAACCTGAGGTACTCCTTACAGTAGGATACTTCGCATAGCGTAAGATTCCTACCACTAAACACTGTGTTTTTAAAATCCTCACTCCATGGGTCTGGGCAACGCTTATCCTCAGTAAGGGACCCTATTGGGGCAAGGGGGCCCTCCCCCTCCACCACAAGTCTCGCACACTATTCTCCATTCTCTGAGCCAGGGATGAAATTAATCACAAGGTTTGTCAGGCAAGGGAGAAGGAACTTTTAGAGGGGTGGTTGAGGAGGGCCATTAGAGGTAAGGAGTACCTCAGGTTTGCATCAGGGAAAAATTAATTTTCCTGCGAAAATTACATTTGTTCCGAAGAATACAAACTCTTCGGTACTCCTTACAATAGGAGACTTGGACTTAGGAGGGAAGGAAGTTCTTATCTAGCCTGGAAAACCTCCGTAAGGAAATTTTAGTGTGCTAAGACTTACATTGACCAGACCCCTATACATTCCCCTAAACTTTGAAGGGCACCCATTTCTGTTCCCAGGAGTGGAGGCAGACAAGTTATATTCACTTTTGTACCACTGAAGGCCTTGAATTGATTCCCTTGGAATGCTTGAGAGCCCTCGGGTGAGGTAAGGGAATGCAGGAGTATGAGAAGGACTTTGGAAAGTTATCACCGTGTTTGCCGAGCCAGAACCTGGATGAGTTGTCAGGGTCGGTTGTGTGCTATTGGGGAGGGGTATGTCATTTCAGGACTTCTTGGGCGGCCACTATGGGGCCCAAAGACAAATTCCCTAAAGATTCTGGCTCTTCCATATACCTGCTCGAAGAACCTGGTTGATTGACAGATTCTGAAAGTTAGGGAGGTCCCTACTGCCCTCAGTTCATGGGCTTTCGCTTTAGGGCAATCTGTGTGGATCATTTCATAGCCTCTGCGGATGACTTCCTTGATCCAGTAAGTAACTGAATTCTTAGTGATGGGCTTCGGCTTATCTTTAGTAGAGAAGAACCACCTCTTTAATTCTGGTCTAAGATGTTCAGTTCTCTTGAGGTAGGTACAGATGGCTCGTACCAGGCATAGGACCATTTCCGTTTGTTCTCCCCCTACAAATTCATCTAAGGAAGGAACACTAAAGGACCAGAATCTAGGGTCGGGCTTGGCAGGATCTTGGTTTTTGGCAATGAATTGAGGCATGAAAGTGAAGGAGACCTCTTTCCATCCTTTTGAATGGGCGACTCTATAAGAGATGGCGTGTAACTCCCCTACTCTCTTGGAAGATGTCAGGGCTAGAAGAAAAACTGTCTTCAAGGTGAGGTCCTTCAGATGTGCATCTCGAAGGGGTTCATAAGGGGGACCCCTCAGAGAGTTCAAGACTAATGCCACATCTCACGGAGGAGAACTGATTTCCCTGGGGAGGCATGATTTTTTTAAATGTCTGAAGAGCATGGAAATTTCTGGTGAAAGGGCTAGGTCCATTCCCTTCAAAGAAAACACCTGATTTAGTGCTGCCCAATAGCCTTGCACTGCCGAGAGGGAGATCTTCTTGGACTTCCCGAGGAAGTGGAAGGAGGCAATCTCAGGAACGGTGGCTTGATCTGGGACTATTTTCCTGGAGTGGCACCATTCTGCAAAGGCATTCCATTTCCCTTGATAAAGGTTAGCTGAGGAAGAGCGAATAGAAGTGGACATGTCTTCCGCCACCTCTCTGGGAAAACCCTTCTTTAGGAGGATCCGGACCATAGTCTGAACACGTGAAGATTGACTGCTGAAGGGTTCTTGTGCCAAGCCCTGTTATAGGATGATGTAGAAGATCTGGTCTTCCCTGAAGGGCCAGGGGCTCCTCTACTGCTAGATTGAGGGCATCTGGAAACCATGGGGCTTCTGGCCACCAAGGAGCGATCAAAGTCATCCGAAGGTTGGATGCATTTCTTGCTCTCTGGAGCACCTTCTGGGGCAAGGGAAACGGTGGGAAAGCGTAGGTGTCTAGGTTGTCCCAACTTTGCAGAAGAGCATCCTCTCCTGCTGCCAGAGGATCCGGGAGAGGGCTGAAATATATTGGGAGTTGGTGATTCCATCTCGTGGCAAAAAGGTCCACCAGAGGGGAGCCCCATTTTTTGAGGATGAAGTTTGCTACTTCTTGATGGAGGGACCTGTGCTGATTATCTGACTCCTTCTGCTGAGGTGGTCCGCCCAGACATTCTTCTTCCCTGGGATGTAGTGAGCTTAGAGCAACATTTGGAGATTCTCGGCTAGATTGAGGATGTCCATAGTCAGAAGGCATAGGTCCTGGGAGACTGTGC
The DNA here is from genome assembly GCF_046742065.1 of Oratosquilla oratoria. Taxonomy (NCBI): domain Eukaryota; kingdom Metazoa; phylum Arthropoda; class Malacostraca; order Stomatopoda; family Squillidae; genus Oratosquilla; species Oratosquilla oratoria. The sequence continues at coordinate 70,109,369 of NC_134782.1, read as the reverse complement.
CCCCTTGCTTGTTCAGGTAGGCTACTACCTAGGAATTGTCTGACATTATGCCCACTACTTTCTCCGAGACTTGAGACTTGAAGTGACGGAGAGCCAGGAGTACTGCTTTCAACTCTAGCCAGTTGATATGGGCTGTCTGCTCGACTGTGGACCAGGAACCGCTGACGTGATCGTCGTTGAGGTGGGCTCCCCAACCCTCCTTGGAGGCATCGGAGAACAGGAGGACTTCGGGGGGAGATGGGCCAAGGGGCATCCCCACGAGCAGGTTGCACGGATCCTTCCACCAGAGAAGAGAATTCTTGACTTCTTCGGTGAGGGAGATGTGTTGTAGGGGTTCTCCCTCTTGCAGGGACCACTGAGACTTGTGAAGCCACTGTAGCAGTCGCATTCTTTGTCTGCTCCTGGGGATTAATCTCTCTATGGAGGCCATATGGCCCAGGAGGATTTGGCACTGTTTCGCAATCAGGAACCCGGTTGATAGGGCTTGTGTGACGAGAGAAGTGAGATTCTGGATCCTCTTTTCTACTGGGAAGGACTTCATTAGGTATGAGTCCAGGACCATACCCAGGTACGTGACTCTCTGTGTTGGCAAGAAATCTGACTTCTTTGGGTTCACTATGGTGCCCAATTTTCAAGCGATGTTCTTGGCATAGCTGGGCGGAATGGGCAAGGATCAGCCAATTGTCCAGGTAACGGAGTAGGCGAATTCCCTTGGAGTGGGACCACGCTGAAACGAGTTTGAACACTCTGGTGAAGACTTGGGGTGCTATGGAAAGTCTGAAGCATAGGCAGGTGAACTGGAAGATGTTGCCCTTGTGGACAATTCTGAGGAATTTCCTGGAGGAAGGATGCACTGGTACTTGGAAATAGTCATCTTGGAGGTCCAGCGACACCATGATGTCCCCTTCCCTGATAGACGCCCTTACGGACTCTGGGGTGTCCATTCGGAACTTCGTCAGGGAAAGGAACTTGTTGAGTGGAGACAAATCGATGACTGGTCTCCACCCCCCTGTTGTCTTTTCTACTAAGAATAGTCTTGAGTAGAACCCTGGGTCCAGAGTCGAGACTTCTTCTATAGCTCCTTTCTGGAGCAGAACGGAGATTTCCTCCGCTAGGGCCCGCCCGCGATCCGAGTCCGGATGGTAGCTGCTGACTTGGATGGGATAGGGGGAGAGCTTTGGGAAAGAGTGAAAAGGAAGACGACAGCCTGTCTTGATGACTTGTAGAATCCAGTCTTCCGCCCCTGCCTCTTCCCATGCCCTCCAGTAGACGGGCAGGCGAATTCCTAGAATTTTCTGTGGGGGGGTCCGGAGCCTCTATGATGTTTGCGCTTAGGTTCTCTATTCGGAAAGGGGCGGGGCTTTTCTGTCTGCATTTTCGACTTGGAGTGGAAGGGTGGCCTTTCTTCTTTCTTAGAGTGATGAAAGGGCCGTTTCTGCGTCTGAGAGGGCCTAGGGGCTGATGGGGGGCTGGGCCTTGGCCTCGAGGTAGGAACGGCTACTCTCTCGATGGCTCTGTTATGCATCAGTTGGTTTTTGCTTGTGATTGCTGAATCCACCATTTCCGGGGGAATCAGTGTGTGGGTTAGAAGGGGGGGCCCTCTTCAATGGAGCATAAATTTCTCTGAGGATGGGGTCACTGGGGTCCCCTAGGATGGTGTCTCTCCTGCGTGACTCAATGTTGGCCCAAGATGTTGGGAGGCAGTCCGCTTGATGCTTCAGGGCTCTGCTCGAGCTTTCCAATAGAGCCTGGAGGTCACATTCCTCCTGGGGTTGCAGTTTGGGTAAAAACTCCCTTGCTGAAGCCAAGACACGTTCCAACCAGGAGTTCACCGCGAGGGACAGAGCCAGGCACTGAACGAGGTCCTTGGGTTCTCTGCCGGAAAGGATTGCGTTTGTTCTGAGTAGTGAATCCACGTCCAATTCGACAAGCTCTGGTAACCTAACCGCGATCGAGGCCTCTTTGAGGTTTGTCCCGGATGGGGTGTAGAAGTGTTTTTGATTTTCCACTGGAACAGAGAGCCAACTCGCTTTCTCGGTTGTCCTTTTTGTGAGGGTGTTGGAGGCCTGGCTCATGGCTCTTACAGTCTGTGTACTCCATGGAAGTTGGATTGGAGGGTAGCTGGAGTCTGCTCAGTCAGCGAGAAACCCTGTGTCTTCATCATCATCACTGATCAGTTCAGGGGGGGGGGGGTTCCGATCAACTGGAACATGTTCTAGGGGGGCTCTTTTGGATGTGGAAGCCTTTCGAACTTCCGAGTTCAACAGCAACTTTTCTTGAGTTTCCCAGATGAATTCACGTTGTTCATCCATCATCTGTTCTCTCAATGTGTCAAAGAGGGAATAGATAGTGGGGAGAAGTTCCTGGAAATGCCCACTTGGAGAGTCCCGATAGGTTTCGGAAGGTCCGGGGGACCCTAAGGGAGGTTCTCTCTTCTGGTCGAGGTGGTTTTACTCGCAAGTAATGCTTGCGTAGGTTTATCTTGGTCCTCCTGATCAATGGGCATAGCAAGGTCTCCGTTGATCACCCGGCTCTTAGGTGGACTTCCGGATTCCTGATTAGAAGAAGAGGCTAAGGCGCTCTTTTTCTTTGAACCCAGGTTCTTCGTCCGTCTCGGAGTCGAGCTTCCAGGAAGTGTTGAGGGCGAACCGCAAGCAACCACATCCGGGAAAATACTCATACAGGAGTGGTAGCTAGAGGTGGCCGGAGGCGCATGTCCATCTAAGCTAACCGCCCTGGTCTATAAATTCAGAAAGTCGAGCTTCCGGGAAGGGTTGAGGGTGAACCGCAAGCAACCACATCCGGGCAAAAACTCGTATAGGAGCGGTAGCTAGAGGTGGCCGGAGGCGCATGTCCGTACAAGCTAACCTTCCTGGTTGAAGGAATACAGGACAACTTGGCCTGAGATTGACTCGAGGTGGACGTTGTACAACCTTCTTGTCTACTACGCTTTGGAGGAGAGAGAGAATTGCTCGTCTCCTCTGAAGTCGCAGTATGCCTTCTCTTGTTTTTGGGGGGTGAAGGTGGACGCCATTTTCTGCGCTTGTGCACATTTTTCCCCTGCATGCCCTTTCTTGTGAGCATGAAAGTACACTGGCCACTGATTATCATCCTATTGAGTGCACGTCTCACACGGGGATGAAGGTGAACACTTTAGACCTCTACACTTGATACACCAAATATGTGGGTCCGCTTGTGCTGGAGGGAGAGGAGTGAGGCAGGGATATTTCCCTTCAGCGAAGGTACACAACCTATCTTGAACAACAACACCACCAGAACCAGATTCCATACTTACAGTGAAGGGTAGGATACCTGGTGGCGGTTAACCTCTTCACTCCGGGCCACATCGCACGTCTGGCAGCATTAGCTGCCCGACATGCGATGTTGCGTCATAATAATCGCATTATAAAAAATAAAGTCAGTGCTCAATTGTTCGTTCCCTTTCAACCGTGTATTTTGATAACCATAGAAAATTGATGAAGCCAGTTTAGAGAGAACGGGAATTACGTAGGTACGACTACAATAAATATAATCAAGATGCCGATGTCTGCATCATCGAGTACCCACTTGCTCCTCATGCCGGCTATGTAGGCGTCACCATATGGAAGTGGTTAAGGGAATAATAAAGGATAGGATGTAGAGAGCACTCAAGAAATTCCAGGGCACAGGATGTCGTAGATAAACACCGATGTACAGGATGTAGATAGACACCGATGTACAGGATGTAGATAGACACTGATGAATTGTAAGGACGACAAGCTCCTTAGCGTTCTGGAAAACAGCTGGAGACGATCAAAGCCGGTTGCCTGATTTTCATCACAACACAAATGGCAATAGTGTACAGCGTCTCGGAGTCATTGATTAAGTAAAGTTTCACTATCGTTCCAATAAGATATACATAAACAAAATTGGAGCAGGTACTGTTGAGAGATGTTGACCCTTTGGCTACCGCGAAGAGAATGGAGTATAGTGTGCGAGACTTGTAGTGGAGGGGAAGGGCCCCCTTGCCCCAATAGGGCCCCTTACTGAGGATAAGCGTTGCCCAGACCCATGGAGTGAGGATTTTAAAAACACACAGTGTTTAGCGGTAGGAATCTTACGCTACGCGAAGTATCCTATTGTAAGGAGTACCGAAGAGTTTGTATTCTTCGGAACAAAACATCCTTACATTTTGCTAAATACTTCTCCCATAACTGTCTTATCACAAACACTTGGCCTATGCACTCTCTTCCTCTACCAAATGTACGTTGCTCTTACCCAATCACTCCCACTGTTTCTCTCTTAATCTTGATAAACAGAGGCCCACAAATCTTACTGATCAATCTCAACAGAATGATCCTTCTAAAACTACTATATTTATATTACCTCACCTACATCTTGCATAACAGGACTATATATACACTCCTCCTAACCACCAGAACATTTTCTTTCCTTAGACACATTAACAATCTTGGCAACCACTTTTTACTAATCCACCACTTGTCAGAGATTCTATACCATCTATTCAATCCAGGTGGCTTTCCAGCATTCACTTTTGTCAATGTTTCTTGTACCTCTTCTTTGTAATGGCCTCATTATTCTCATCACCCTTCAATCGTTCTCCAAGCATTACCCACCACCACAATTAAAGTTTCCCTGTCCTTCTCTATTTTCAACAAATCAAAATACCCTGCCCATCTCCTTATAGTATTTTCTTTCATTAACAACTGTCCATCTACTTCCTTTACTCTGTCTTCACTCTCCTCTCTTACACTCTTTTCACTTTCTTCCACATCATCTATTCTTTTCAAAATTCTCAAAAAACCTACCCCAACCTCAGAACTGAAAGAGCATTTGTATTGAACCTGTTAGGGTTTTATTCAAGTGTAGTTGATGTACTTAAAAAAAACAAAAAAAAAAGAGGAAAGTCTGAGTGGCCAGTGTGTACTTAGATCAGAAGAAAAATATTAATTAAAGACTTCAAACTATGTGTAGTATAGAAACTGGGGCACAGCAAGGTACAGATAAAACCTATTGGAAAGGATGAAGGATTTCCCTAGACTGATAAACAAGAATATAGGTTGAAGTTCCTAAAGTCGGCATCACTGGGACCTAGGCTGTGCCGAGTTCAGGAATTTTCCAACTTTTGGAAAGCTAAAATATTGTACATAAACCATACCTTTTTTTTTTAATTTATGGAGCCACTCTTCACTGTATTGGCATTCATAATCTAACTTAAGACTTTCATGGAAAATTTTGGCCTGGGTCATCACCATCTCACCAGAAATGTTTATTCCTTCACTGCAATGCTGTCATATCCACTGAATCAAAGCTTTTTCTAAATCTTCACTTTTACTATGCCTCATAGTTTTATGCATGTCCATACTTTTTAATGTTCCACTTAAGCATAATATTCCCTCAATTGTGTTTTCTGTTTCTTCAAATCATACACAGTGGACGAACCGACATCGAAAAATCCACACAACTAATGCACCAATGTTCCTAAGTCTAGCCTTCTCAAAAGGTCTATTTCTTCACTTATACCCAATACTTTATTCTTTCTTTTTTTTAGCAGGCTCACTAAGGGGTGTTCTTGGACATTTGGGCAGCATATTTAACAGCACAAAGATATAATAATGTCTGAAAACAAGGCACAACAGATGGGATAGTGCAGCACCGATCACAACAATGACTAAATTTGGTGGTAAAGTGTGTTGGCTGGTGTGGCGGAGCATGCGCCACCTATCGTAGTGGTGTTTGCTAAACTGATGCTGAGTAGTGGGAGTTTTTTGATGTGTGATAGAATGTGATAGAATTTGCTCTGTTTGTACTGAGTATTGAGAGTGTCTGAGTAAAGGGATGCCAACTTTGGGAACTTTAACCTGTACTAGTAAAAGACAAGTTGCCTGAATAGAGAGCAGTGAGAAATGGAGTCCCACAATGGTCAGTACTGGCACTTGTTACATTGCTTTTCTATATAAATTATATGATTGAAGGAACAAGCTATAGTAACATGACTGCAACTACACGCAAAGATCACAAGAAGAATAACAAACCAAGACAGAATTTACAACACAGCACGAGCATCTTTGGCTTGTCTCTTGTTGCCTCCCTTGTAAATTGGTGTTATTATTCCCTTTTTCAAAAAGACTGAACAATCCCAGTAGAAAGGGACTTCGTGGTTATCAGGTTCCATGATAGCACCATTTGTTTTTTACAGGAAAGTAAAAACTGAAAAGGATTGCAAATCACTGCAGGAAGACCTGAATAAAGTATGGAACTGGAGTCAGAAATGGGATGTAGACTTCAATATTAACAAGTGTAGCATAATGGAGTTTGGAAAAAGCAAAAACAGAATATCAGGACAATATAAAATTGGAACCAAGGAGGTAAAGAAGGAGAGATCCGAAAAAGATTTGGGTATAATTATCTCAAATGACTTGTCCTATGATAAACAGATAAACAAAATTGTCGGAGAATCCTACAACATGCTAAGATCAATAAAAGTGGCATTTACATATTTGGACAAAATTATAAAAAAAATATTGGTCACACTGATAAGGCCTAGACTAGAATATGCAGCGACATTGTGGTCACCCAGTACCAAAAAGAATATAAAGAAAGTAGAAAGAATCCAGAGAGCAGCCACAAAAATGGCACTTGCAAACTTGTCATATGAGGAGAGATTAGCTAAACTGGAGTTACCGACTTTGGAGCAAAGAAGAGAGAGAGGTGACCTACTGACCATCTACGGAAACATGGAGGGCACAGAAATACTCAATAGAGAGGACTTATTAAACTGGGATAAGAGAAGCACAAGAGGACATGGAAAGAAAATAAAAAAACATAGCTACAGAAGAGATCTGAAGAAAAACAATTTTCCACATAGAGTGGTGGACACTTGAAACAAACTGGACAATGAAATAGTGTGCGCAAAAACCATTCATGAGTTTAAGAGCAAACTAGACACTGCAAGATACAAAGGCAGGACACCACGAGTGTAGCTCCCCTTCCCGCAAAATACAACTAGGTAAATACAGGTCTTCAAGAACTATGCACTAAAGCTGACTGGGCCTGCTGCTGTATCTGTGGCTATATTACTGATGGCTCCGATGATTTCATCAGGGCTGATGTCTGTAAGTTTTGGGATTGATGTATCTGACCATGCACTGAAGAAGGCAGCTACATTCTCCACAATTCTGTCCGGGATGGGCATAAGCACACTGAAAATATTGTGTTTTTGACGTTACACCTAACTCCCAACATTCATAGGTCCCTGTAACTCATACTATGTGCAAAGAAATACCACTAGAAGTCAATTGAATCAATTTCAACACCTCAAATTGGCCTAATTCATAAACATACACTCTACTCACAATAAAATAACTATTTAGTAGGGTTCTAAATTTGGGTACTTTTTTAGAAGTGCACACCTACATGATAGAGCAAGAGAAAATTAAATATTCATTTTGTAATTTATAATACATCAACATATATTTTTCTTGGTGGAAATCAAAAACCTTGCTAAAAGCAAATACATTACCAAACAGAGCTCCAACAACAGGTTCGAGATGCCATGTTGTCTGTCTAGTCCCATCAAAATCAGTTTGACAATAGTACTGATATTGTGAACTGGTGTTCTCCCATTCCAAGTGACATCACCATGCTACATATTTTTAAAACAGTGCTGCAGAGCTGAGCTTCAAACTATGAAACTCATCTACACCCTGCAGTCTGATCATATGCCAAAACCAGCTGTATCCCTCATGATGATGACCCTGATGACTGAATTATAGATACTGCATTACTAATTCCAGGTTAGGTTTGATGAATTTATCATACTTTAATTTCTTTGGCTTCCGCATCTATCAAAACAAAAATGGCATCTCAAGCAATCACTGTGATTCCATTCGTTAGTGTATCACTTTTGGCAATTTTTTATGTTACTGATCTCCACAAAAAAAAAAATCATATCATGCTGATATATTATAATCCACAAAATGAATATCTAAATTTCTATTACTATATCATGTAGGTGTACACTCCTGAAAATATATCTAAATTTGTAGTGAGCTTAAACATAGGTGACTTACAATGATATAGTCAATACATTATAAAACAAGTTCAGTAAAGGTGTTCTGAAAAATATGAATTTGCAAACCCATGAAAGTGGAACCTGAGAATGTTGGGGTTTAGGTATACTTGCCACCCTCCCTAGATCACCCACTAAGTTTCCTTCACTTTCTTCTAGTGGACCTACTGTTGATATGTTCTTTGACTTCTTGCTTGCATATATGAACAACTTTGGGGTGTCCTTGATATTTTAGACAGCCTGTAGCTCCTCTTTCTTCTTCTGGTATTTGTGGGACTTCATTAGTTTCTTTTCTATTTCCTGGAGGGCCTCTTTTAGTTTGGTGGTTTTGTGGGTAATAGGTTTCTTGTCAGTCTGGCTTTACAAAAGCTCCTCTTCCTCACAAGAATGTGTTGGTGTTTCTCTTCTCTTTTAGGAACTGGGCTTTGGTGAGACATGAACTTCACATATTGAAGTGAAAGTGGTGAGCATTTTTTCAACACTTGTCCACCAAGGTTGCCACCCAGTTCACTCTTAGTTTGATTTTTTTGTTATTGTTTTAAAGACCATCCAGCTTGTGTCCTTGCCACACAAATTTGTTTTGCCATTCCTATGCAAACTTTGCCTACATACTGTTCTACACACTCATCATAGCATTTATTTTAATTGCAGCTTTGTATATTCTGTGATCTGTCACACTGGTTTCACAGACTTCATATTTGTGAATTATACCATGGTTATTGATGTGTATAAAGTCAAGAATATTTGACTTGATTACAAATTGTCAGAAACTTGGTCTCCATATCTGACAGCTTTTGTGATTGATACTGTTCTTTGTCATTCCTCCCTCCAACTTAACAATTCCTAGTTTTGGTGAGGGAAGTGGAGGCCCCCCAAGCAATAAAAATTTGGTGGCTAGGGCTGGCAGGTGCTTGAGTATATGGCCAACTCTATAAAAGATTTCTTCATGTAGGTCCTGGGAGGCATTTGGTAGCCTATACACAAGTCACCACAAGTTTCAATGCCTTGATATAGCACAGATTTTGCATGTCCCATTTGAAAAGCTTTCTAACAATTCTGTGTTTGCTACACATAGATTCTTTACATACACAACTACTGCACCATCGATTCTGTCATGCAGAATATTTTGTAGTTTTGGATCTAAACCTCTGCATTACCTAGGTCACTCTTTATGCAAGTTTGTTGGAACAAGATAGACATTTTGTCAATGGTGGCTATGTCTTGCAGTAAAGACTTTGTTTTGGTTGCACCTTGGGTACAGCTATATCAACAATTCAATTTGGGCAAGCTCCAGCACCCTCTCTTCCATAGCACTATCAATCCCATTTATCCATCATGGCAGTCATAATTTTCAGCGGCTGCTCTTGTTAACCTGTTGGTTTCTCAATTGTTTCCATAAAAAATGGATCTCTTTATCCTACTTGCCATGGTTTCTTGCTGTCATAGACAAAGTCCTCCCTGTAGTCTCTCTTGTTCTCTTTTCCTGATGATTACACCAGTACTCATGTGTACCTTGCTAAATGAGTCTTGGATTTTTATACCATCTTTGATTCACTTCCATGCACTCCCCTTCCTCCTGTGGGTATTTATAGTTTGCACTGTAGCATACTGTACAGTATTTGGTTGTACAGATAGTCTTTACACAAGATTAGGTAGAAAATTTTGCACCTGTCTTCCAGCATACACACAAAATTTTGGGCTACCATGCTTCCTAATTTCAACCTACACAATCATATCTTGGGCTTGCCAGTGTTGTTGCTGCAGTTACTGTTTTACCTAGTGGGCTATTCTTCCTATAAAAATTAATTTTCTACTTTATCAGTAGTAAAAAATTGGAGAATACAATTCTTTGGTCCCAAAAACCAAAGTTCCTTAGCTAAGCTTTAATTCAATTGCAATAACATCCTAGCTGGTGTCTGGTTAAAATGTCCCTGTGACAGCAGCATCTTTACATTCCTGTCAGCACCTTTATAACATCAGGTCCATGCTAAAATTGTCCTAATGTTTGAACAAAATAGCATTCAAATCAAAATTTTACATTCTTTTTATACTTAAAAAGAAACACACCTTTAACCTTATACAGGCACATCTCACCACATCCCATTCAGAATGAGTATTTGCTGATAATTCAGCAAAAAACTAGACATGCTCAAACTTTTTGAAAAGATCATCAATGATGTTTATTTATTCAATTTCTTCATTTCATACTTCTATAACAGCTATAATAATCAGGCTTAGATTTTCATCTCGGGTAACATCCCTATACTATAGTCTATAATTCACTAGAACAGAACATCACAGTTCATCCCTACATGAACGCTGTACTCAAATAATAAAGAACCTAGTCAGAAGGCTTGGTTTTCTACCATCTCATCTATAAATTAAACCAGAATCTCAAATAAATGATCAAGAGCTAAGAAAACGTCATTCAAAGGTAACGCTGAAAACGCGATATTGTACCTACGGCTACGGTATTGTAAGAAAACATTTATCTTTATACTAGCATATGCTACCTAAGCATGTGTTGCGTGATACATACTGTTCAATATGCATATGCATCGTAAGTGCTCCTGCACACGTACACATAAAAGCATTAATAGATTTGTATCTACTTGTTTCAACCTTCCTTTTAACTAGTTTTGTCCTCGAACCTATCTCCTTCAAACACCAACTTCTTCCCCACCACAAAATCCACGACCATCACATACCCAACAATTAAGAAGATAACATACCTGGTCGTGGAAGCTTTCTTGGGGTCAGATTACAAAATTTTATTTGGAGTGACACACCAGCACGAAAATATTGATGTAATATTGACTTCAGGCTCGCAACGCCTCTTGGTTCCACTACTTGCCATCGAACTAACACTGTTGACATACTCAGGGTTGCCAGATGTAAACTACCGAAAGTCGCGGGCTGCAGGACTAAAAGTCGCTATATATATATATATATATATATATATATATATATATATGTTAATATATATATATATATGATTATATATATATATATATATAGACATATGAAAAAATAAATATATAAAAATATACATATATATATAAAAATATATAGATATATACACATATATATATATATATATATATATATATATATATACATGTACATATATATATATACATATATATACATACACACACACACACTTCAACGAATGGACGGCTTAGAAGACGTTCTGAAGAGAATTGAAGTTTCTGGATCCCACCGCAAAGAGAAGTGCCTATTGTATTTACAGGGTGGGGGGAAATTGCTCGTGGAGTAGTAGGAAAGTAGGGAAAGAGGAAAGGGGGAGGGATTACTGAGGGAAATGGAAGGAAATGAGGAAGGAGTAGACTTGGCCCAGGCAGACAGGCGAAAGGTAAACAAAAGGCCTCCCGATGACGATGAAATGTCTAATAAAAATGTAAAGATTAGAAGTATAGACAAGAGCAATACAGTAGAAAGGGATGAGAATATTTTCAAGGGATTTAAAGAGGGTGGGGGGGACACAAACCCCCCCCCCGACTGACAAGACTAGAAGAGAAGGTCGATAAGATGATCGAGGACTTGGAGCGTAGGTTCGGTCATGTTGACAGTATTATACGAAGAGTTGAAAAATTGGAAGAACTAGAGAGGGCGAACAAAAACTTAACTAAGGAAATTGAAGAATTAAAAAAACAGTTAAAAGAAGTAAAAGATGAGAATAAAGTCTTAAAGGAGAATAATAAGGAGAACAAGGAGGGTTGGAAAAAAAATCATGAAAATAGCAAGGTTGCATTCACTGACATAATCAGACAGCAAATGAATGAACAAACTGAAAACTCAGTTATTAAAGTGATGAGACAGAAGGAGAATATAGTAAGAGACTTAGCAGACAGAAAGAAATGTATAATTATATTAGGAATGGAAGAGAAACATAACCCAGATAGAACCACAAGAATCAAAGAGGAAAATGAAAAAGTAAGAAATTTACTAGAATTAGTTCAGGAAGATGAACCAGAAATAATGAAACAAATCGAAGAGAAATTCAGGCTAGGGAAATATAGTACAGACAAGACCAGACCAATTAAGATTAAATTCAGGTCACAAACTACGGCTGAGAATATCTTATCCAAAACAGGGAAACTAGCAACAAGTGAACAATATAAAAAGGTATGGATAAAAAGGGAAATGAATAAAGAGGAAAGAGAGGAAGAAAAACAGAAAAGACTTGAAGCAAAGGAAAAAAACGTGATAAGAACGGAGTCAGAAAAAGAGAGATTCTATTGGAGAGTAGTGAATATGAAACTAAAGAAAGTCGACATACAAGAGAAAAACAAAAGGGAAACAGAGAACACAATGGAAGTGGCAGAAAACTAAGAGTGTCTTACACAAATATAGATGGATCAATAACAGGACTGAATGAACTGAATGATTATTTGAAAGAAAAAGAACCGGACATAATGGGAATTGTAGAAACAAAATTAAAAGGTCCACTACCACCCAACAGTGTAGGACATGATGCATATAATTATTGGATTAGAAACAGAGTGAAAAAGGAAGGGGGTGGAGTTATGTTCCTGACTAAGAAGGATATAAACGTGAAGGGTGTCACATATGGAAAGAATACAGTAGAGATGATAATGATGGAAGTAGAAGACAGAGATAAGAAGAACAGAAAGTTTGTGATAAATTATGTGCCCCCAAAAACAGCCTCATGGGAAGAGAGTGAACATAAAAGTATGTTAGAGGACACAAAGAAAACATTAAACAAGATAATGGAAGAGGGAGGAAAAATAGTTATGATGGGCGACTTTAATTGCAAAGAAATCTGCTGGGAAGAAATGACAGTAAAGGGTGGAGACGGCTCATGGGGAAACGCTCTACTCGAGATGGTTACTGACCATACAATGACACAATGGATACAGGAGAACACTAGGTATAGAAATGAAGAAGAGCCATCGAAACTAGACCTAGTAATTACATCCGAACCTAGAATAGTGGACAAAATTGAATATAAAACACCAGTAAGTAAAAGTGACCACATATTGATTGAACTGGAACTTAATGAAGAAAAATATATGAAAAGAAATGAACAATATAGAAAAGGAAGAATGATGTATGAAAAAACAAACTTTGATAAAATAAGAGAATTCTTTCAAAAGGAAAACTGGGAAGAAATATACAAAGAAGAAACAACAGTAGAAGAGAAATGGAATATTTTGACAAAAATTTACAAAAAAGGAGTGGAAAAGTATGTCCCAAGACAAAAACAAGGAAAAGAATATGTAAAATGCTGGTACAACAAAAGCTGTAGGGAGCTAAAAGACAAAAGAGACAAAGCCTGGATCAGATGGAAAAAAGACAGAAGACCTGAAAAATGGAAAATATATACCTGCTATAGAAATGAATATGTACAAATGTGCAGAGAGGAAAAGAGAAAATATGAAAAAGATATCATAGAAAAGTGTAAAGAGCAACCAAAACTATTCTACAGATTTGTAAACAATATACTGAAAAACAAACAAGACTTGGAGAAATTAAGACAGGAGGGAGTTGAATACACTGAGGAAATGGAAATGGCGGAAATTATGAACAAACATTTTAAATCAGTGTTTACAAGGGAGAACATACAACCTGAAGAGAACAAATGGAAAGAGAAAGTCCCCCCTATGGAAGAAATAGAAGTAACAAAGAATGAAATATTAACACACTTGAATAATCTTGATGTCAGAAAATCGCATGGACCAGATGAAATAGCAAACTGGATACTGAAAGAATGCAGGAATGAACTGGCAGACAAAATACATAGCATACTAAATAGTTCCTTGAAAGAAGGAAAAGTTCCAGAAGATTGGAAAAAAGCAAATATAGTACCTATATATAAAGGAGGAAATAAAGAAGAACCTACCAACTATAGACCAGTCTCTCTAACAAGTACAATAGCAAAAATTTGTGAAAGAATTATCAAAAGTAGATGGGTAAAATATTTAGAAAAAAACAAAGTGTTAAATCCAAGGCAATTTGGATTCAGACAAGGACGATCATGCGTCACCAATTTAATATGTTTCTATTCAAGGCTAATAGATATAATACAAGAAAGAGATGGATGGGCGGACTGTGCATTTTTAGATCTAAAGAAAGCTTTTGACAAAGTACCACATAAGAAGTTGCTTAAGAAATTAGAAACTCAAGGAGGAATACAGGGCAAACTACTAAATTGGATGGAGGACTTTTTGCAAGAAAGAAAAATGAGAGTAGTGATAAGAAACCAACACTCAAAATGGGATGAAGTAATAAGCGGTGTTCCGCAGGGAACAGTTCTGGCCCCAATAATGTTTGCTATATATATTAATGATATGGATGAAGGAATAGAAAGCTATATGAGCTTCTTTGCAGATGATGCAAAACTACTGAAAAGAGTGAAAACTGAAGAAGATTGTGAATCACTACAGAGAGATCTAAATAAGGTACAAGAATGGAGTAGGAAATGGGAGATGGAGTTCAATACAAAAAAGTGTAGTATAATGGAATTTGGAAAAAGCAAAAACAGAATAACAGGAGCATATAAATTGGGATAAGAAGGAATAAAAAAAGTAGAGAATGAGAAGGACCTGGGAGTCATTGTTATGAATAATATGTCACCTGAGAAACATATAAATAAGATTTTTGGAGAAACTTATAATTTAATAAGAACAATCAAAGTTGCATTTACATACCTGGATGAAGAAATGGTGAAGAAAATCCTAATCACCCTGATAAGACCAAGATTGGAATATGCAGCAAAGATATGGTCACCAAGTACAAAAAAAATGTATAAAAAAACTTGAAAGAATACAAAGAGCAATTACAAAATTGGCACCAACACTCTCAAAACTATCATATGAAAAGAGACTAGAAAAACTTGAACTACAGACACTAGAGCAAAGAGGAGAGAGAGGAGATTTGATAGCTATTTACAGAATCATGAAAGGCATAGAAATTACTGATAGAGAGAATCTGATAAAATGGGATGACAGAAATACTAGAGGACACGGAAAGAAAATAAAAAAAGACAGCTATAGAAGAGATTTGAAAAAGAACAGCTTTCCTCACAGAGTAATAGACAGTTGGAACAAGTTAGATGAGAAAGTGGTGTGTGCAAAAACAATACATGAATTTAAAAATAGTTTAGATGAAATGAGATATGAAGACGGGACCCCACGAGCATAGCTCCCCTTCCCGTAAAATACAACTAGGTAAATACAACTAGGTAAATACACACACACACACACACTCGGTGGCATAGTTGGTAGAGCGCTGGACTGGGAAGCAGAAATGCTCCCAGCACCCAGTTCGAATCCTGCCCAGGGCCGAAATTATTTCGGTATCGCTGTGCCTCGGGTCGTTACTCTGACTCTCGTGGGCGGGGAGTTGGGTGTGTGTGTGTGTGTGTGCAAGGTCATAGCATTACCCATAGATCGGACCTACGAGCTCTGAGCTCTCTTCCAGGAGGGAAATAGCTGTCGATCACGAGTCCAACACGTGATCCAAAGACCAAGTGAATACACACACACACACACACACACACACACACACACACACATATATATATATATATATATATATATATATATATATATATATATATATATATATATATATATATATATATATATATGTATATATAAATATATATACATATATACATATACATTAGGAGCTCGCACTTGATGTTGATGCCATTTCTATTTTCAAGAGTTCACTCAGATGATCAATTGACTGAATAGAAGAATGACATGCTACACATACAGAGAGATGAATTTCAAATTTACTAAGTTTATCTTCCTTCTTTGATAGAACAGACTTGATGCTCATCTGCTTGTCACTTATTTTCGATACATTTTGTTTGTGTTTTAACGACTCACTGTGTTTTTTTAAATCCGTTCTGTGAGCTCTCATGTTTCTTCTACAAACTTTAAACGTGCCTTATTTCCATCCTCTTCCACTTCCGCTAACCATTTTTCAAACAGGGGATCCTTTAACCAGGCAGACTGTAACGTTTTTTAGTAGTTTGACCACCTCTTCATTTCTAGATCTGTGGAGCTCACAACACTAATCTTCAATCGACCGTCACATAGGCTGACTAATCGAATACGTACATTTTGTACTGAGCCTCTACGGGCCGAGATGCGAGCGGGACGATCTAGCACGTTGAATACGTTCCTGTTAATTTTAATATTCGAATACGTACATTTCATACTGTGGGAGCTGTCAAGAGTTTTTATGAGAGTAGTAGAGCTTGTGTCAGGATTAGAAATGGAGAGAGTGAGTGGTTTGAAGTAAAGGTGGGACTTCGTCAAGGATGCGTTATGTCGCCCTGGCAGTTCAACTTATACATGGATGGGGTGGTGCGAGAGGTGAATGCTAGGGTAGTGGGTCAGGGATTGGAGATGGTTAAAGAAAATGGAGAAAAGTGGGAGGTGAGCCAGCTGTTGTTTGCGGACGACACTGCGCTTGTGGCAGGGTCGGAGGAGGGATTGAGGAAGCTGGTGGCAGAGTTTGGGAGAGTATGTGATAGAAGAAAGCTAAAGATAAATGTGGGTAAAAGTAAGGTGATGAGATGTACAAGGGGTGAAAGTGGCAGTAGACTGGAAGTGAACATTAAGGGAGAGCGACTGGAGGAAGTGGATAGTTTTAGATACTTGGGTGCAAGTGTAGCAGGACAAGGTGGAGTGAAGGTGGAGGTAGAATGTAGATTGAGAGAAGCAAGTAAATGCCTTGGTGGATTAAAGAGTGTAATGAGGAATAGACATTTAGGAATGGATGCGAAGAGGAGACTGTGTGAAGGAGTGGTTGTGCCAACAGCACTGTATGGGGGAGAAACGTGGAACATAAGAGAAGAAGAGAGAAGGAGTTTGAATGTGTTTGAGATGAGGTGTCTGAGAAGTATGGTGGGGGTTACTAGGCTGGATAGAGTGAGAAATGAGGAGGTGAGGAGGAGAACAGGGGTGAAAAAGGAGCTGGGAGATAGGGTTGATGAAAGTATATTAGGATGGTTTGGACACATGGAAAGAATGAGTGAAGAAAGACTAGTAAAAGAGGTATGGAAGGCAGATGTGGAGGGAGTGAACATGAGGGGACGTCCCAGGATGAGGTGGATGGATGGGGTGAAGGGGGCTTTGGGGAAGAGGGGAATGTCTGTTGAGGAAGGAAGGGAGAGGACGGAAGACAGAGGTGAGTGGAGAATGGTTGTATATGGATGATGTTGTGATTGCATGAGGAGGAATGGGCGAGGGTGGGGTGTGGGGTGGGGTAGTATGTGTGAGTAAATTTTGACGCAGCCCGAAGGGATTTCTCCCCGTCCTCTCCTTATATGCAAGGAGGAACGGAGAGGGGGGGGGGTCGCCGATTAAATGAAGCGGCCTTGCTGTGGATGTGCTGTGTCTTGCGACACTGCTTCTGACCCAGGGCGGTGGGCAAGGTGCAGGGATGACCCGTCATCCAGGAGGTGCTCAGATGAGAGGGAGGGTGGGAGGGGTGTGGAGTGTATTTAGGGATGAAATGGGTGGGAGTGTTTTTATGCCTTTCCCTTTTTGGCTACCTCCCTTGGAAGGGGGAAAAAGCCTTGGTATATGTATGTATGCGTCTGCGGGCCGAGAAGCGAGCGGGACGATCTAGCACGTTGAATACGTTCCTGTTAATTTTCATCCTACGTAGCAGTCTCAAATCGGACTAGGGTTGCCTGGTTGGTTTTACCAAGAAAAAATGCCAACTGCCGCCAAAAATATGCCAAATTATGCCAAAATTACTTCCTGAATGCAGAAATAATCACTACTCTATTAGTCTTCATGAATGCAGAAATATTAACTACCAGTCTTCTCATTAGTAGCCCAAAAGTAGCCCAACTTACTTCAAAAGTAGCCCAAAATGTCGCAAGTCGCAAAACTTCACTCCCATTCACCCCCCTCCCTCCCTCTTATCTTGGCTCCTCCTGGATGACGGGTCATATTTGCATCTCGCCCACTGTCCTGGGTCAGATGCCGTGTAGCAAAACTTCCATAGCAAGGACGCTTCATTTAATCAGCGACCCCACCCTCTCCGTCCCCTCATGCAGAAAAAGAGAAGACGGAGAAATCCCTTCGGGCTGCGTCAAAATATGTTTCACACATACTCACTCACCCCCCCCCATCCACTCCCATTCATGCATCGCAGCATCGTCCATACACAACCATTCTCCATTCATCCCCTTCATCTGTCTTCTCCCTTCCTTCCTCAACAGATATTCCCCTCTTTCCTAAAGCACCTTTTACCCTGCCCATCCATCTCATCGTTGGTCGCCCCCTCATGTCCACTCCTTCCACCTCTGCCTTCCACACCTCTTTTACTAATCTTTCTTCACTCATTCTTTCCATGTGTCCAAACCTTCCCAATACTCTTTCATCAACCCTATCTCCCAACTCCCTTTCCACCCCTGTTCTCCTCCTCACCTCCTCGTTTCTCACTCTATCTAGTCCAGTAACCCTTATCATACTCCTCAGGCATCTCATCTCAAACTCATTTAGACTCCTCCTCTCTTATGTTCCATGTTTCTGCTCCATACAGTGCTGTCGGTGTAATTACTCCTTCATGCAATCTCCTCTTATCATCCATTCCCAAATGTCTATTTCTCATTACAATTTTTAATCTACCAAGGCATTTACTTGCTTCTCTCAATCTACATTCTACCTCTACTCCTCCCTTTCCCGCCGCATTCATACCCAAATATCTAAAACTATCCACTTCCTCTAGTCTCTCTCCTTTGATACTCATTTCCAGTCTGCTGCCACTTTCTACCCTTGTACATCTCATCATCTTACTTTTACCCACATTTATCTTCAACTTCTTTCGCACACATTCCCTCCTCTGATTCTGCCACAAATGCAATGTTGTCACCACACAACTGGCTTATCTCCCACTTTTAATTTTCTTTAACCGTCTCCAATCCCCTACGCACTACCCTTGCATTTACCTCTCACCCCACCCCACCCATGTATAAATTGAAGAGCCAAGGTGACATAACACATCCCTGGCGAAGTTCCACCTTTACCTCAAACCATTCACTCTCTCCATTTGTGATTCTAACACAAGCTCTTCTACTCTCGTCAAAACTCTTGTCTGGTTGTAACAGCTTTCCTCCTATCCCATATATCTGCAATACCTTCCACAGTGCCTTCCTGTCTACCCTGTCCTAAGCGTTTTCCTAATTCCAACATAAATAAAAACTCGTACTTTGCACTAGTACAGTAATAACGCGCTGGCTTCGTGTCACATAATCTGCAGATCGAGCCCTCTCCGGCCCTGTGAACTTAAAGGTCAACTGAGAAGGCTTTGGATTCTCATTATTATTATTTTTTTTTCATGTATGAAAATATAACTTAGAAGAAGTTAGAACACTAAAATGCACGTTTCTAGCATTTTATAGTCTAGATATCTTCCAAATAGCATGATCTTAAAAGTGCCTAATAACAGACGAACTTTTCAATGTCGTAGTTACATTTTCCACCGTTAGGGTAACTGATGATGTAAGGTTTGTTGTTTACATTTTTGGACATGGCCAGCGATACGAAAGTGACTTCACATCGAGTGAAGAAGATTTATTGGATTTGGATGCCAAACTTCATATTTACATGCAAAAATTTCAAGGGTTTATGAATTACAAATTGTTTTTATCTGTGAGAAGTTATGTAGCAAAGAGAATAGATAAATCATTTGACTGCAGGGGAGATGAAGGCTAGTAAAATATACTCGCAGACATGTCTACAAAATTATCTGCCATAGGTAGTGGTTGCTGGCACTGTCACCATGGTCACTTTCACATTCCATCTCAATTCCGCTGGCAGTGGTAATTGCAAAAGCTGAATACTCATCATAGGCACTTTGTAACAGCCGAAAAAAAGCATTAGGTCTATATCAGTGTTAATTCCTCCCTCCTGGTACAGGATAATTAGGCTTAACTCCTGCTGGGGTGGTGGTGGTGGGATTCCACTTATTTGACTCTCAAAAAACATACTTTAATTTAGTTGACCCCAATTAACAAGACGTGGTCATAGGCCTATTATGAAAGACCCTGTCTTCATTGTCAAGCCTGTCACCCTAGCTAGCCTATATCATGATTGTACCCCTAATCTGCTTAGGCCTAGCCCAAAAATCGTTAGTCAAGCCTAATCATGCTTATTAACGACTGTCAGTGACACCGTAGATAACACGGGCCCATATATACACATGGTACATATTGATACATCTACCTCCAGGCGTTGTCTTTTTTCAATAGCAGTGCTCTTTCAACGGCGTTTGCTTGCCAAACCTGGGGTCTTGTCGATGACAAAAATTGTCGATGTTGCATCTTCTTTTAGAATTGGATTCATGCTAATTCCTATTGACTCGGCAAGGCCAGGGTCCCGAGTGTTTTTTTTTTTTTTTTCGAAATGATTTGAACAGTTTCGCTTTCACTCCAGGCTTCCATGACTCGTGCCGTCTACACCGAATGATCCAGTCTTTTTTGCTAACAGGATCTTTTGGAAAATAATGAAAATGAAGTCCATCCGAAGCAGAATATTTCGTCGAATCACTGTTTCAATTTGCGGTGACACAATAAACCATTTTTGAACTAAATATTTGATAAAACCTTGCTAACACACGCAATTTGGCATATCACTGATCAAGTTGACAGCGCAGCACGCAGCAGCGCAGTACAGGTAAACGTCGACTTACGATGGCCGCGACTTACGATTGTTCGACTTTACGATGACGACGACGACGACGACGATATGATAATTTAACCCCTTCCATACGGTGCCGCACACGTAGGCGTCATGAGGAGCAAGTGGATTCGCGACGCTGCCATATCGGCGTCTTGATTATATTTATTGTAGTCGCCCCTGTGTTTTTACATTCTCTCAAATGATTCATTCTCTGTGGTTTTCAAAATTCGCGGGTGAAAGAGAGAACGATCGATATAAGCGGTGACTATATTTTATGATGCGAGTATTATTACGTCACGTCGTACGGCTGGCATTGGCTGCTGCCCGCGAGATTTAAGTTTCGTACTGAAAATACATATTATAGTGTTTGAATATGGTAAAAAGGATAAAAATAATTAAATAAACTACTGTACATGTTTAATAGGCTATATTCAGTATCTCTGGTGGTTAATATACAGGTAGGCTAGGTACAGTGACCACGGAACAGAGTGGGGATCGACTTACGATGAGATCGTCTTACGATGGCTCTATCGAAACCTAATGCCATCGTAAGTCGACGTTTACCTGTATTTTATAGTGCACGTATATGGATGCATCAGAATGTAAACAGCGAAGGTTGACGTCACAGCATTGCGAGTACAGCCGAAGATGGGCGAATGAAAGTTCGTCTGCTACGGATATTTTGATAGGCCTTTTTATCACATTGTGTAATAATTAGGATTTATTTTTGCATCATTTTATATAAAAATTTTTTTGACTAAGCCATACATCTAGTAAATATTCACCACCTCTGAAAAACCCTCTCAGTTGACCTTTAAGCTATTTAATGGGCAGGTTACTGCCGTGGCTGACGTTCTGAGGAGAGTCTTTGAGGAAATTGATATCGGAACTGAAACCCGGCAACTTTAATGTACATATAACCCTACCAAGCAGGATTAAGCCACCGTGGCGAGGTACAGAGCCTGCATCGTCCTTTAGGAGGTCTCAGTGGAGATCTATCTCAGCTGCGTTAATAATAGACGGAATAACTTTAAACATTCATATACACATCTGTTATTGACTTTTAGGTCCTTCCTAAAGTTGTTATGGACTCATCAACGCTTCTCTATTTGTGGACACCCGTGCGGCTGACGTGAGGTCTTCCTCATACTGAATTAATATAGTTTTGCATGCATTATCATATTCTTCTCTGCTGTAAATTATAGTATGGCGTCTTTATATATCCCATGTATCTGTTTGCTTTGTTAAGTTTAACTCTTGGTAAACCTTCGGGAGGTCTGAAACAAGAATATTAAAAGTGCAATGTATGCATATTGTTATGGTGAGCTCAGTACATGTTCACAAACATGATGAGTATTAATGTGTGGCAATCGTTCTCGAAAACCAGTTTGGGAATTCCCACTGAAATAACCATAATAATTTGTTACCCAGTATGTGTAGTTTTTCTACAGACTGTCATAAGATCTATTATAAACTTAGAATGTTATAATCAAAAACACCAACTTAGAACACACACACACACGAGTTAGGTTACAACAATAATTCAAACATGAAAGGTTTTCTTTAATTTTTTAGATAAAAACAATCGTTACGTATTAGAACTGAATGGAATTATTTGGCGTTAGCCCAAATTGAATAAAAAAGAAACGAAGCTGTCCGCATGGGTGGATGTACAGAATCAACATATATCTCATATGTTCTAAAACAGTGGTTCTTAACCTATGGTGCTCGTATCCATAGGGGGGTACGAAAATGCCTATGAAAATTTTAAGCTAGATATATTTTCTGTTCGCATGTTACTTCTGTGCTGAAAGAAAAAAAAGTCAGGCAAATGCTGGTACTTTTCTCTAAGGTGATCATAAGCATCGATAGATTTTGCTTCATTTGAGTTACTTCAGGTAGAATTTGGAAGACAGTGGTAGTGACAGCGACATCAAAGATCTCATCGACCTGAGAAATGTCAACTGGAGCACTTTTGGAAGCATACCCTGTACTAGCAAAAAAAGAAAAAAAAAAAAAAAAAAAAAAAAAAAAAAAGGAAGCATTAGTACCGTTTGCAACCATTTACCTGTATAAACAAGGATAACAAGGATTTTCTTGTATGCTTCACATCAAAACAAAAATCGGCTTAATTTTTAATATAACATGCGAGTAGCACTCAGTATAAAGGCCTTTCATCAAAATTTTATGCCATTATAGAGAAAAACAACAGCAAGTCACTAAGTGTGCCACGCAGTTCAGACAAATAATGTACTTTCAGTTTTACATATACAAGTACTCTGGACTTATGTCACAAAAAAGAATGTGTGTGTGGTCTTTTGGATCACGTGTTGGACTCGTGATCGACAGCTATTTCCCTCCCGAAAGAGAGCTCAGAGCTCGTATGACCGATCTATGGGTAATGCTATGACCTTTCACACACACACACACACACACACACACACACACACACACACACACACACACACACACACACACACACACACACACAACTCCCCGCCCACGAGAGTCAGAGTAACGACCCGAAGCACAGCGATACCGAAATAATTTCGGCCCTGGGCAGGATTCGAACTGGGTACTGCGAGCACTATCGTACATCCCAGTCCAGCGCTCTACCAACCGCGCCACTGAGTCGTGTGTGTGTGTGTGTGTGTGTGTGTGTGTGTGTGTGTGTGTGTGTGTGTGTGTGTGTGTGTGTGTGTGTGTGTGTGTGTGTGTGTGTGTGTGTGTGTGTGTGTGTGTGTGTGTGTGTGTTCGTATTTGCAATTCCGGGGGTGCGAGAACGGGGGGTTCAGAAGAACTAGTCTAAAATATCAGATACCTTGAACCTACACCCGGACTGCTGCAGTGAATCATTGTCGGGTGAGGCTAAACTAGTTCAGCTTCGCCGTCAGTAAAAGTTTTGAATTTAAGAAGGGATATGGTCTTCATTAGCTTTGTGCCGACGTTTGTGAAACAATTGTCAGATAATCCTTGACGTAGCGCGGCAGTGTCGAACTTACAGAGTGGCCAGGGGTGGCCACATTTCACTGGATGCCCATGTGGCCACCCCAGATCTGGATCAGATAATTAATAATATAGTTTAATTATTATGTTCACCCCTAAGGTGATTTGAAAATATTACATTTGAGCCTGAGGATATCTGCATACATAATGTGCAGTAGCGTGCAGAGGTTTGGTGATCCCCGGGGCTAGCTCCTTAACTGTATGTCCCAAAGATTAGTAATAAGGCCTCATAGTACTGAGAAATATTATTTTCAGTATGTACACACCCATGGAACATAAAATAAACACTTTAT
This sequence comes from Oratosquilla oratoria, assembly GCF_046742065.1. Taxonomy (NCBI): domain Eukaryota; kingdom Metazoa; phylum Arthropoda; class Malacostraca; order Stomatopoda; family Squillidae; genus Oratosquilla; species Oratosquilla oratoria. The sequence continues at coordinate 70,085,301 of NC_134782.1, read as the reverse complement.
TCGATTTAAATATGAATCAACCAAATTTATTATCCCCCCCCCCCCCCAAATGATCTGATTGGATGGCCCTCCCCATTTGGTTGCCCGGGGCCATCGCCCCTTCGCTCCTCCCCCCACCCTCAACTGCACGCCACTGATTACATGACCATCGCAAACTAGATCTGTGTCCAACCTTGGCCACCCCTTTGTCGAAATTTCCTGTAGGCGCCACTGCATTATCATTTTTCTTATTCGTTTCTTCCTGCCACCTTCTGTTTCTCTTCTTTCAGTTTCTCCTCCTTTTCTCCCTACTTCATCTCCCCTCTTTTTTATTTTCTTTCTCCTTTTCTTCTTCCTTTTCCATTCATAGGAAGAAAGACTTATTTGTACAAGAAAACGGAGCTTCTTTCAATGGAGACAATATAGCATCGAAAAGATGAAGTCATAGAGGTTGTACAGGAGAGACTTCAGATGGTCGGCAGAACGAAAAAGTAGTAGATATTAAGTTACCAGCGCTCTATTATGAGTGGAAACTAGTTTCAATTCATTAAAGAATGCCGAATTATCCCATAGCACCTCACCATGCAGCGAGCCAAGCGCCATCTTCCGATACACAAAGAATGTGAGCAACTCTTGTTGAAACTCACGTGTAGTGTCCCACAAGAACACGAAGCACTAAGGGCTGAACAGGTGTTGATTTAACGGACGGGAACTCATACTGCTCAGGACTAATATTTAGCAGATGGGAAGGAACCTACGCCAGGAACAAATGGGCGAGCACTACCCGGCACAATGAGCAGTGTGATTCCACAGTAATTGTTGCAGTCCTGCCGGTCCCTTTTCCCATTCCATTTAGAGTCAGAGGAAAGGGTTCTGGAATGCCAAATGGCAGGCATGCAAACCAAGATTCATTATCTCACCTTCGGCTTTCAGTAACTCCATGCTGACGTTGTAGGTGCCAGCCTCATCCCCATTCTTCAACCTACAGCGCCTCTGCCTTTGGTCAGAGAGGACGAAGATTCGGCAACCGTCATCCCAACACCAACTAGGGCTTCTATTCGGTCAGTGTGCGTTGATGGTGTAATCGGTAGCGTGCTGGTCTCGCATTCGCTTAGTCGCGGGTTTGAATCCCACTCTTTTCTCCGATTCCCAGCAGTGACTGTTACCTGCCCCCAACAGTCCATGCACAAAGGGCAGGTAACGGCTTCGGCCGCAGTTAAGTGCCTCCTGGCGTAGGATCCTCATCTACCTGTTCAGGAAGATGAGACGGCGTATTTGTAAGAGAATCCCTTCAGACGAAGACTGTCGAACTCAAAACGAATGTGAAGAAACTGAGGTACCCCCTCCCCCAGCTGCCCTTCAGTGAATGTTGCCTTCAGTATAGTTTGCCTCGAGTCGGGTAATTTTTGGTCGGACATTCCCCACCACAGAAGGGATATTAGTAGGTAGGCGAGTGTGTTTATACCGGGTGAAGGCTTCACTCAACATCCCGGACCGGTTATGTGCCAGACGACGACGGCGGATTTGGCCACCGGGGGTCCACGGAAGATGGGGGAGGCGGGGCTTTGAAAGAGCGGGCACTGGGCACGTGCATGGGCTGGGAGGGATTCAATGGCAGAAGTCGGGAGAGGGAGGGAGGTGTTTCTCTTCTTCTGCGTCCGACTGCACTTTAGCAATGGGTCAGTGGAAGGCCATGAGGCCTGTTC
>NC_134782.1:69856116-70076116 GCF_046742065.1 Oratosquilla oratoria | reverse complement strand
ACTCCTGGTTACCACTACTCGTATATAGTTTATTAACGCTCTATACAGTATACCACCCTTCCATCCACCACTCTCTCCCATGTGTACTTATGTTTGACTTTCTTCCTGAACACTGTATTTGCTATCATCAATTCTTTAGACAGATCTCCACCATCAACTCTCCATTACGGTTTTTTCCTGGAACTCCACACTTACCAAACACTCTGTCTATTGGTTCATTTCCTACCCTAGCATTAAGGTCTCCCAATACTACTACAATGACATTTTGCCCTAAACCCTCTATGCACTCATTTAAATCTATCCAAAAAGCCTCCCTTTCCTCTACATTCTTCTCAGTTCCAGGCCCATATGCACTTACAATTCCACATCTCCCTAGTTTCACCTTCATCCATATTAACCTTGAACAAACTTCCTTCCACTCCACTACACGCTTACCCATCTCTTTACTTACTTGTATAGCCACCCCTTCTCTCCCTCGTCTACTCTTCACTCCTGAGAACCTCCCAACTACACTCCCAAACTCACACTCACCCCTCCCTTTCAACTTAGTTTCACTCAATGCCAACACATCCATCTTTCTTCTCATAAACATACTGCCTATCTCTTCCCTTTTACTCTCATCTGTACCACATCCACGCACATTAAAATACCCAAACCTTAGGGTACTGGTTGGAAAACTCCTAGACCCTCTTATGCTTTTACTTTTTTTTAGGAATGTCCTCTTTGGGACTACAGGTGGAAGGATGCTTAGTCCTATCCCCGTCCCGTTTTTTTTTTTTTTTTTTTTTTTTTGCCTCATACGACTCAAGTGGGAAGACTTGGCAGTATTCTTTACCCCCACTACAGGGTTAGGCGAAGAAAGGAAATGAATATTCAGAGAAATGGTACAAGACAGTAACAAGGGGTGGGGCAGCATAACGGAGGGACAGTCGTAGTATAACACAGTATCATCATTTCTGTATGAACAGAGATTTCCTCTATCACAGACAAAATTATGTGTGGCTCTGGTCCGTAGGGGCGGTCGATATAGACCATAAAGTATCAGCTGCATGATGCTTAGCCACAAAAACGTGCAATCAATACCCCAGACGGAAATATAGTAGTAATGATGATGATGATGATGATGATGATGATGATGATGATGATGATGATGATGATGATAGTAATAATAATAATAATAATAATAATACATACATACATACATACATATACCAAGGCTTTTTCCCCCTTCCAAGGGAGGTAGCCAAAAAGGGAAAGGCATAAAAACACTCCCACCCATTTCATCCCTAAATACACTCCACACCCCTCCCACCCTTCCTCTCATCTGAGCACCTCCTGGATGACGGGTCATCCCTGCACCCTGCCCACCGCCCTGGGTCAGAAGCAGTGTCGCAAGACACAGTACATCCACAGCGAGGCCGCTTCATTTAATCGGCGACCCCCCCTCTCCGTCCCCCTTTGCATATAAGGCGAGGACGGGGAGAAATCTCTTCGGGCTGCGTCAAAATTTACTCACACATACTACCCCACCCCCCACTTCCCCGCCCATTCCTCCTCATGCAGTCACAACATCATCCATATACAACCATTCTCCACTCACCTCTGTCTTCCGTCCTATCCCTTCCTTCCTCAACAGACATTCCCCTCTTCCCCAAAGCCCCCTTCACCCCATCCATCCACCTCATCCTAGGACGTCCCCTCATGTTCACTCCCTCCACATCTGCCTTCCATACCTCTTTTACTAGTCTTTCTTCACTCATTCTTTCCATTATTATTATTATTATTTAATCAAATAATAATAATAATAATAATAATAATAATACAATAATAATAATAATAATAATAATAATAATAATAATGATAATAATAATAATAATAATAATAATAATAATAATAATAATAATAATAATAATAATAATAATAATAATAATAATAATAATAATAATAATAATAATAATAATAATAATAATAATAATAATAATAACACTTATGATAATAACAACAACAATAATAATAATGTTAATAATAGTAATAGGGCAGCGGTTCTGTCAGCTGGGCGATGTTCGTGTGGGTTGCACGACGGCAGGAAACGTTCTCCTGATATGGACTTCATAGAAGCGCATATCAGGTACAGGGCGTGCTCATCATCAGCATGAGTCGTAGGGTGTGGCTTAATTGTGGATCTACAGTATTGCACTACTCTCCAACCTTTTCCCCTTCATGACACATTTTCTAATTTGTTGAATTCGAGCCATACTACATCAGTATTTACTGTAATTCCGTTTGGAGTAAATCTACCTCTACATATATATCCGTTTCTATTAGAAATTATGGAATAAATTTCTGTGATGTGTACAATTTTATATATCACGTAAATTCCCTGTGATATTGATGTCCTATAAATGTTCTCAGAGGGAGAGGAATAATAAACATCAAATGTATCCAAACCTTTGGGCGTGACACCGGCTGTGGAGCACATCGTGTAAAGTTCTCGGTATGGGCACCTAAGCTTTCCGTACTTGACAGCACCTATTCTTTTATTCTAGTTGCCACCAGGCAATTTTATTCTTCTTCGTAACTCCCCCTCATTAATGAATTTGTAAGAACCTATCTTTATTAATTACTTCCGCTCAGGATGGCTTTTTTTTTTATCTTTCCGTCAGATGAGGAGCATCAAAATTGTGCAAATAAACATTTCGTTGTGTATACATCCATACGATTGTTTACACAAATCTATATTTATCATAAAAGAACTACTGCATACAGAAATATGCTAAGTAGTCAAGAACGGAAGGCATATTTGCATTTTTTCTTCATTTTTTTAACTCGAGGACCAAGTTCTGAATACAATGATAGAACGTCTTTGCTTTAAGGTGATCTCAGTTCCTTTGATATTATAACTTACCTCTCATATTTTGTTCTAGCTAATGTTAGACAATTTTATTCAACTGAGGGGAGGGGCGCGTGCTGAGAGGGTAAAGTGGAGGCGACTTTGCATCTCAGAGAGGCAGTGCAAGAAGAAGGAGCGACTATCCCCACCCCTGTTCCACCCTGTTCGTATGATCTCTTCTACCATGTTTCGGCTGGCCTGACGTCGTTTTGTAACGAACTGCTGTCCACCTTTTTTAAACGACTTAGCGCAAATGCACGTCATGTAACAGCAGGGGATGACTCAGTGAATATCTCTTGAGGGCGTTACCCTCTTTCCTTTTTTAAACGGTCTTTTATATAAGCAGTACATCATCGTGCGATTCTGCCATCAAAGTAAACTTTTATGGTATGCGAATAGGTAAAAACGCAGTTATAGATTATGCTTTACGTCATATTACATTATATTACGTTACATTATATTACATTACAATATATAACATTATATTACAACCGCTACACTTTTCAAGTGTCTACCCGTTCATGTATTCATTCGCGAATTACATTAATAACATTTACGAAGATTTGTTGTTTATTATGGTCTGTGGTTTACTTGTGCTTCTATCTTTTGGACAGTCTCGCGCAACCGTCCTACGTTATTTTATTTCACATAATAAGAGGCATGCAGAAACAGAGGGACATTCCCGCCACTTTAAGTTGTTTCAAGTTATGCCTCTTCCCAGAAGGGTGTGATCTTGGTGCAGTGGGTAGCACTCCTGCCTCGGGACGCGGGGAGTACTTCAAATTCTGGTACGGTCCCGGTTATTGCTAAATATCTTATGGTTTTCCTACACATCTCAACAACGGTGGACATCGGCACTGTTATGGCCATGTGGCAAGACTTTGTAGAAGTGTATATCTGGTAGAGGGTGTGCTCATCGTAAGGTGTAGCTTATTTGTATTGCACTGCTCCCCTTCATGACACATTTTATAATTTGTTGAATTCGAAGTAACATACTACGTCTGTATTATGTCGCATATATATGCTAGCACCTAATCAGTATGGTTGAGCTGATTACACTGATTTGAGCCTTCATTCACAACCACAGCCATTCCATCATACCAAAAGCACTTCACACGCACTGTGCACCATACATATGACGTTACCAAACAGGATTAAGCCACCGTGGTGAGGTACAGAAGCTGCACGTCCCTCAGAGGGCCCTCAGTGGTGATCCATCTCCAATAAGATACAGTATAACCTTTTTAACGCGCGCGCGCAAAAAAAAAAAAAAAAAAAAAAAAAAAAAAATAACGTGCCAACCGAAATTGCTGGGATCTTATAAATATTTACTATCTTCTAAGTCAGTGGTTCCCATTTTTTTTCAGCTTGTTACCCAATTTAGCATGCCACATTACACTTTCATTTATCTATTGTATTTGAACATTGTGCATATCTAATGACTATTGCCAAAGATGTCGAGGATATCAGTGGGATGGATGGAGTTGCATGCTTGAAGTTAGTTGAGGAATTCTTGGCTTCGTGGTTGAAAGTGCCAACCTGGCAACGTTTGCACACTGAGATACGTATTTCTTCTTTTCTAATACTGTATATTAGTTTTTTATGTTTACTGTTAAGGGGGTTTACACAGTCAAACATGTTGGCCAACACGTTTGACAACACGATGTTTGAGAGAATGTTTGAACATGTGAAAGGGGTAATACACGCTCAAACAGGCCTGATCCGGACGTTGGCCGGAAGGAGCCAACCTCAGCTACAAGTTGTTGTTGTTGTTGTCGTTCCCTAGACTGTCTGTCCGAGCAGTCCCGTCTCCCCAAGGAAGGCCACAGCCGAAACTGGGTTTTCCCACAAATCCTTTATAGAGTGTATGTTGTGTTGTTTGCGTGCATGATTGTGTATAATGCAGTCTTCCATTATGTGTTGTATGGTATGGGGTGAAGTGTTACATCCTGGGCAGCTGTTCACAACACGGTCGTCCAGCCTCTTCTGGTAGCTTAGAAGTGCTGGGTGGTGACCGCATCGCAGTCTGGCCAAGTGGACTCTGTCCTTTCGTGGGAGAGAGGATTCAGAAGGGTGGATATCAGGGGGTCTGGCATGCAGCAGTGTGTTGTCTTTCAGTGTGTTAATGGAGCGGTGAGTGATATGATTATGAATATGTTTCCGGAGGCTGGTATTTGGTGGTTGTGGAGGAAGAGAAGAGAGTATCTGTGCGTAATAAAGGTCTTTGGGTGTAGTTTTAATGTTTCTTGGTGTGTGTGGGTGTTCTGCTATGTAGTGTAGCGGGTGTGATGTGTTTGTGGTGGCTGCAGCAAGTGTTTGTGTGCAGGTCCTGGAGCTGCAACGTCTACGTCGTGGGACCACCCCCCAACCCCAAGAGTTGGGGACCAATCAGCAGCAACCACCCCTGGCCATCAGCTACAAGTTCTTGAGGTCGCCTCATGTGCACACGCTCAAACTGGTCTGGCCGGACTGGCCGTCTGAGTGGGGGACGCAGAGTACGGAAACGTAACGACAGAACAAGAAAAAGGATGACCGGCCGGATGAGAATGTGCACAAAGCGAGGTCCGGCCGGCATGAGGAAGACAGAACAAAGTGCCTGGTCAGTCTAGGGTGTGCGCAGGAAGACGCCGGCCGGATGGGAATGTACGCAAGAGTGAGATCCGGACGGCGACTTCAAGTCTGATGGGACAGAGGACCATCGGAAAAATAAAGACAAAGTCCGTCACATTGCTGAAGAGGCCAACGCAACGCTACACCACCGTGTCTGAACCTTTGTCTCTAGAATTACCAATGCCCAGGAGGATTTCTGACTAGTTCTCTAAATCTATCTACTTATTTATCTATTTATTTTTGTTTCCTGCTTCTCGACCTTCCAAAATGTTTCTGTCGAGGTCTCCAAAAATTATTTGTTGTATGTCCGCCTCTACAGTTTTAGACTTCGTCCCTGTCGGAGTCTGTCAGTCCTCGTGTTGCCCTGAATCTGGAATATCTGCCAAAAATAATTTATTTTCCTCTATAGGTCCTTTCCTTCCTCAGGTTCTTCATACTGGACTTTTTGTCAGACTCCCCAAGACACCTCTAGCCTGTCTATCAGTCTCTAGATTCAGTCTTGGTCTGTCGGAGTCGGTTAGAGTCTACCTGAATCTGTCGGAGTCTGTCAGAATCTGCCGGAGTCGGTCGGAGTCATCCAAGAATGACAAGTTGGCCATTGGCGGGATCCCACTGCTGGGGAGCGGGCTTGGAACGCTGGTCCTGTAATGGTCCTCCGGAGAAGGGCTGTCGAAGGGTACTGCAACTTCGTGATGCAGGTTTGCTTCTGTTTGTTGGTCCCAGTGGAGGACCTTGGACCATCTCCCGTGAGCATCTAAAGGCTACATGAGGTGGGAATGTTTCGTCCCTTCTCGAGGGGGACCTGAGAAAGTTGCCAGTTCACGTCCCTTCGCAAGTTGGCGTCATGTCACTGACCGTGTGTCTTGGTTCCTCGATAGGAGCCTGACGTCCTCCATCAATCTCCTCACCTCGAGAGAGGAGGAGGGTTGCCGGTTGAGTTCGAGGAGTTCAATCGCTGCTCGCCTTGTCTCTACCCCGTTGAGGGCCACTCGCCTTCCCCTACGCCAGTGTTTCCCAACCTTTTTTTGGCCATGCCCCACCTAATCACCTCTAGAATCCTGATGTTCCCCCCTCCATGTGGTGATATATAATTCTTATTCAAAAAATTAACTCCGTTTCAGGTGAAGAAGTTTAAAACACCAATACTTTGATTTAATTTTTAAAAAATTATTTCCTACTTAAAATTTAAAGTTAAATTTTGTTAAATCATAGGCATAAACAAACTTCAAAACAACATGGCATCCATGGAAAAGAAAAATTAAATAAACAAAATACAAAGTTCTGAGCAACAAATTGGCAGTGCAATCGGGGGTAATTTGAAAATCGAAGACAGAATGATGAATGAAATAAATGTGTTATTACTATATTTTCATCTATTGGAATGTTACGGCTATTAGATCACAAGAACATAGACTTTGATTACCAAAACACCTAAAAATCAATTTGCCTCCCTAAAAAATCAAATTGCCCCTCTGTAGGACGTATACCCCACGTTGGGAACCCTCGGAGTGTCGGATGAGATATAGAGTTGTCGTGAGGAGCCTGATATTGTTCTTCGGATATCCAGACTTGATGGACAACGAGTCGGTGTGCACCAATAACCACATTTGGAGGGCGACCGCTGTCCCCAGCTTTGTCCTTGCACCATGAAGGCGTCTCTGGTGGGGTCGCTACTTAGATCAAAGGCAATGCAGTGAGACATGGTTCCTCCATATTCTTTCAATCAGACATGACACACGAGGCAGCTTTTCAGTCCACATCTCTCAGTACAACACTCGGCACCGTACCGTAAACATGTCTTCCGCATTGATCACCAGCTGCACCACTGAAGAAGAGCAGCGATTTTGGAGCAAATTTATTCAGATTTACAGGGGAAATCAGTGCCTTTCGAAAATTAAATCTATAAAGTATTCAGAAAAACTGAAAAAAGCAGCGTGTGACTTGTTTGTTGAAATTTTGAAAGAAAAGGACGGTGCAGCTATCCGAGATTTAGTGACCAAGAAAATCAACAACATGAGGAGCTCGTAAGAGCAGCATGATACTACTGTAGTGACGTGATCCTTCCCCTGGTGCTTCTCACGATCCGCGTCACACCAAAGGTCGACAACATTTCCCCATCTCAGCTACTTTACCCTGAGAACCTTCGCCTCCCTGGGGAAATTGCCACGCCTGCCGTCGGCGATCCTGACCGTCACGCCCTCCTCCAACTTATCAAGGAGACATTCGCCAACATCCGTCCAACCCCCCCTCGCCTACCACAACCTCAACCGGAGCACCTTCCCCCGGCCCTGTCTACAAGTGACTACGTCTTCCTCAGGCGAGACTCCAAACGAACTCCTCTTCAACGCCCATACGATGGCCCCTTCCGAGTCCTCACCAGATCAACAAAACACTTCGTGATCAACCGAGATGTCAAACCGGATCGCGTCTCCATCGACAGGCTCAAGCCGTCCCACCACTCCCCCTACCAAAACTCCAGGGCCACTACAATACCTCTTACAAAATGGTCCTAACCCCATCTTCACCACCGAACCAAGTCATTCCCCACCCCCCCGAAAAACTCTCTCCTCCAAACCAATACTCCCCTCCTGCCCCTAACTTCCCACCACCACAGCACCTGCAGCAGCCCCCCCAAACTCACACAGATCACGCGTACGCGACAGCGAACCCTTATCCTTCTCCTATCCCACAACCACACCCTTCTACAACTGTTCCCGGCAACCCCCAAGATCCTCCCCACCCCACGCCCCCGCTCTACCATGCAATGCAACAATTCTCACCCTACCTTATGTCTCCACAGCTCCATACTCAACCGACCTCCCATCGCCAGGCCTCCGACCTCGACAACACCACCCTGCACTCGAGCCCCCCTCCATCAAGGCCCTACTCGCTAGACATGCCCCCTGACGGCATGACCACTCGTTCGGGGTGATTGATCCGAAGGCCAGACAGGTTCACATACGTCGCGCGCGTCGCTCCCTATCCTCCTCGACGCCCGCTTTCGAAGAGCGGGGGCAGTGGTGTAGTGACGTGATGCATCCTACGACCCGTCACACACTGATCAAAGAAATCTTCAGAACTAGCCTTTCCAAGTTCCTGTAGTTGGCATGCGTAGTTCGTAAGGGTGTCCCTGCCAGCCAGCGGTCAGCCAATCAGGAACTTGGTAAGATCCTCACGTTCCCGCCAGCCTCCTTTAAAAGGTCGGCGTTTCGCCGAGATGGGCAGAACATTTCCGACCAGACCGACCAGCGCACAAACTATATCTCGTCCAGTCTTCTAGCTGTCCCATCGAGCCTCGCCGTCATCATCTGCTACCGCCTCGCTGACGTTAGGGTCCACGTCCAGCTACAACCATAAGCTCCACTAAGCTGTGGCCTTAGTCCGAGCTTCACCTATATTTCTCATGTGACACTTCTAGTGTCGCACCTTGTGGCTAATTACCAAAAGAAAGAGATTAGACATTTTGTGTTGATTTTTGTCCTGCCGTTGTTCCGAACTAAAACTACTACACTACCGTCTCCCAGCCTGACCGATCCAATACGATACAAAATTATCACCTCATATGGACCTGATGTAAATACGAATTTAAATCGAGGAATGCAACGTTGGGTATATGTGGAAACAATACACCGTAAAAGAAATCATTTATAGCAATGGAATGTAAGGATACATACATAGATTAAAATATTAATTTGGCGATAGCCTACATAAAAATGTAAGTACTCTGATATGGAAGAGGGTCGAGATGATTTGAATATTGGATACAAATACATCACACACAAACATGCGTGCTCGACACAAAAATATACAAACCTACACAAAGATGAATATCATCAAAGGTAATTTGAATTCACTATGAAAAATATAGTGATTTATGTGAGAAAAAAATTGGACATAGGTAGGCCTGACTCACTCCTTTACAACTAAAATAAGCAAGTTTCAAATGACTTGTAGGTCACTGCAACAGTTGCAGTAGCAAACAGGTCTACTCTTCCGTATCTATGGGAGAGGCCATGGTCTGGCAGGACTGAAAACTGAATAGTGTGTGCGTATGTGTGACATCAGCCGGCCTGTCCAATGGCTGTTGAGGCGGCCCTATAAGGGGCCCTACACACGCTCAGACTTTTACTCAGACTTGTGTGTAGGGCCCCTAAGCGGCCGGAGAAGCGCGGAAAATTTTCATCGCACTCAGAAGGATAGCCGAGATCATAGGCGGCATCCTGTTAGTCCCGCCGCTTCGGCCAAGGGACCAAGATTAATAATGATAATAATAATAAATGACAAATACTACTACTACTATTACTAATGACAACAATAATATCAATAACAATAATGATGATAGTAATAACAAAAATACAAAAAATAATAATGATAATAGTAATAATAATAATGACAATAAGATAGATAATAATAACTTTGATAATAGTAAGAAGACGACGAAGAGGAAGAAAAAGAAGTAATAAAACAATGAATAAAAGGAGAAAATTGAGAGATAACAATAATTTGGTACACAGGTTACCCTCTGAAACCAGGTGTTCCAGACATCTACCTCATTTTTCCACGTACAACCCTTTCTCTGAATTTTCCCATTTGTTAAGGAATTGGGAGGAAGGGGGGGAAGAGGAGTGAGAAAAAATGGACCGTCCTCCACCTTCCCCACCTTTTAGTGGTTACATTAATTTTGTCATTGTTTAATATATTTATTCCATTTATCACGTTCTCTCTTCTCAACGTAATTCCTGTTACCACTCTAAGTGACTTGGCAGGTTTTCTCCCTGCTCCACGCACCTTGGAAAGAAGAGGAAGAAGAAAAAAAAGATTGAGAAGAAAAAGCTCTTCCCCGAGGTCACAATATTCAAGGCACCTCGGTTCCCACGCAAGCTGACTTCCTGCACAACGGGTGCGCATGCCAAATTCAGATCTTTGATGCAAAAATTTCTCACATGCCAACAGAAATCGCTGGGAACTTATCATTATTATTATCTCATAATTATTATTTACTTACCTCTTAGTACTGGGGGAATTTTTAAATATAGTAAAGTCAAATAGGCTATTAGTGACGTAATTTGCAAGTTATGTCCGATTGATTGAATGTAAATTTAAAGATAATTTTTTGCCTTTATTCGATGTCACATAAAGTCACAATTCAAAGGCTCAATTTCCAAATTAGCGAAATAGTAGAAAATAATTCTTAATTTCACAGTCAACAGAAACTAAGGTTTATGGTAAATATGTTGAACAACAGGCTTTACCAACTTTGTATGAGATGTCTTTAATGCGGTTACTGAAAACATTGTAATTATGTCGGACTACTAGTGCATTATATGGCGTGACATTTGTATATCACTTTAATTTCAGTTAGAATCCTCATATAGCTGAACGTGGATTTTACTTACCGATGAGTTTATCTCTCACGACACATGAAAGAATATATCAAATTGTGGTACAGGAGGCACTCCTTGTCTAGCTACCCGATGAATGATGCAATAAATAAACTAGACAAAACAAGTGTTGCACAGCCGTTGTAAGGGGTTCAAAGTTGTCGCTGTTACGTATACATGTATATGTATATATATATATATATATATATATATATATTTTTTTTTTTTTTTGGTAGGAGGCCATGTTGTATACATGATTTCAAGAAATCTACAGCGACAATGGCGTTGTTGAGTTTATATTGGAGCTTTAATTTCTCTCGTGCAACAAGTTTCTGTGGTGGTTCCAAATAGATGAGAAGGTGTCCAAAAGACATTGGGTGCGGTTTTCTCTTTTTTAATTCTCCTATACGTATTTCGACCTTACTCGGTCATCCTCAGGGAGGGAGTAACAATAGTTGGTGATTACAGGGTTTAAATACAGGCCGTACATTGGCCGAACATTGGGAGAGGTCATTTCATGTAGCCGTGATCCGTAGCGCTGCGTACGTGGAAGTAGCAACTTCCTTGTGGATTGTGGAAAGGGGTGTTATTGTTTGTGTTATGTGCGTCTACTGCTTGGGAGTGTGGTTGTGGGCATGAGTTGTATGTTAATGGAAGGTTTCTCGATGTATATGTTCACTGCTTCGGCCATCTTAAGGCGAAGGGGGTCGTGGGCTTTGTAGATGCCCACGACCCCCTTCGCATATACATCGAGAAACCTTCCATTAACAGGGGACGCTCGCCCCACCTGTGGCTTATCAGGTTCGCCCTCTACACGCGGAAAGTGAAATCAACTCACTTCTCGTAAGATACACACATACACCTCTCACGAACAGAGCCACAAATCACGCACAAACATAAACACTTACTTTTTCTTCGACTAAAATTCGCTTCCTTTCTAACTTTCTCTTCTACTACATCTTCTCATTTCAGTTTACCTCCCACTAAAGATTTTTCCGTTTTTCCACCTTTCTCTACTACTACGCCTCCTACCATTTTCTAAACTTTCGTTGGTGATCCTAACCCCGTTGGAAATCCCAAGCTCCTAACCTCCGGCGTCAGGCGCTTCCCTCCAAGCTCCTGGTCAAGTCCTCCTATGCCATGACAACAATCTAGCCCCTAATTGCTCGCGATTCGCCCGGTGGCAATAGCCCTCTTTTATACGCTACTATCTTTTCATTTTCTAACAGACGTTCTTCCCCTCCCACAAAACCCGATCCCGCGCAAGCGAGGTGGTCTTTTCTTGAATTCCAGAATTCCAGACTCCCTCCCTGAGGATGACCGAGTAAGGTCGAAATACGTATAGGAGAATTAAAAAAGAGAAAACCGCACCCAATGTCTTTTGGACACCTTCTCATCTATTTGGAACCACCACAGAAACTTGTTGCACGAGAGAAATTAAAGCTCCAATATAAACTCAACAACGCCATTGTCGCTGTAGATTTCTTGAAATCATATATATATATATATATATATATATATATACATATATATATATATATATATATATATATATATATATATATATATATATATATATATATAATACACACACACACACACACTCGAGCATAGCTCCCCTTCCAGTAAAATACAACTAGGTACAACTAGGTAAATACACGACTCAGTGACGCGGTTGATAGAAAAATGGATGCCAGTGCGGAGGTGTGGCAGTACCTGGTTCGAATCCTGCCCAGGGCCGAAATTATTTCGGTATCGCTGCGCTTCGGGTCGTTACTCCGACTCTCGTGGGGGGGAGTTGTGTGTGTCTGTGTGTGTAAGGTCATAGCATTACCCATAGATCGGTCATACGAGCTCTGAGCTCTCTTCTGGGAGGGAAATAGCTGTCGATCACGAGTCCAACACGCGATCCAAAGACCAATGTGAAAGGTGATTACACACACACACACACACATATATATATATATATATATATATATATATATATAGAGAGAGAGAGAGAGAGAGAGAGAGATCCATCACCCAAAAAACTCATATACAGTATATATATATATATATATATATATATATATATATATATATATATATATATATATATATATATATATATATTGGTTGATACTATGGAACTATAAACCAACCAACCAACCTATATGCCCTAAACGTTTTTTCATGGCTTATGATAAATATATATATATACATATATATATATATATATACATATATATATATATATATACATATATATATATATATATATATATATATACACGCACGCATACACACACATAGGCTATATCACAAACTTAATATATTTTTACTCAAGACTAATCGACATAGTGCAAGAAAGGGATGGATGGACTGATTGCGCTTTCCTGGACTTAGAAAAAGCTTTTAACAAGGTACCACACAAAAAATTATGTATATAAAAAAAGAAACATATGAGGGATACAAGGGAACCTACTGAAATGGATGGAGGACTTCCTGATTGGTAGAAAGATGTGAGTAGTACTCAGAGAAAAATATTCAGGTTGGAAGGAGGTGATTAGTGGAGTTCCACAAGAATCTGCATTGGCTCTAATCATGTTTGCTATTTATGTGAATGACATGGATGATGATGTGCAATGTTACATGAGCTTCTTTGCAGACGACGCTAAATTGTTAAGGATAGTAAAAACCAAAATGGATTGCGAATCACTACAGGAAGACCTGAATAAGTTATGGAACTGGAGTCAGAAATGGGAAGTGGACTTCAATATTAAGAACTGTAGCATAATGGAGTTTGGAAAAAGTAAAAATAGAACATCAGGACAATATTAAATTGGAACTAAGGATGTAAAGAAAGTGGGATCTGAAAAATATCTGGGAGTAATTATCTCAAACGACTTGTCCTATGATAAACAAATAAATAAAATTGTCGGAGAATCCTATAACTTGCTAAGTTCAATAAAAGTGGCATTTACATATTTGGACGAAGAAATTATTAAAACAATATTAGTCACACTGATAAGGCCTAGATTAGAATATGCAGCGACATAGTGGTCACCCAATACCAAAAAGAATATAATGAAAATAGAAAGAAACCAGAGAACAGTCAAAAAAATAGCTCCTTCACTTTCAAACTTGTCATATGAGGAGAGACTGGCTAAAATGGAGTTACCGACTCTGGAGCAAAGAAGAGAGAGAGGCGACCTACTGACCAGCTATAGAATCATGAAGGGCACAGAAATACTCGATAGAGAGGAATTGTTAAACTGGGACAAGAGAAACACAAGAGGACATGAAAAGAAACTCAAAAAACAGTTATAGAAGAGATCTGAAGAAATGTTTTCCACATAGAATGGTGGACACTTGGAACAAACTGGACGAAAAAAAATGTGTGCAAAAACCATTCATGAATTTAAGAGCAAACTAGACACTACGAGATACAAAGGCGGGACATCACGAGCGTACCTTCCCTTCCCGTAAAATACAACTAGGTAAACACACACACACACACACACACACACACACACATATATATATATATATATATGTATTATATATATATATATGTACAACACTGAATGGGTCCCAGTGATTAGAGATATATTTTAACAACCACAACGCTGAGTTCGAGTCCTCGGCAGAACCGCATTTCAATTTCTGCATGTGGCCCCATTGGGTCTCCCGATTTTGATGGCTTAGAATTAAAGTGCATTGTGGATGTTAATATATATATATATATATATATATATATATATATATACACATATATATATATACACACACACACATATACATATATGTATGCATATATACAGGTATATATATATATATATATATATATATATATATATATATATATATATATGTATGTATGTATATATATACCCTGTGGTGGTGGGAAAGAATACTGCCACCAAGTATTCCCACATGAATCGTAAGAGGCGAAAAATGGGACGGGGATTAGGACTAGGCATCCTTCTCCCTATAGCCCCACAGGGGACATTCCTAAAGAATATATATATCGCGTGGCATAGAAAAAAGTGTACGAACACAAGAGTGATCTACGCCACCACAGAACTTCCAACTCCTTGGTGGTACACGTAGATACGCACGGGCATCTTCCCAACTGGAATAACGTCGAGGTTCTCCACCACGGACTGGAAAAGAGATTAAGGAAAACCATAGAAGCCGCACACATCACGACGAGCCCAGTCACCAATCACCGAGAAGGACATGTTATCCTGGCGCGACCCGCAGCGAGAATGACCTTGGATGCACTAGCTTGCAGGGGAACGATTAGCCAATCAGCGGGCGCCATTCCCAGACGGCCGGCAGGATGAGCCATAACGGGGGTATATAATGTCCACAAGATCTGATAGTCTGTAGTCTCTCTGAGGAAGACATCCGTCGAAACGTAAGAGAATATTCACTCCTGCATCTTCCTGCGCCTCCTTGCCACCTTCCACTCATCTGTCTCCACTTTATACTACAACATATATATATATATATATATATATATATATATATATATATATATGTGTGTGTGTGTGTGTGTGTGTGTGTGTGTGTGTGTGTATGTATGTATGTATATATAAGTAAAGGCATAAAAGGCTCTAGGAGTTTTCCAACCAGTACCCTAAGGTATGGGTCTTTTAATATGCGTGGATGTGGTACACATGAGAGTAAAAGTGAAGACTTAGGCAGTATGTTTGTGAGAAGAAAGATGGATGTGTTGGCTTTGAGTGAAACTAAATTGAAAGGGAGGGGCGACTGTGAGTTTGGGAGTGTGATTGGGAGGTTTTCAGGAGTGAAGAGAGGACGAGGGAGTGAAGTGGTGGCTATACTAGTAAGTGAAGAGATAGGTAAACGTGTAGTGGAGTGGAAGGAGGTTTCTTCACGGTTAATGTGGATAAAGGTGAAACTGGGAAAGTAGATGTGGGTTTTTGTAAGTGGATATAGGCCTGGTAGTGAAACAAGTGTAGAAGAAAGGGAGACTTTTTTTGATAGATTTAAATGAGTGCATAGAGGGATTATGGAGAAACTTTAGGAAGGGATACCGGACAGAATGTCAATGAAGGCCAAAATATCATGATAGGATGTAATATCGCTAGAGGACGAAATGACATATTAGGATGTAATGTCTTAGGACAAAATGTCACAATGGGATGTAATGACAGTGGAGGACAAAAGATCACGATGGGAAATAATGATAGTGATGGACAAAATATCACGATAGGATGTAATGATAATGGAGGAGAAAATATCACGGTAGGATATAATGTCAGTGAAGAACAAAATATAATTTTAGGAAGAGATACCGGACAGAATGTCAATGAAGGCCAAAATATCAAGATAGGATGTAATGACAGTGGAAGACAAAAGATCACGATGGGATGTAATTATAGTGGAGGAAAAAATATCACGGTAGGATATAATGTCACTGGAGGACAAAATATAATTTTAGAAAGGGATGCCGGACATAATGTCACTGAACGACGGGAAGCCGGCGTGAATCACGGTGACGTAGGGGGACAAAATGTACAAAATAGATCGGATGACCGTAATCGACCAGATGTCCGTGATGGGGGAAATGTTAATTTTGATAGGAGAAATGTTAATGAGGCATTGAATGTCAATGAAGGACCAAATAATAATAATATAGAGCAAGGAATAAATAAAAAACAAAATGATAATGTAAGACATGATATTGAAACTCAAAATGTGTCAAAAAGAAATAATCACGAGTTTCTTAAAACTATGTACTTTAATGCTCGTAGTATTAGGAACAAATTTCAAGAAATACAGGCGTATGTCAAAAGCGAAAATCTCGATATGATAGGAATAACTGAGACATGGTTAAATGGTACAGAGTTCGAAGCTGAATTTAATATTGCGGGATTTAAACACTTTCATCAGGATAGAAACCACAAGAAAGGTGGGGGTGTTCTATTGTACGTTAAAAACAATGTTCATGCTTGTGTTTTAGAGAAAGTGAAACAGGATGCATATGACAGTTTGTGGGTTGAGTTAACCCAAACAAATGGACAAAAAATGAATATAGGTGTAATATATAGGCCAAAGACATTATCATTAGCAGACGACAAACTGTTATTTCAAGAACTGTCTAGTTTCTGCAACCGGGATTTATTGATAATGGGTGATTTCAATTTTACTGACATTGATTGGATGACCCTTGAACATGGCCATATAGGTAGTCGCTTGATTGATTTTCTTGGTGACAATTACTTAATTCAGCATGTAAAAGAGCCCACAAGATATGGAAACTTACTCGATTTATTGATCACTAGCCGCGAAAGCATGGCAACTGATGTAGAAGTCGGTGAATCTATTGCAAATAGCGATCACAACTTAGTCAGATTCAAACTCCTAAACAATTTTAGAATAGATACTTGTGCTTCTAAAATACCCGATTTCAGTAAAGCTCAGTTCATAGAACTACGTCAGGAGCTTCAGCTTACAGATTGGGAGGAAAAATTAAACGAAAGGCCTGTAGATCAGATGTGGGAAATATTTCAAAATACGCTCACTAAGATGATTCAAACTTACATTCCTTTTAAGGACAGACGTCCCCCAAATCATGCTCGCCCAAAGTGGCTCGACAAAGAAACTGAAAAAAGTATTACTAAAAAGAGACAGGCTTATAAGAAATATAAGTGCTCGGGTGCATCTAATGACTATGAAAGTTATGTATCAATACAGAGAAATTTAAAAAAGACAATAAGAAAAAGAAAACGACAATACGAAATGAACATCGCTGAGAAATCCAAAGAGAATCCCAAAGAATTCTATAGTTACATTAGAGATAAAAAGGTTGTTAGGAATCACATTGGTCCACTATTATCTGCTGACGGTCAACTTGAATATTCAAATGAAGGAATGTGTAATCTCTTAAACAATTATTTTAGCTCGGTATTCGTAAACGAAACACCTCAAAGTGAATTCCAAACTGAAACCTGTGAAAAGTCTGGGGTAAACTTACTCACTACGGTAAATATAACAAAAGAAACAATTAAAAGGTGTATAGACAAACTCAAAGTTAATAAAACACCAGGGCCTGACGGTTGGCATCCAAGAATCTTAAAGGAAATGAAAAATGAGATTGTTGTTCCATTAGAAATTATTTTCAAGAAATCCATCATATCCGGAGATGTCCCAAGAGAATGGAAGCTAGCTAACGTTACTCCCATATTCAAAAAAGGTGACAAAAAGAAACCAAATAACTATAGGCCTATTAGTTTGACTTCGATCGTAGGAAAAATAATGGAAACTATCATCAGAGATGCTATCGAATATCATTTAGAAAGTAACCGTTTGATAAATGATAGCCAACATGGTTTCAGACGGAAACGTTCTTGCGTGACTAACTTACTCGAATTCTACAACACAGTTGTCTCGAATTTTGACAAAAGAAACAATATAGATTTAATATATCTAGACTTTGCAAAAGCTTTTGATACCGTCCCACACGAAAGACTTCTTACTAAATTAGCTTTGCATGGAATAAGTGGTAGCCTATTAGGTTGGACTAGTAATTGGTTGAAAGGTCGAAAACAGAGAGTTGTTTTAAATGGAAAAACTTCTGGATGGAAAAGTGTTGCAAGTGGAGTTC
Organism: Oratosquilla oratoria; assembly: GCF_046742065.1. Lineage (NCBI taxonomy): Eukaryota > Metazoa > Arthropoda > Malacostraca > Stomatopoda > Squillidae > Oratosquilla > Oratosquilla oratoria. The sequence goes on along the minus strand of NC_134782.1, from coordinate 70,057,617 downwards.
CTCAGGGTTCCGTTCTTGGGCCACTTCTATTCATAGTATATATAAATGATATAGACCATGGACTAAAATCTACTGTTTCCAAATTTGCTGATGATACAAAACTGTGCGGAGTGGCAAATGATCACTCAAACCAATTAGATATTCAAGAAGATTTAGATCAATTACAGCAATGGTCTGAAAAGTGGCTAATGAAATTTAACACAAGTAAATGCAAGGTAATGCACATAGGTAAAAATAACAGTAAGTACGATTACAAGTTATTTGGAAATTCGTTAACAAAAGTGGATAGTGAAAAAGATCTCGGCGTAATTATCAGTAACGACCTCAAATCATCCAAGCAGTGTATTTCAGCCTCTGAGAAAGCAAATAAGATTCTGGGATTGATTGCGCGATCTTTTGATTTCAAAAGTCCATCACTCATTAACAAGCTATATAAATCGTTAGTTCGTCCACATTTGGAATATGCTGTTTCCGTATGGTCACCGAATCTCATTAAAGACATTGACAGACTGGAAAATGTACAACGGCGAGCCACAAAACTGATTCCAAATATCAAAAATAAATCATACGAAAATCGACTAAAGCACATGAATCTGTTTTCCCTAAAATAGCGTAGACTCAGAGGTGACTTGATACAGGTCTTTAAGATTTTAAAGGGAATTGACAACATCAAAAGTGACAAAATTTTCACATTGAATGCGAATCAGACAAGAAACAATGGTCTCAAACTGTCCGGAAATAGATTCAATTTGGAAGTAGGTAGAAACAACTTTGCCAACCGTGTAGTTAATGAATGGAATAAACTTCCTGCACAGGTAGTGCAATGTAGTTCAGTTCGAAGCTTTAAGAATCATTTAGATAAATACCTAAGTAAGATGCTGTAATTATTATAATTTATGTTATATTATTTGTTTTTGTTTTGTTATAATTTGTCTGTCTGATTTTCATTTATTATTAGTTATATGTCAATTTATTATCATTTACTATTTACCTGTTTGTTTGTTATTCAACTATACCAATGCATTTATTTATGTATTTTAATTGTTATTTACATTGTTATAGTTTTAATTTATTATTAATATGATTTTTTTTTTTTTTTTTTTTTTTTTTTTTTTTTTTTTTTTTTTTTTTTTTTTTTTTTTTTTTTTTTTTTTTTTTTTTTTTTTTCATCCGACCTAGATATGGATCAAAAGGTCTCCTGTCGGCATGCTTTGCCTTTGTAATCCTTTGTAACGTCAGTGTAGTAGTATTTAGAGACCTTAATACTTGGGTAGGAAAATAGCCAATAGACGGAGTGATTGGTAAGTGTGGAGTTCCAGGAAAGAATCGTAGGAGAGTTGATGGTGTAGATGTGTCTAGAGAGTTGATGATAGCAAATACAGTTTTTAGGAAGAAAATCAAGCATAAGTACACATGGGAGAGGGTGGTGGATGGAAGCGTGGTAGATAGGGCGTTAACGGACTATGTAGTGGTAAATAGGAGTACAATAGGAAGAGTTAAGGATGTGCATGTTCTAATGGGAGAGAGTGGGGGATATCAGATAATTTTCTGGTGGGTGGAAGGTAAGTTGAGAGTGGACAAAAGGTAGGGAGGTGCTTAGAGTAAACTGCAATGAGAAAGAAAAGGAGGAGGAATACAAGAAGAAGCTGAGAGAGGGGTGGGGTTACATAATAGGATGAGAGAATCATATGAGAGGTACAAAGAAAAGAGAAGAGAAGTAAAGCATAAGATAAAGAAGGCAAAGAGGAGAGCACATGTGAAATGGGCTAAGGGTATGACAGAAATTTTTGAAAATAATAAAAATATTTTTTTGAAAGAAAATAAGAGAGGAAGAGGAAGCGAATCGAGCAGAGAAGAAAAGATAAAAGGTGCAGATGGTGAGATGATAATGGAAGAGAAGGCAGTAAGAGGAAGATGGGCATAGAATTTTTGGGAGTTGCTATATGTGAAGGAGGATAAAGGAGGAAAAGGTAGTTGCAGTGGGAAGTGCTAAGAAAATGAGAGTGATGAGTGAGGAAAATGGAGGAGAAATAAGGAAGGATGAAGTGAAGGCAGCTGTTAAGATGATGAGAGCAGGTGAGGCACCTGGGTTGGATGGATATCATTCAGAATGTCTCAAAAAAGGAGGTACAGTGATGGTAGACTGGCTGGTGAGGTTATTTAGTGTTTGTTTAAAAGAGGGTAGAGTGCCGGAGGACTGCAGGAGGGAAAAGGTGACAAGTGTGAGTGTAGTGGTTTCTGATGGATTAACTTGTTGAGTGTAGTTGGGAAGGCTTATGGGAGGATCTTGATTGAGAGAATTAGGAGAGAATTAAGAGAGGGTAGAGTGCCGGAGGACTGCAGGAGGGAAAAGGTGACAAGTGTGAGTGTAGTGGTTTCAGATGGATTAGCTTGTTGAGTGTAGTTGGGAAGGCTTATGGGAGAATCTTGATTGAGAGAATTAGGAGAGGAACAGAGGGAGTAATTGGTGAGGAACAGTGTGGATTTAGGACAGGTAGAGGTTGCGTAGATCAGATTTTTGTGGTAAGACAGATATGAGAGAAAGCTATAGGAAAAGATAAGGATGTTTTTTTGGGCTTTTATGGATCTGGAAGAGGCTTATGACAGGGTAGACAGGAAGGCACTGTGGGAAGTTTTGCAGATATACGGTATAGGAGGAAATATTTCAGGTGTCAAGAGTTTTTACGAGAGTAGAGCTTGTGTCAGGATTAGAAATGGAGAGAGTGAGTGGTTTGGGGTAAAGGTGGGACTTCGTCAGGGATGCGTTATGTCACCCTGGCTGTTCAATTTATACATGGATGGGGTGGTGCGAGAGGTGAATGCAAAGGTGGTGGGTCAGAGTTAAAGAAAATAGAGAAAAGTGGTAAATAAGCCAGCTGTTGTTTGCTGACGACACTGCGCTTGTAGCAGGATCAGAGGAGGGATTGAGGAAGTTAGTGACAGTGTTTGGGAAAGTGTGTGAAAGAAGGAAGTAAAAGATAAATCTGGGTAAAAGATGATGAGATGTACAAGGGGTGAAATGGCAGCAGAATGAAAGTGAGTATTAATGGAGAAAGGCTGGAGGAAGTGGATAGTTTTAGATACTAGGGTGCGAATGTGGCAGGAAAGGGAGAAGTGGAGGTAGAGGTAGAATGTAGATTGAGAGAAGCTAGTAAATTGATGCCTCCGTTTGTTCCTGCCTCCTTCAGCTTGAAGTCTTCAGAAGAGTTTCTCGATATCCTGAAGACAGCCCGACCCTCCAACATAATGGCATCGATGAATGTCGAAAGTCTTTTTTCGAATGTATCAATTGACGAAACTATAGACTTCATATGCCAACGCTTATACCATCCGGAACAGAAAATCGCAATCTTAGAAAACACACTTTGTCTGCTATTACAGGCATGCACCAAAGAAGTTCCCTTCTACGGGCCCGACGACGACATGTACGTGCAAGGCGACGGCGTCGCCATGGGGTCACCTCTGGGAGTGCTCTTCGCTAACTTTTATATGGGACACATTGAAGAAGAGATATTCTGGCAGCAGCACCATCCAAAGCCAGAAATATACGCAAAATACGTGGACGATATTTTCATCAGTGTCAACACAGAAGAAGAAGTCGTGAACTTAATTTCCAAGTTCAAAACAAATTCCTGCTTCAACTTCACCCACGAGATAGAACAACACAGCAAGCTCCCTTTCCTCGACATTTTGGTCCGTCGTGAAGCCGCTTCATTTTCAACAGAAGTTTATACCAAATCCACCAATCTCGGATTCTGCCTTAAGGTGCAAGTGAGTGTCCTAAGCGGTATCGACGCAGTGTCATCACCGCCTTTGTCAAAAGAGCCCTCACCCACTGCTTAACATGGACCGCCACGAACGCAGAACTTAAGAGAACCACCCAGCTTCTCAGCAACAACAATTATCCCATACAAGAAATAAATAACAAGAACAACAACCAATTACACAAAACATAAAACTCTTCTATAGCGGTACTATGTCTTCAGCCTACAAGGATGACGAGATAGCCCTCAAAAATATCATTTATAAGAACGTCACACCCACCGACCCGGCTTCAAAAATCGATCTCGTCATTTACTATAAGACAAGAAGGACATCCAACTTAGTCGTAAAGAACAGCTGCCTCCCTAAGACAAGTGAAATGCAAGAGGTGAAAGTCGTGTAACAACACATGTTCCAGTGGTGAATGCAGTCGCCTAAATTCTCGGTACATTGGCGTCACCACTGCAACACTGTCAAAGAGGATTTCAGCACATCTGCAGGATGGCGCCATAAGAGCATGGACACCGCACTTAAGAGGCACCATATGGAAGGCACCACTATCATCATTGAAAGAAATAACGATACCAGAAGACTAAAGATGACAGAAGCGATGCTAATTTACAATCAAATCCCCGCTATCAATATCCAGCAGCAGCCTGAAACGTTGTTACCAACCAGAAGACAGAGAACGCATCCCGCGCGCTGATTGGCGGGCGGACGTTTCAACTCTCCGCCGATATATACCGACATCCGGCCAAACCGAGTCATCCTTTGTCCAAGCGTTCTCGCCAGGATGCGAGCAGGCCCTCCACCTGTACCGAAGTCCCTAGCATGGTTGCATCAATTATCGGCAGCACCCTGGAAAGGGAGGCAGCTGGTAATCTCCAGTGTCCTTCTGGAGACGAAAGGTGCAACCAGGCGAGGGACGCTCAAGTACTTGCTCTGAGTATTGTCTATTCGGCAATGCTCATGTCCAAGAGCAAGGAGCAGGTGCAGGAAGTGCTGTCCACAGCACTCACTCACCTGGGCTTACCTGCCTTCCCCATTCCACCTCACGTCCTAGAGGCTATTCCCTTTGGTCCCAACAACCCATCCTATCCTCACCCAGCCCCTACCCCTCCCACCACCGCTCCCTCTGTTTCCACACCCCCTCCCTCTGTTTCCACACCCCCTCCCTCCTCCTCCTCCTCCTCCTCCTCCTCCTCCTCCTCCCCCACCTCCTCCTCTTCCTCCTCCTCCTCCTCCACCTGCCCCAAGAAGGCTGCGCAAGAACCTAAACCTAACCCCAGGCTATCACGCCCCAAGTCCAGGGCATACAGACATGAATCCTACCAACGTAGCAACCGTTCACGCTACCCAATCCTAAGCCCCCGCTCCTCCTCGTCAGGGGCAAACAAATCCTCCTCCGAGCTCCCGCGCCGTGTGGCCATACCACGAGCCAGCTCGACTGGGAGGCCTAAGTTGAACCTGACGAAACTCACAAAGGAGACGCTGCGGGACATAATCCCCTTCACCAGCACTATTCCAGACACTGTCCAGTCTAGTGGTAGTGCATCCTCCTCCTCCTTCGACAGCGAAGTGCTTACCCTCCAAGCCCCTAAGGCTAACTAAGCTTCCTCTTAAAACTCCCTCCAACTAGTAGAACTCACTAAAGACAACTATTCCTATGGATAGATTGGATTTACGTGTGTTCTACCAGAACGTCCGTCACTGGGCCCCACAAAGGACCAGCACCTTGTTAGAAATTGCCAGACACGGTCCTGATGTCATTTGTTTGACTTCGATGGGTGATCCAGCCCCCGACTCTCTTCCCAAGATTCAAGGCTTCAATACTTGGAGTCGGGGTCTTGCTTTGCACTCGGGCGTCTGTATTTTGGCCAGGAAGTCCCTCCAGGCAACTATACTTGATCAATTTCATTATGAGCAGATGCTCGCGATCAAGTTAAGCACCACTCGCGGTCCCATCCTCCTCTGTACCCTCTACCGCCCTCCCCGTATCCCCTTCCTCCCCTTTGTTGACATTGCCAAGGTGATGTCATACAAAATCCCAACCTTCTTCATTGGCGATTTCAACTGCAGTCATGCTGCTTGGAGCCCTGGAACGCACAACAGCAGCTCAGTGAGTCGGCAACTACACTCTCTTACTATACTTCACCGGCTGAAGTTCCTAGGTCCGGACTTTCCCACATTCATAGGTCATGGATTGCAGGGTAAGCCCGACCTGGTGTTCTCCAACAGCCGAGCTTTCTTCCTCAACTCCACTATCTCACCCGGTGCCCCCACCCTCTCAGACCACATACCCTTAATCCTTCGCATCTCCACCTCACCCATCCTTATCCCCAGTGAGCCTCGGTTACGTTACAGTCAGGCCGACTGGGAAGGCTTCAAAAACACTCTCACGACATACACCAACACAAACATGGACAACACTCCACAAGCGGCGATAGAGCAGGAATGGCGCTCACTTACAAAGTTTGTCAAAAACGCTGTAAAAAAGCACATTCCTAGAACAAAGCACCGAAAGATTGCCACGTTCACCGCTTCTATGCGCACTAACAGACTACGCATTGCACTACAAAACAGATCTACAGATCTATTACAAGCACCCCTAGAGGCCCGTGTAGCCATCCTAAGAGACATGCACTGGCTACAGAGTAGCCTGAGGAAGTCCCTCTACATCGATTCACATCGAGAAGAGGAGCAACTGATGGCCTCGCTCTCCGGCGCCTGTGAGAAGGACCCTTCCAAGTTCTGGAGGACCCTCAAACGTGAGCTGGAGGAGTGCTCTGTGCCACCACCCAAGGTCATCAACCATCTTAACCACTCTGCACACTCCCCCCAACACCAAGCTGACCTTCTGGCGTCAGCATGGAGTGAGGTCTTTAAGCCCCATCCTGTGCAAGGACCACATTGCTTTAGCACCTTGCACAGTGTTAACTCATTTATGAACAGCTGTAGTGACCTCATTCCCGACGAGACTGTTGATCTCTCTCAGTTAGATGAAGATGATCCCCTTATCTGCCCCATCGTTTTGGAGGAGGTAAAGGGGGTTATCTCGGCACTAAAACTAAAATCCCCTGGCCCTTCAGGCATCGATGCACACATACTCAAACGTATGCCAGACAACATAATCTCACACATGACGACACTATATAACAGCTCACTAGCCTCTGGGTACTTCCCACAACTATTCAAGGCCTCCCATACCATCCTCATTCCTAAACCCCAGAAACCCGCCTCCGCCCCCCTTTCATATCGGCCCATCTCCCTTCTGGAGTACTTTGGAAAGGTGTTCGAGCACGTCTTAAGCCGCCGCCTGACCGTGTACCTAGAGACGGAGAATGTGCTGAGGGACTGCCAGTTTGGTTTTCGGCCGGGGCGCGGTGCAGAAGACGTAATATCCATAATCACTCAATGGGTTCAAAGACCGCCAGACGGTCGCCCTGGTAAGGCCATTTTGGTTTGTAAGGATGTGGAGAAGGCATTCGATGCTGTCTGGCACGAAGGCCTGAAGTACAAATTGTACCACAACTTCGACTTTGCCCTGCCGTTCACAAGGTTGCTCTGCAACTACCTGGACGACAGGTCAATTAGAATAAAGTGGCGGGGCTGTCTGTCCCAACCTTTTGTGCCGAAGGCTGGAGTGCCGCAAGGGTCAGTCCTTGCCCCCACTCTGTACAATCTATATACGAATGACCTGCCAGAGCCGGCTTATCCTCGCAACCAGGCTCTAACTCTCTCGTATGCGGACGACACTAACCACATAAGCAGACACAAAACGCTGCAGGGAGCGTTACACGTAATGCAAAACATCCTAGACGGGGCACACGCGTGGGAGCAACAGTGGCGCATTAAGACCAACGCGTCGAAATGCAATGCTGTACACTTCCGCTGCAAACGAACCAACAGAACAATCACAAACACTCCTCTTAAAATAAACAACACAAACATCCCAGCGAAGGACCATACCCGTGTGCTGGGTAGCACACTTGATAGTGGCCTTACCTGGACCCCACACTTCCGCAAGCAGGGAGCGAAGGCTAGGGCTGTGCTGGGTAGGCTCAGACGCTTCAAAACTGCAACACTGAGAACCAAACGTCGATTGTACCTAGCCCTCGTCAGACCGATTCTGTGCCAGTCCCCGGGACTAAGCCAGCTGACATGTGCCACCAATAACTACGAGCATCAGAAGGTTCAGAATGCCGCTGTCCAGTTCATCACGGGCTCGCGATGGAGCGACTTCAGAACCACTGAGTCTCTACACCAAATTTCCAACATCCGTCCACTCAACCAACACAAACACAAACTTCACTCAAGACACCTAGAAAAACTGCACGCCAAACACAAACATCTGATACAACATATTACACCTAGACCACACCGTACAGACTATCTGTCAGCTGCGCCCGTCCCACGTGCGGTGTACACGATAAAACGTGTATAACCGCACCAACAAGTAACACACCCCTTCACCAGCTTGACTGGTGATAATGTAATAATAATAATGGTAATGGTAGTAATAATGATAATAATAATAATAATAATAATAATATCGTTACTCAAACCTGACCTGGGGTAAAACAGGAATCCTCATGCCTTACCTGGGGCTAATCAGGAACGCCCTCTAAACGCGGGAAGTGAAATCTACTCACTAACCGTAAATTACACACACACACCTCTCACGAACATAGCCGCATCCCACGCACAAACATATACACTTCCTTTTTCTTCGACTAAAATTCGCTTCCTTTCTCACTTTCTCTTATACTACATCTTCTCATTTCAGTTTACCTCCCACTAAAGATTTTTCCGTTTTTCCCCCTTTCTCTACTACTACGCCTCCTACCATTTTCTCAACTTTCGTTGGTGATCCTAACCCCGTTGGTAACCCCGTTGGTAATCCCAACCTCCTAACCTCCTGCGTCGGGCGCTTCCCTCCAAGCTCCTGGTCAAGTCCTCCTATGCCATGACAACAATCTAGCCCCTAATTGCTCGCGATTCGCCCGGTGGCAATAGCCCTCTTTTATACACTACTATCTTTTCATTTTCTAACAGACGTTCTTCCCCTCCCACAAAACCCGATCCCGCGCAAGCGAGGTGGTCTTTTCTTGAATTCCAGAATTCCAGAATCCTTTGTCAACAAATTCACCAGTCAACACCTCCTAAAGATGGCCAGTTAAGGACAAAATGTGTCTATGGACTTCAGTACTCTACTACGAAATCTGCATCCAGACGAAAGCACATTGGTGCGTAACATATAAAAGAAATTCTATAAACAGAATAATGCTATCACAGCTGTTGACTTTAACAACGCACATATATATATATATATATATATATAATGCATAGATGTACATAATATATATTTATATGAATATAAATATACATATACCAAAGGCTTTTTCCCCATTACAAGGGAGGTAGCCAAAAAACAAAGGCATAAAAATCATTCCCACCCATTCCATCTCCAATACACTCCACTCCCCTCCACCCTCTCCCTTATCTTGATACCTCCTGGATGACGGGTTATCCCTGTATCTTGTCCACTGCCCTGGGTCAGAAGCAGTGTCACAAGACACAGCACATACACAGCAAGGCCGCTTCATTAAATCGGCGACCCTCCCTCTCCGTCCCCTCATGCAGAAAAGGAGATGGGGAGAAATCCCTTCGGGCTGCGACAAATTTTGCTCACACATACTACCTCACCCCCCCCCATCCTCCACCCATTCCACCTCATGCATCACAGCATCATCCACATACAACCATTTTTCCTTCACCCCTGTCATCTGTCCTCTCCCGTCCTTCCTCAACAGACATTCCACTCTTCCCCAAAGCCCTTTTCACGCCATCCATCCATGTCATCCTAGGTCGCCCCCTCATGTTCACTCCCTCCACATCTGCCTTCCATACCTCTTTTACTAGTCTTTCTTCACTCATTCTTTCCATGTGTCCAAACCATCCCAATACTCTTTCATCCACCCTATCTCTCAACTCCCTTACCACCCCTGTTCTCCTCCTCACCTCCTCATTTCTCACTCTATCCAGCCTAGTAACCCCCATCATACTTCTCAGACACCTCATCTCAAACACATTCAAACTCCTTCTCTCTTCCTCTCTTATGTTCCATGTTTCTGCCCCATACAGTGCTGTTGGCACAATCACTCCTTCATACAATCTCCTCTTAGCATCCATTCCGAAATGTCTATTTCTCATTACACTTTTTAATCCATCAAGGCATTTATTTGATTCTCTCATTCTACATTCTACCTCCACCTCCACTCCACCCTTTCCTGTCACATTCGCACGCAAGTATCTAAAACTATCCATTTCCTCCAGTTGCTCTCTCTTAATGCTTACTTCCAGCCTACTGTCACTCTCTCCCCTTGTACATCTCATCACCTTACTTTTGCCCACATTTATCTTCAATTTCCTTCTTTCACACACCTTCCCAAACTCTGTCACTAACTTCCTCAGTCCCTCCTCTGATCCTGCTACAAGTGCAGTGTCGTCCGCAAACAACAGCTGGCTCACCTCCCATTTTTCTCCATTTTCTTTAACCATCTCCAATCCCTGACCCACCACCCTTGCATTTACCTCTCGCACCACCCCATCCATGTATAAGTTGAACAGCCAGGGCCACAATAACTCCCACAGTGCCTTCCTGTCTACCCTGTCATAAGCCTTTTCCAGATCCATAAAAGCCCAAAAAACATCCTTATCTTTTCCTATAGCTTTCTCATGTATCTGTCTTACCACAAAAATCTGATCTACACCTCTATCTGTCCTAAATCCACACTGTTTCTCACCAATTACTCCCTCTATTCCTCTCCTAATTCTCTCAATCAAGATCCTCCCATAAGCCTTCCCAACTACACTCAACAAGCTAATCCCTCTGAAACTACTGCACTCACACTTGTCCCCTTTTCCCTTGTAGAGTGGAACTATACAGGCACTCCTCCAGTCCTCCAGAACTCTACCCTCTCTCCAGCAAACACTAACCTCACCAGCCAGTCCACCATCACTGTACCTCCTTTTTCTTTTCTTTTTTCTTTTTTTTTTTAGACATTCTGCATGACATCCATCTAGACAAGGTGCCTTACATCTTAACAACAGCCTTTACTTCATCCTTCCTTATTTCTCCTCCATTTTCCTCACTCATCACTCTCATTTTCTTAACACTTCACACTGCAACTATCTTTCCCTCCCTATCTTCCTTCACATTTAGAAACTCCCTAAAATATTCTGCCCATCTTCCCCTTACTGCCTTCTCTTTCATTATCGTCTCACCATCTGCACCTTTTACCTTTTCTTCTCTACTTGATTTGCCTCCTTTTCCTCTCTTAATTTCTTTCCAAAACATCATTTTATTACTTTCAAAATTTTCTGTCACACTCCTACCCCATTTCACATCTGCTCTCCTCTTTGCCTCCTTTACCTTGTGCTTTACTTCTCTTTTCTTTTCTATGTATCTCTCATATGACTCCTTCGTCCTATTATGTAACCAATCTGTGAAAGCTCGCTTCTTCTCTACTACTTCTTTATTTCCTCATCCCACCACTCACTACCCTTCCTTCATTTTCCTCCCATCCTTCTTGTTCCACACACCATTTTTGCACACTTTGTGACTCCCTCCTTGAACCATCCCCATTCCTCCTCCACTCCCAGCTCTACTCTATCCTTCACTCCCTCCCACTCCTCTCTCAGCTTCTTCTTGTACTCCTTCTCTTTTTTTCTTTTCATTTAAAGAGTTCACTCTAAGCACCTCCCTACCTTTTGTCCTCTTCCTTTCTCCATCTATCCTCCACTCTCAACTTACCTTCCACCAAAAAATTATCTTATATTCCCCCACTCTCTCCCCTTAGCACATGTGCATCCTTAACTCTTCCTATTATACTCCTATCAACCACTACATAGTCCATTAACGCTCTATCTACCACCCTTCCATCCACCACCCTCTCCCATGTGTACTTCTGCTTGACTTTCTTCCGAAACACTGTATTTGCTATCATCAACTCTCTCTCTAGACACATCTCCACCATCAACTCTCCACTATATATATATATATATATATATATATATATATATGTATTTATATATATATATATATACATAAACACACACACAAACACACACAGCACAGGAGCAAAAATTTGCAAAAAGGTCGTCAAAAATAGATGGGTTAAACATTTGGAAGAAAAAGCTATACTGAATCCAAATCAGTTTGGATTCAGACAAGGAAGATCATGTACAATAAACTTGATCTGTTTCTGCTCAAGATTAATATTCACAATGCAAGAGAGACCTACAAAAGGCATTTGATAAGGTACCACACAATGAACTAATAAGGTAGAGTCAATAGGTGGCATCAGAGGAAAATTATTGGAATGGATGAAAGACTTCCTGACTGGGAGGAAAATGAGTAGTAATTAGAGATAAATTCTCAAATTGGGAAGAAATGAAAAGTGGTGTCCCGCAGGGATCAGTACTGGGCTACTGGCCCCGATCATATTTGCCATATACATATATGACATGGATGAAGGAGAAGTGTTATATGAATTTCTTTGCAGACAACACAAAAATACTAAAGAAAGTAATAACTGAGGAGGATTGCAACTCATTACAACAAGACTTGGACAAGATCTAGAAATGGACTCAAAAGTGGGAAGTGAAATTCAATATCAAGAAATGTAGTATAATGGAATTTGGAAAAAGTAAAAACAGAATATCAAGAGATTATAAAATTGGTGAAGAAGAGGTCAAAAAAGTAAACTCGGAAAAAGACCTTGTAGTGATGATCAGCAAAGACTTGACACTGGATGAGCATATTAATAAAATAGTCGAAGAAACCTACAATCTATTGAGGTCAATAAAAGTGACATTTGCCTATGTAGATGTGGAAATGATAAAAAAGATTAACTACACTAATAAGACCAAAACTTGAGTACGCAGCAACACTATGGACGCCCAGTACCAAAAAGAATATAAAAAAATTAGAAAGAATACAAAGAGCAACAACAAAACTGGCACCAACTCTTTCCAAAATGACATATGAACAAAGACTGTCCAAATTAGAATTACCAACTCTAGAGCAAAGAAGGGAAAGAGGAGACCTACTATCTATAGAATTATGAAGGGAATGGAAATTTTAGATAAGAATTATTTATTGCAATGGGACAATGGAAAACAAGAGGACACGAAAAGAAACTAAAAAAAAATAATTACAGAGATCTAAAAAAAAAAAAAAAAAAAATAGCTTCCCACACAGAGTGATAGACACTTGAAATAAATTAGACAAAGAAACAGTGTGTGCAAACACTATTCAAGATCTTAAGAAAAAACTTGATGCTGAGAGATACAAAGACAGGTCACCACGAGCATAGCTCACTTTCCATATAATACAACTAGGTAAATACACACACACACATATATAAATATATCATATACATACATATATTATTTATACACACACACACACACTGAAGTGAATGTCAACATTAAAAAATGTAGTACAGTAGTCCCTCAAATAACGCGGATTCAATCATAGGCGGATTTTATTTCAAGACCATCTCAAATGTAGAGAATTGTTTTAAAATTCGCGCCGAGTTGGGCACGCATACGCACACACGCGGCAACATCGCAAACATTTGTGGTGACTGCTTTCTATTTTACCATATACAGTCGATTCTCATATAATGCGGTCATTATGTACACTGGGAACAGCTCAAACAAGGGTGTGGGGTGAGGGGAAAGCCGTGGGTGGCTGCCTGAGGTCACGTGTCAACCTCCGGGGCGTTACAATAAATCGCGTTATCTGAGGAACGACTGTATATATTTTGTATTTTACTTATATTCATTTCATTTTATTTTAATACTAGATTTTGTTAGAAAGGGGCTTCGCCCCTGAGATCTCAGCATGTTGATGAATTCGATAAACTCTTAATTTAAAATTTTGATATTCCTTATTTCCATTCCTAATTCTCTCTTTTTCTTCTTCATCCATCTCACTTTTTTTTTTTTTTTTTACTATTACAATTTTCACTTATTTTTATTTTTCTACTTCTACTGTTAACAGTGTTAATGATGATATTAGAATCCATACTAAAAGGATTCAAGTCTGAAACACTATCGCTATAATTACCAGTTTTATTGAGCGAATGAGGTGGTGACGACCTCATTTACTACTAACCTAAAGTGCGATTCGACGAACAACAAATCGGGCAGTTCGAATCGCGTCACCTGGATCGATCGAAAAAATTAAAAAAAAATTAAAAGAATAAATTGTATAATAGAGACGAAATTGATATTAGCTCGTTTAATTTTTTTTTGTCGAATTTATTCTCAATTTTAATAACTTATCAAAGGTATGTATGGCAAGTGTATTTTATTATTTTTCTTATATATTGTTTTTTTTTCTTATCATTTTTCATTTAAAAAAAATTAGCCAATATTTGTTCGAAAAGCTCAATTACTTTGAATGCTACTCATGAATTGGAGCCAAATTTAATCTGAAACATTTACAAAGTAAGGTTGAGTCGTCGAAATCGAAATTAGTCGATCGATCGAATCGAGAAAAAAGTATTTTTCATAAAAAAAAACAATATTTGTTCGAAAAGCTCAATTACTTTGAATGCTACTCATGAATTGGAGCCAAATTTAATCTGAAACATTTACAAAGTAAGGTTGAGTCGTCGAAATCGAAATTAGTCGATCGATCGAATCGAGAAAAAAGTCTGACAGACAGACAGACAGACACGAAACCGCTTTTGTTCGAAAAGCTCAATTACTTTGAATGCTACTCATGAATTGGAGCCAAATTTAATCTGAAACATTTACAAAGTAAGGTTGAGTCGTCGAAATCGAAATTAGTCGATCGATCGAATCGAGAAAAAAGTGACAGACAGACAGACACGAAACCGCTTTTGTTCGAAAAGCTCAATTACTTTGAATGCTACTCATGAATTGGAGCCAAATTTAATCTGAAACATTTACAAAGTAAGGTTGAGTCGTCGAAATCGAAATTAGTCGATCGATCGAATCGAGAAAAAAGTCTGACAGACAGACACGAAACCGCTTTTATTTATTAGATTATATTCCACTTTCCAATATTTCATTATTGCTGTTTTGTCTCACTTTGATCATTTATGTACTCGTAAAGTTAAGGTTGTTTGTTGGTTACAGTCCATTAGCGGTGCGCTTGATTCTACCTGTTCCCGCGACTTGTGCGGTGACCCATTCCTCAGTCTCTCACCATTCGTAGTGCTGGTCAATTGCTCTGAAGGTCGTGTTCATTACCCCTCCACGTGTTCACATGGCACCGATACACTACTCTAAGCCAACAAAGACAAAGATTCAAGGAAAGGCTGGAAAAATTGCTAAGCGAGAAAGGAAGTGTATGACGTTATCAGAAAAAATCGTCATTTTGGACAAACTGAGAAGTGGTATGTCCTATGCATCATGTGCCAGAGAATACTGACTTAATTAATCTTCTGTGCGAACCATAAAAAAATGTGAAAATGACATGCCGTGACACATTGTGCTCCTGTTTCTGCTAAAGTGGCGCATCACATCAGACGAATTTATCATCCTTTCATATCTTCGACGTCGGCATCTACCATAAACATGGCGTACCATTCGTCGTACACGACTTCGTTACTTAAAAAAAATCTGTTTTAGCACCTTTTTTGTTTTTCATTTCCGCACACAAAATTGCATATTACGGTGATACATTTTAATTTACAAAATTAATATTTAATTTTCTATTGCTATATTACTCCCATGGTCGAAACTAAAGATTTACCCCGGTATTTAATATGAAATATCACCATACGCGGATTTGGTTATACGCGGTAATTTCAGGAACCTAACCCCCGCGTTATTCGAGGGACTACTGTATAATGGAATTTGGAAAAATCAAAAATAGAATATCCGGTAAATATAAAATTGGAACAAAAGAAGTTACAAAAGTAAACTCAGAAAGAGACCTAGGAGTGATCATTTCAAATGACATGATACCTGACAAACATGTAAACAAAATAGTTGGAAAAACCAATGGAAGTGGCCTTTGACTACATGGACGAGGAAATGGTGAAGGAAATGGTGAAGAAAATCCTAGTTACACTGGTAAGACCAAAATTAGAGTATGCAGCTTCACTATGGACACCCAGTACAAAAAAAAAAAAAAAAAAATAGAAAGAATTCAAAGAGCACTAACAAAGATGTCACCAACATTCACTATGGACACCCAGTACAAAAAAAAATAGAAAGAATTCAAAGAGCACTAACAAAGATGTCACCAACACTCAGCATGTTGACATATGAACAAAGATTGGACAAGCTAAACTTATTGACTCTGGAGCAAAGAAGAGAAAGAGGCAATTTGATATCCATATACAGAATTATGAAAGGGATGGAAATCCTTGATAGGGATGATCTACTTAAATGGGACAGAAGAAATACAAGGGGACACAAGAAGAAACTTAAATAGGATAGTTACAGAAGAGATCTGAAAAAGAATAGCTTTCCACATAGAGTGATAGATACATGGAATAAATTGAAAGAGAAAACAGTGACTGCTAAAACTATACGACTTTAAGAAAGAACTGGATGCGGAAAGATACAACTGTGGGTCCCTACAAGCATAGCTCTTCTTCCGCAAAATACAACTAGGTAAATACACACACACACACTTATATATATATATTCATAACTGACCAAATTAAATATACAATTCATACATACATGCATAAACCAAAGGATTATTCCCCCTTATACAGGAGGTAGCCAAAAAACAAAAGCATAGAAACCATTCCATCCCCTATATAGTCCACTCCACTCTACCCTCCCTCTTATCTTGGCACCTTCTGGATGATGGGTCATCCCTGCATTTTGTCCACTGCTCTGGGTCAGAAGCAGTGTCGCAAGACACAGCACATCCACAGCAAGGGTGCTTTATTAAATAGGCGATCCCCCCCCCCCATCCCCTCATGCAGAAAAGGAGAAGACGGGGAGAAATCCTTTAAGGCTGCGTCAATTCATTTCTCAGACATACTCCCTCACCCACTCCCACTCATGCATCACAGCATCATCCGTACACAACCATTCTCCATTCGCCCCTACCTTGTCCTATCCCATCCTTCCTCAATAGACATTCTCCTCTTTCCCAATGCCCCTTTTACCCCATCCATCCATTTCATCCTAGGTCAACCTCTGCCTTCCACACCTCTTTTACTAGTCTTTCTTCATTCTTTCCATGTGTCCAAACCATCCCAATACTTTCATCAACCTTATCTCACAACTCCCTTTCCACCCCTGTTCTCCTCCTCATTTCTCTAGGATATATTCATAATGTCAAGTTGAATAAAAAAAAAAGTTAGTGGCTTATCTAATTATTTTCTTATGTGAGCCTGTGCTTCACATGCAGGAGGAAGTCATTGGCATGTATGCCAATGGTTGCCCATCCCTGGACTATGCATTGGTACCTACTGGGTCTGTTGGAAACATTCTGGATGTTAAAAATTTTCAGGGTGAGAGTAGGAGACTGTCAGATTAATTATTGTATGGTAGAAGGGAAATTGAGAGTGGAGTTAAAGGAACAGAGACAGAGAATTGCTGCAGATGAACAAATTAAATTAAAATAGTGCACGTCTCCAAATTCATCATATACTTGCATATATCTATTTTTATTACTAATTCATCAATGGCAGACTTCATGAAAAAGAAAAAGAAAAGAAAAAAAAAATAGTAAAAGTTACAGTCTACTTTGTTTCAGTGTGGGTTATATAAGTGGCCAGCAGGGCTGGGTAGGTTTGAGTAATATATATCTTACTGAGATCAAAGTTGCAGTCATTGATTGTGGTACATGGGTATGTTGATGACAAAGGCAGCAACTGTTATCCTGTATGGAGAGAATGGGCTCTTTGTTCTGCTGATTGGGAAGGGTTGAGGGGTGAGGCAAGAGAGGGACCTTGGTTTTGGGAGGGCCATTTCTCCCTCATGTTGTTTATTATTCAAACCATGGGATTGGTACCCTTGTGGAAAGCAGCTCCCCAGTCAGGTTAGGTGTAGGGAAGCTAGGATTAGGGCACCTTTTCTGACCCCTTCCCTAATAGGACAAGCAGTGTGGATCCTGAATGGTGCTGTTAAAGGTGGTGGCATACTAGGCTAGCATGTTACTTGCTTTTGCAACTTCATTTGAGTAAAACTACTTCAGTTACAATATTCTAGACTTCCATAAGAACACCTCCACAATGTGTCTAACATTTGTATAAGTTTAATTTCTCAGTTCATAATTCAGCTTCTCCCTATATAATGTAAGAGAATTAAACATTTGGAAATTTGAAAAACAGACTGTAACCAAAATCACTTCTACACAAAGTAGCAAAAGCAAGTTGCATGCTAGCAAGAAAATGCCAAGTGGGCTGTCACCTTAGTCATAAGCTGTCACCAAGCTGTATCTCCGTAGTCTACACTGCCTGCCATATGGGTTGTGAATAAGGGGTTCCAAAGACAACTATCTCCTACCCCAACTATTGCCAGAGGACTTTTGGTTGGTTGTTGGTGTTACAAATTAATCTACCGTTAGTGGAAAAAAAAAATTACAGGTAGCAGTAACGGATTATATCAGTCTCAAGTCATTGCCTCACTCTCAGCATCAACTGTCAAATGAGAATCAACCCATTGGCACATTGGGAGGTGATGAGGCAGCAAATGGTTTTCCTTCAGTCAATTTTTTAATTCCCACTTTGAGATCTTGTCTCCCTCTTTGGCAGATGAATCAAAAGGGCTGCAAGACTTTGAAATGCAATTCCTAGCCAGTAGGAAAAACCTCACCCCGTATGTTGTAAGTACTAGACCAATTTGTTGGGGTGTTTGAAACAAAGAAAACACCACCTCAGAAGCACAATTTTGTTTTCCGATACATTAATTTCCCATGGTCACAATGTTTAATGTAATGGAATCTGTAAATAAATGACCACAGACTTTTTTGAGGTTTATTTGTACTTTATGTTTATAAGACCTCACAAACTTGGAAACATAAAGTCATCTCTCTATTCCTTATGTATAATTCAGTCATTAACAGTAAGCTGAGAATATGACAAGGTTGACCAAGACACAAGATACTGACTGCGATGTCCCTAACCTACTCGTTTGTAATTTATGCTTGAGCAACATCCACTTTAACACAGGTGTGCAACCTTGTTGTCATGTGTAGCAACAACAGTCACAAAAGTCCATTTCACAAGCCAAATCTAAATTAATTTCATACGAGTCACAAACTTTAAAGCAATATTTTTTAAATGAAAGGTTGTTGAGAATCACATTGTAATACAAGCAAGTGATAATTCAAATTGGGGCTTACTTCATTCTTTGAAAGTACTTAACTAGGAGTGCAATAATCTTTGAAATATTCCATATCCATTCTGGTTCTGCTGTTATTGATGCTGAAAGTTTGGAAAGGCACATACAATACTTGAATACATAGCATTTTTACCCAATTCAGGTACTCAAGGACAACTTTCATACATGTTGAAATGTGCATTTTGATATGTTGTACCTTTCAGAATAATTTCCACCATGACTGCCATTTGCTCTTTTATTAAAGCCCCATAAATCAATGTATAAAATTCATGTGACATGCGGTTACAAAAAATGTTTCCTATTTTCAGCTATGATGGTTCAATGGTTGTGTACCTTATGAAGTAAACCTAAAACAAAATTTAAGACATTTCACAGAAAAGGCAGTGAAATAAAATAGTTACATGTAATTTGTTTGCCATACTGTATTTGTTAAATGTGGGTACAGAGAATGAATGAGCTTGCAAGAAGTATCAGGGAAATGTTATAATCACATGGACCTTCTCCTGAACACATCTGTATTCCCCCCTTTTCATATTTTCATTCCACCCAAAACTGAAATGTCATGCACAACCACTGAATAGGAAGCATTTACTCAACTTCAGAAGCAAACAAGACAACAGAAAGCAACCAAAATTTAAGACAATACTAATTTCACAATGACTATGCTCTCTACAGCTAAACTTAGAGAAGCACCTTAAATAATCCAATTGCTTTGCTTAAACCTCCATGCATGGCCTGTGAGAAATGCAGATTTCTTTGCCTGGCCAGGAAACTCATGTTTGCTACAAGGGGCACTTTTGTCATGCTTCTGAGATGAATGCTTCTTGTGAATATATCACACAAACAGTTTTCTTAACTATATGTTAATGTTTTATATATTCTGGACTGAAGCAGCAATGATTACGTAAAATCTTCTTGAACCCATTTTTTCTTTAAGGTTATCTTTCATATTAATTGCTCTCTCAAGTCTCTAAGTCATCTTTTCTAAGTTCACTAGTATTCACGCTGCATATTTATTCAATAGTTACAACACGTCTGTCTGTCTTTCAGAATAGTCACTCAACTTACATCCTTCCTCTCATAACTACAGTTCAATTAAATCCTTGTTTATTCCCACAAAAACCTTTCTTGTTCAGAACTTTCTCACAAAGAAAGTTTTGAAATGTTAATCCTACAAACTTCCCAATGCTACTGCAAATAGAAAAAAAAAAACTTGCAAGTGATCTTCACTGTTGTTACCTCTGAAGTCACCACCTGCTCAGTCTTCATCAGACACCTATTAAACAACATGAAACTATCAGTGCATCAATACCACTTGTTTGACTTTGACATCAAATGTATCTGTACATTATCCTCAACTGAACTAAGGCAACAGCATGTCTGTGTATTTTGAGGAAAATGTGTACATTCAACATGTATAAAGCTGTTATGTGATAAAAAAAAGGTGGGTCCTGACAAACCCATCTATCTGGTATAGTGCAACTGTTTGCCTACAACAGAAAATTGTATTGCATGAAAAGCAGCAGCAACCTCAACTTGCTAATCAGCTGGACAAAGTAAAAATTCTTCAACCGGAGAAATCCTTCCATGTAAAGTGACTGGAATAATTTGTGCTAATGTTTTCACATAAGTTCTTTGACTGTTCTTATTAATATCAAGTTACTATGTATACAATTCCTTGTATTTCTTACCAATAAGCAATGGCCAAAAAATTATACATCCCACTTGCTGAAAATCTGGAAGCCAAAACCTCCAACTGTTTGTGATCAAAACTGGCCATGCTATTATGCACCAATTGGAACATTTATCAATGAGCAATGGAGGTACACTTCTTGGCTACAGAACCACAAGTTACTACAGACAAGCTTCATATAGCAATTCTTCTGAGAGGAATGATGGAATTCTACAACAGCAATGCTGGTATTTCAAAGGAGAATTCCAAGGCTCACATCTACTTCAAATGGGAACAAGCCTCTCCTGCTCCTTTCTTTCACTCCAAACTCCATTTTATTTTGGGGTTCACTTCCTTAGATAAAATCAAACTGTCTTTAAATATTCTTTCCATCCTATTAGAAACCCCATTCTTTTAGTCCCATATAAAACTTCCATGCCCTGTTAATATACAACAATGACATCCCATAAGACCCTCCACATAAATTGTACACTGTTAGCATTTATACCAAATAGTACACAAGGTTAAATAGGAAGTAAAACTTGTCACAATATGGGTACACAGGCTTCAAGTTATCACTGCACTAACACTCTGTCCCTTTCATTAGATATTACTATGGAACCCTTGGCACACCTTTGCAAAATATTATAAAAATTGTGCAATTACTAATTTTGTTATAAAGGCATTTCTCTCAATACCAGGCCTATGTACCATGGAAGAAGGAAACCACCATTAATCCTCTTGGCCCAAGCAAAGCTGGCCTGTTTACCACATCAAAATGCAAGGAACAGAGTGTAGCTTGTGATACAACAAATAAAAAAAAAATAAGAATACTACTTATAATAATAACATAAATATAAATAAAAATCAAATCAAATCAAATGTACAGTATCAAACATTAGGGACTAACAATATTTTTGCTTGAATGGAGGGCTTTAGGGTAATTATTTTCAATTGGAAAGGCAAATATACATGATGATGGCATTGAAGGAACTTATAATCCACATGCAGTACAAACAGGAATCAGTTGAAGCTCTTGAACATTTGAGCCTTAGACAAACACATGAAAAAAAAGTATATAAAAAAATGTTATAAAAAAAAAAGAAAAAAAAAAATATTAATTAAATAACATAAAAAATAAAATAATAATAATAATAATAAAATAAAAGAAAATAATAAAGCATTTCACTCAGACTGATATAGCATAGCATATCTTTGGAGTCCTACAATTAACTGTGCTGGAGCTGTCACCAACCCCAAAGTTTGTCACCACCATGAACCAACATGTACTTTGTAAGGGTCATCTCACCATCTTCTGCACTTGAACTCGACACATGGCACTTTGGGAGAGCCGCAATGCTCTCTAGTGTCCTTTTTGGAAATATATCTGGTTTACCACTGCTACACAGTTTGGGATGGAAAGCAACAGAGACAACTGATGAGAGAACCACAGGCTGTTCCATGTAATTTCTGTATGCATTCCTCCTGAACATAATTACAAGTACTTTCTCTCACAGTAGAGGACAAGTTAGAGAATGCAGAGGATTAGATGAAGACGTTGCAATGCTATCCTGAGCTATGGCAGCAGATAAGAGGAGGCCTCAGCTGACAGCCTTTGTCGTCATTCGGATGTCTAATTTTTTAGGTATGGTAGCGAGCAACGTACGTGGCGGGAAACAATCCTCGCTTGTCACTCACTTCACCCGTCCACCAATGTTGATCAGATTGATCAGTTACTGTAATGACATCCCCTCGCTTGAATGCTAATTCCCCTTCTTCCTGGGGAGTGAAGTCATACAGAGCTTGAACCAAGAACTGAAAGAGGGAAACAAAAAATGGAAAACATTAAAGTAATGTGAACAAATTTAACACTTTCAACAAACACCAAACATCTCAGCAATTCATGTTTCAACAAGTGCCATGAAATTATTGTCAAAGTACAGCTCAGCAATAATAATAAAAATTCATACAACCAATTTCGACAGAAAATAATTGTATCAAAACTGCCATTTGAGGACAAAGCCATAAATTAGTACAACATTTCACTTGTTAAAGCTTTATAAAGTACATAGTTGTGGCACACAAATATCTGAGGATAAATAGGACCCAGTTCCTCCTATTTATTCTCAGAGATTAGTGTACCACAACTTTATACTTGATCAAGTTCTACCAATGAAACATCACATTAATAAAGGCTTCATCCTCAACCAGTGTTTCTTTTGATACACTTGTCGAACTGCCAATTGCATAAAAAAATTATTATAAATGATACTTCACCTCTTCTGGCACCATATCTGTAAGTTTGATGTCGTGTGACCTGGAGACAGAAGCAGATCGATGATATTCTACAAGTTCATTCAAAGAATTGAACTTGACCACCCAGAGGAAGAACTTCCCTTGTGCATCACGAAGAACTTTGAAGTGTTGAACACCATCCCCACACCTAATAAAACACAAAATAAATTGAACTTGAAGGTAAAGAATAACTGACTGTTTCAATCACAAACAGCACTGAAAGAGATGAAAACTGGTAAGAAACTTGGGTGATTCACCACAGTTTTGAGCCACATGTTGGACATGTGATCAACACCTATTAACCTCCTGGTGAGCTCAAAACTCATATATAGCCCAATCAATGGGTAATGCTGTGACCATGCACACACAACCCCCCAACCTCTTGCCAAAAGAGTTGGAGTGCTGGCTCAAAGTGCAGCAATGCTGAAAAATTTTCAGCCCTGCGTGGAACTTCAACTCAAATTGCTGAATTAGTGATAATGAACAGTACCACTGCACCATCAGCTGTCATCCGGAGTGTCTGATGGAGGGAATAGTAGTTAGTGGATGGCTAGTGACATGATTCAATGTGTGCTGGTTCACTGTAGGACAGCATGTATAGATTCATTACACAAGAGAAAGGGCACAAATATGAATGGGGAGAAATCCCTTCAGGGTGCTGCAAACTATATTTCACACATACTCCTTCACTCCCCCCATCCCCCACCCACTCCCCTTTCACGCATCACAGCATCATCCATACACAACCATTCTTCATTCCCCCTCTCTTCTGTCTTCTCCCTTCCTTCCTCAACAGACATTCCCCTCTTTCCCAATGCCCCTTTTACCCCATCCATCCATCTCATTGTTAGTAGACCCCTCATGTTCCCCTCTTCCACCTCTGCCTTCCACACCTTTTACTAATCTTTCTCCACTCGTTTTTTTCCATGTGTCCAAACCATCCCAATACTCTTTTATCAAGCCTATCTCCCAGCTCCCATTACATCCCTGTTCTCCTCCTCACCACAGCATTGCTCACTCTATCCAACAATACCACTCTATCAACCCCTACCATATTTCTCAGGCACCTCATCTCAAACACATTCAAACTCCTCTCTTATGTTTCACATTTCTGCCCCATACAGTGCTGTCGGAACAATCACTCCTTCATACAATCTCCTCTTAGCATTCATTCCCAAATGTCTATTTCTCATTACATTTTTTAATCTCCCAAGGAATTTATTTGCTTCTCTCAATCTCCATTCTACCTCCACCTCCACTCCTCCCTCTCCTGCCACATTTGCACCCAAGTATCTAAAACTATCCACTTCCTCCAGTCTCCTTTAATGCTCACTTCCAGTTTGCTGCCACTTTTTCCCCTTGTACATCTCATCACCTTACTTTTATCCACATTTATCTTCAACTTCCTTCTTTTGCACTTCTTCCCAAACTCTATCACTTTGTCAATCCCTCCTCTGATCCTGCCACAAGCACAGTGTCATCAGCAAACAACTGGCTTACCTCCCACTTTTCTCCATTTTCTTTAACCATCTCCAATCCCCAACCCATTACCCTTGCATTTACCTCTTGCACCACTCCATCCATGTATAAATTGAACAGCCAGGGTGACATAACACATCCCTAGCTTAGTCCCAACTTTACCTTAAACCACTCTCTCTCCATTTCTAATTCTAACATAGGCTTTACTACTCTCACAAATACTCTTGACTGCTCTTAGCAGTTTTTTCCTCTCCTATATATCTGCAATACTTCCCAGTGCCTTCCTGTCTACCCTGTCATAAGCCTTTTCCAAATCCATAAAGGCCCAAAAACAACACCTTACCTTTTTCTAAAGCTTTCTCACATATCTGTCTTGGTACAAAAATCTGATCTACATAACCCCTACCTGTCCTAAATCCATACTGCTCCTCATCAATTACTCCCTCTGTTCCTCTCCTAATCATCTCAATCAAAACCCTCCCATAAGCCTTTCCAACTACACAAACTGATCCCTCTGAAACTGCTACACTCACATTTGTCTCCCTTTCCCTTCTTTTAAACAAATATTAAAGAACCTCACTAGCTAGTCACTGTACCTCCCTTTTTTAGACATTCTGCATGACACCCATCCAACCCATGCCTTACCTGTTATCACCTTAACTACCTTCACCTCATCTTTCCTTATTTCTCTTCCATTTTCCTCACTCATCAGTCATTTTCTTTCTACTTCCCACTGTTACTACCTTTCCCTCCCTATCCTCCTTCACATTTTGCAACTCCCTAAAATACTCAGCCCATCTTCCTCTTATTTTCTTCCATTATCATCTCTCCACATGCACTTTTTACTTTTTCTTCTCTACTCTTCCTCTCTTAATTTCTTTCCAAAATGTAATTTTTGCAGGAAAATTAATTTTTCCCTGATACAAACCTGAGGTACTCCTTACAATAGGATACTTTCGCATAGCACGAATATTTCTACTGCAAAATTAAAATCCTCACTCTGTGGGTCTCGGCAATGCTTATCCTCAGTAAGGGGCCCCACTATAACCATTCTCTGAGCCAGGTATGAAATTAAGCACAAGGTTTGTCAGGCAAGGAGAAGGAACTGTTTAGAGGGGTGGTTGAGGAGGGACATTAAAGGTAAGGAGTACCTCAGGTTTGTATCAGGGAAAAATTAATTTTCCTGCGAAAATTACATTTGTTCCGAAGAATACAAACTCTTCGGTACTCCTTACAATAGGAGACTCGAACTTAGGAGGGAAGGAAGTTGTTATCTAGCCTGGGAAACTGCCGTAAGGAAAATCTAGTGTGCTAAGACTATGTTGACCAGACCCCTATACATTCCCCTCACTTTGAAGTGCACCCCTTTCTGTTCCCTGGAGTGGAGACAGACAGGTTATAATCACTTTTGTACCACGGAAGGGCTTGAATCGATTCCCTTGGAATGCTTGAGAGCCCGCAGGTGAGGTAAGGGAATGTAAGAGTATGAGAAGGACTTTGGAAAGTTATCCCTGCAGTTGCCGAGCCAGAACCTGGATGAGTTGTCAGGGTCGGCTGTGTGCTCTTGAGGAGGGGTATATCATCTTCAGGACTTCTTGGGCGGCCACTATGGGGCCCAAAGATAAGTTCCCTAAATATTCCCACATAACTTCTTTGAGGTAAAAAGAAGTGAACGTATTCTGGCTCTTCCATAGACCTGCTTGAAGAACCTGGTTGACTGACAGACTCTTTCTGATGACTAGGGAGGTCCCTACTGCCCTCAGGTCATGGGCAATCTGTGTGGTTCATGTCGCAGGCTCTGCGGATGACTTCCATTGTCCAGTAAGAAATGGAATTCTTAGTGATGGGCTTCGGTCTACCTTTAGTAGAGATGAACAACCTCTTTAATTCTGGTCGAAGAGGTTCGGTTCTCTTGAGGTAGGTCCGGATGGCTCGTATCGGGCATAGAACTGTTTCAGTCTATTCTTCCCCTATAAATTCGTCTAAGGACGGAACACTAAAGGACCAGAATCTATGGTCGGATTTGGCAGGATCTTGGTTTTTGGCAATGAATTGAGGCATGAAAGTGAAGGAGACCTCTTTCCATCCTTTGGAATGGGCGACTCTAAGAGATGGCGTGTAACTCCCCTACTCTCTTGGAAGATGCCAGGGCGAGCAGAAAAAGCTGTCCTCAAGGTGAGGTCCTTCAGATGTGCCTCTCGGAGAGGTTCGTAAGGGGGACCCCTCAGAGAGTTCAGGACTAATGCCACATCCCGCGGAGGAGAACTGATTTCCCTGGGGGGGCATGATCTTTGAAGTGCCTGAAGAGCATGGAAATTTCCGGTGAAAGGGCTAGGACCATGCCCTTCAGAGAAAACACCTGATTTAGAGCTGTCCTATAGCCTTGTACTGCCAAGAGGGAGATCTTCTTGGACTTCCTGAGGAAGTGGAAGGAGGCGATCTCAGGAATGGTGGCTCGATCTGGGACTAACTTCCTGGAGTGGCACCATTTTGCAAAGGCATTTCATTTCCCTTGATAAAGGTTAGCTGAGGAAGAGCGAATATGAGCGGACATGTCCTCCGCCACTTCTCTGTGAAAACCCTTCTTTAGGAGGATCCGGACCATAGTCTGAACGCGTGAAGATTGAGTGCTGAAGGGTTCTTGTGCCAAGCCCCGTTGATGGGTGGATGCAGAAGATCTGGTCTTCCCTGAAGGGCCAGAGGCTCTTCTACTGCTAGCTCGAGGGCGTCTGGAAACCATGGGGCTTCGGGCCACCAAGGAGCGATCAAAGTCATCCGAAGGTAGGATGCGTGTCTTGCTCTCAGGAGTACCTTCTGGAGCAAGGGAAATGGTGGGAAAGCGTAGGAGTCCAGGTTGTCCCAACTTTGCAGAAGAGCGTCTTCTCCTCCTGCCAGAGGATCCGGGAAAGGACTGAAATATATTGGGAGTTGGTGATTCCATCTCATTGCAAAAAAGGTCCACTAGAGGGGAGCCCCATTTGCTGAGGATGAAGTTCGCTACCTCTTGATAGAGGGACCATTCTGTGTTGATTATCTGATTCTTCCTGCCGAGGTGGTCCGCCCAGACATTCCTCTTCTCCAGAATGTAGCAGGCTTTGAGTGACACCTGGAGATTCTTGGCGAGGTTGAGGATGTCCATCATCAGAAGGCATAGTTCCTGGGAGACTGTGCCCCCCTTGCTCGTTCAGGTAGGCTACTACCGAGGAATTGTCCGATATTATGCCCACTACTTTTCCTGAGACTTGATCCTTGAAGTGACGGAGAGCCAGGAGTACTGCTTTCAACTCAAGCCAATTGATATGGGCTGTCCGCTCGACTGTGGACCAGGAATCGCTGATGTGATCGTCGTTGAGGTGGGCTCCCCAGCCCTCCTTGGAGGCATTGGAGAACAGGAGGACTTCGGGGGGAGATGGGCCGAGGGGCATCCCCATGAGAAGGTTGCATGGGCCTTCCACCAGAGAAGAGAATCCTTGACTTCTTCGGTGAGGGAGATGTGTTGTAGGGGTTCTCCCTCTTGCAGGGCCCACTGAGACTTGAGGAGCCACTGTAGCGGTCGCATTCTTTGTCTACTCCTGGGGATTAATTTCTCTATGGAGGCCATATGGCCTAGGAGGATTTGGCATTGTTTCGCCGTCAGGAACCTGGTCGATAGTGCCTGTGCAACTAGAGAAGCGAGATTCTGGATCCCCTTTTCTGCTGGGAAGGACTTCATTAGGGAGGAGTCCAGGACCATACCCAAGTACGTGACTCTCTGTCTTGGTAAGAAATCTGACTTTTCCGGGATGACTACTGTGCCCAATTTCAGGACAAAGGTTAGGACCATTCTCAGGTGTTCTTGGCATAGCTGGGTGGAATGTGCAAGGATCAGCCAGTTATCCAAGTAACGTAGTAGTTGAATTCCCCTGGAGTGGGACCACGCTGAAACGAGGTTGAACACACTGGAGAAGACTTGGGGTGCTGTGGAAAGTCCGAAGCAGAGGCAGGGGAAGTGGAAGGTGTTGCCCCTGTGGACGATTCTGAGGAATTTCCTGGAGGAGGGATGCACTGGTATGTGGAAATAGGCATCTGGGAGGTCCAGCGACACCATGAAGTCCCCTTCCCTGATAGACGCCCTTACGGACTCTGGGGTGTCCATTCGGAACTTCGTCAGGGAAAGGAACTTGTTGAGTGGAGACAAATAGATGACTGGTCTCCACACCCCTGTTGTCTTTTCTACTAGGAATAGCCTTGAGTAGAACCCTGGATCCGGAGTAAAGACTTCCTCTAAAGCTCCTTTCTGGAGCAGAACGGAGGATTCCTCCGCTAGGGCCCGCCCGCGAGCCGAGTCCGGGTGGTAGCTGCTGACTTGGATGGGATAGGGGGAGAGGTTTGGGACAGTGGGAAAGGGAAGACAATAGCCTGTCTTAATGACTTAGTAGGTCCAGTCTTCCGCCCCGGCCACTTCCCATGCTCTCCAGTAAAGGGAGAGGCATCCCCCTATCTTGTGCAGAGGGGCTGGCAAATTCCTAGGATTCCTGTGGGGGAGTCCGGAGCCTCTATAATGTTTGCGTCTAGGAACTCTAGTCGTAAAGGGACGGGGCTTTCCTGTCTGCCTTTTCGACTTGGAGTGGAGGGGTAGGGAATCAGCATGCAGGTGAGAAGGGGGGCCCCCTTCAATGGAGCATAAATTTCTCTGAGGAGGGGATCACTGGGGTCTCCTAGGATGGTGTCTCTCCTGCGGGACTCAATGTTGGCCCAAGACGTTAAGAGGCAGGCCGCTTGATGCTTCAGAGCTCTGCTCGAGCTTTCCCATAGAGCCTGGAGGTTGCATTCCCCTTGGGGTTGCAGCCCGGGTAAAAACTCCCTTACTGAAGCCAAGACGCGTTCCAGCCAGGAGTGCACCGCGAGAGAGAGAGCCAGGCCCTGAACGAGGTCCCTGGATTCTCTGCCGGAAAGGATGACGTTTCTTCTGAGCAGTGAATCCACGTCTGCTTTGACAAACTCTGATAACAGAGCCGGGATCAAGGCTTCTTAAGGTTTGTCCCTGATGGGAAGTAGAAGCATTTTTGCTGTTCCACTGGAACAGAGCGCCAGCGCGGTTTTTCGGTTGCCCGGTTTGTGAGTGCGTCGGAGGCCTGGTTCATGGCTCGTACCGTCTGTGTACTCCATGGGAGTTGGTTTTGTTGTTTGAGAATTGCCCGTCCTGAGGATTTCAGACTCGAACGTGACTTCCTCTTCTTGTGGAAGGCTCAGTTGATTAGCTCTCCTAACTTTAGAGAGGATCTCTGAGCAGGAGGGTGTAACAACCATCGGGGATTCCGACTGGGAATCCTGCGAAGTTTGGTAACTTGCCCTCTCATCCCCGGCGCTGTGGACTTCGTCGCCGTCATAGCTGGCGCCTGTCCGGTCAGCGAGAAACACCGCGTCTGCAACCTCGTCCCTGATCTCTGTCCTCGTGATCAAAGGGCATGGAAAGGTCACCGTTGATCACCCAGCTCTTCCTACGGTGGGTGTTATGCGTACTGCGGGATTCCTGAGTAGAAGAGACTAAGGGGCTCTTTGTCTTTGAACCCGGGTTCGTTGTCCGTGTCGGCGTCGAGTTTCTGGGATGGGTCGGGGGCAAGCCGCAAGCGACCTCATCCGGGAAAAATTTCATACAGGAGCGGTAGCTAGAGGTGGCCCGAGGCGCATGTCCGTCTACGCTAACCGTCCTGGTTGGAGGAATAGAGGACAACTTGGCCCGAGAATGACTCGAAGTGGACGTTGTACCACTTTCCTGGCTACTACGCTTTGGAGGAGGGACCGTCGAGTTTCCGGGATGGGTCGAGGGCAAGCCGCAAGCGACCTCATCCGGGAAAAATCTCGTACAGGAACTGTAGCTAGAGGTGGCCTGAGGCGCATGTCCGTCTACGCTAACCGGCCTGGTTGGAGGAATAGAGGACAACTTGGCCTGGGAATGATTCGAGGTGGACGTTGTACCACTTTCCTGGCTACTACGCTTTGGAGGAGGGACCGTCGAGTTTCCGGGATGGGTCGAGGGCAAGCCGCAAGCGACCACATCCGGGAAAAATCTCGTACAGGAACGGTAGCTAGAGGTGGCCTGAGGCACATGTCCGTCTACGCTAACCGTCCTGGTTAAAGGAATAAAGGACAACTTGGCCTGACAATGACTCGAGGTGGACGTTGTACCACTTTCCTGTCTACTACGCTGTGGAGGAGGGAGAGAATTGCTCGTCTCCTCTGAAGCCGTAGTCCGCCTTCTCTTGTTTTTGGGGGGTGAAGAGGGAAGCCATTTTCTATGCTTGCGCACCTTTTCCCCTGCATGTGCTTTCCTGTGAACATGAAAGGACACGGAACCCTGACTATCATCTCACTGAATGCACGTCTCACACGGGGATGAAGGTGAACACTTAAGAGCTATACACTTGAAACACCAAATGTGAGGATCCACTTGGGCTGGCGGTAAGGGGGTGAGACAAAGGTATCTCCCTTCGGCGAAGGCACACAACCCCGATGAAATTGAAGGACGACGAACTCCTTAGCGTCCTGGAAGTGAGCTGGCGACAATCGAAGCGGGTTGCTTGATTTTCGGCACATACGTAAATATAGAACCGTTGATTAATTAACGGTTCGCTGCCGTGCTAATAATGGAGTTTGACTGAGAATCAGCCCATGGGGGAAACCGATAAAAACTAAACATGTATAGTTGAGAGATGTTAACTCGTTCACTACTGCGAAGAGAATGGTTATAGTGTGCAAGACTTGTGGTGGAGGGCAAGGCCCCCCCCCCCTTGCCCCAATGGGGCCCCTTACTGAGGATAAGCGTTGCCCAGACCCACAGAGTGAGGATTTTAATTTCACAGTAGAAATATTCGCGCTACGCGAAAGTATCCTATTGTAAGGAGTATCGAAGAGTTTGTATTCTTCGGAACAAACATCTTTTTATTACTTCCAAATTTCTGTCACACTCTTACCCATATTTCACATCTGCTCTCCTCTTTGCCTCCTTTATCTAATGCTTTGCTTTTCTTCTCTTTTCTTTGTACCTCTCATATGCTTCTCTTGTTTTATTTTGTAACCAATCTGTGCATGCTTCCTGCTTCTCTTCTACAACCTTCTTTGCTTCCTCATCCCACCACTCACTACCATTCCTTCTGTTTCCTCCTGTCCTCCTTGTTCCACACACCATATTTGCGCACCTTGTGACTCCCTCCTTGAATTATCCCCATTCCTCATCCACTCCTAGTTCTACTATCCTTCACTCACTCCCACTCCTCTCTCAGCTTCCTCTTGTACTCCTCCTTTTCTTTCTCATTTAAGCAGTTTAATTTAAGCACCTCCCTACCTTCTGTCCTTTTCCTCTTTCTCCATCTATCCTCCATTATCAACTTACCTTCCACCAAAAAATGATCTGATATTCCCCTACTCTCTCTTAAAACTATGAACTGTACTACATTGTACTGCCTCTGCAGGAAGTTTATTCTATTCATTTACTATATGGTTGGCAAAGTTGTTTCCACCCACTTCTAAATTAAATATACTTCCTGAGAGTTTCAGACTATTATTTCTTGTTTGCTTCACTTTGTGAAAATTTCATCACTTTTGATGTCAATTCCTTTATAATCTTAAACACTGTATCAAATCACAATTTTTAGGGGAAAATAGATTCCTAGTTTTAGTCAATTTTCATAGATTTATTTCTGATATTTGGAATCAGTTTTGTGGCTCACTGTTGTACTTTTTCCAATCTGACAATGTCTTTAACCAGATTTGGTTACCATACGGGAACAGCACATTCCAAATGTGGATAAACTAATGATTTATATGGCTTGATAATGCCAGATGGACTTTTAAAATAAAAAGATTGCACAATCAGTCCTAGAAATTTATTTGCCTTCTTTGAGGTGGAAATACACTGCTTAGATGATTTGTGATCATCACTGATAATTATGACAAGATCCTTTTCACTATCCACTTTTGTTCCAAGTAAATTTTTGTACGACTTATTTTTGATATTTCAAATCCGTTTTGTGGCTCGCCATTGTGCTTTTTCCAATCTGTCAATGTCTTATTTGCCTTCTCTGTGGTGGAAATACACTGCTTAGATGATAAAGATGATCACTAATAATTATGCCAATATCCTTTTCACTATCCACTTCTGTTAACAAATTTCCAAATATCAACAGGGCAGGACTAGCAACAAGGAATTTAAATTGGACAAATTTAGATTTAAGAAGGAAATAGGTAAGAACTGGTTTACCAATGGTGGTCAACGAATGGAATAAACTTATCAACCATGTAGTGAGTACTGAAACTATTGGTTGTTTTAAGAGAAGGTTAGATAGCTTAATGGATAGGGATGATAGGTGGTAATGGACATGGGACTGCCTAATGTAGGCCTTATGGTCTCTTGTATTTCTTTCTTTCATATGTTCTCATTGTTTTCCCATGTCCAAAACATCCCAATACTCTTTCATCAGCACTATCTACCATCTCCTTTTCCACCCTAGCTCTCCTCCTTGTTTCTCACTCTATCCAACCTTGTAACATCTACTATACTTCTCGACATGTCATCTCAAATACATTTAAACTTTTCCTCTCTGTCTCTTAAATTCTTGGTCTCTGCCCCAGACAGTGCTGTCAGCACAACCACCCCTTCATATAGATTCCTCTTTGCATCCATTCCCAAATGCCCATTTCTCATGACACTTTTTAGTTCCCCAAAGCATTTACTTGCTTCTCTCAATCTCCAATTTACTTCCACTGCTACTCCTCTCTTTCCTGCCACATTACCAATAATACCAAAAGCTATCCACTTCCTCCAACCTCTCCTTAAGACTTGCTTCCAACTTGTTGCCATCCACTCTCCTTGTACATTTCATCACCTTACTTTTACCCACATTTACCTTCAACTTTTTCCTATCACATTCCTTCCCAAACTCTGTCACTAACTCCCTTAATCCATCCTCTGACCCTGCCACATGCACAATGTTGTCAGCAGACAGCAACTGGCTTATCTGCCCACTTTTCTCCATTTTCTTTAATCATCTCCAGTCCCCTGCCCATTACACTTGTCTTTACCTCCTGCACCACCCCATCCATGTATACATTGAACAGCCAGGGCAATATGACAATTCCAGTCTTACCTTTACCTTAAACCACTTGCTTTCTCCATTTCCGATTCTAACATAGGCCTACTACTCTCATAAAAAATCTTGGCTGCCCTTCACAGCTTTCCCCCAATCTGCAAAACCTCCCACAGTACCTTTCTGTCTACCCCATCCTAAGCAAGCAGTAAATCCACACAGAACAAGTTTCATTATATCATTGATTACAATGGTTAAAGAACTGATGTTGATGATGCTTCCTTGTGGAGCTACTCCTTGTTGGGTGTGGGGAGGATAGGGAAGTTCCTCTCTGTACTCAAAGTTCACTGTGATAGGAATTGGGATATAAAGATGGGCAAGTCTCTGGAAGCCCAAGAGGAAGAGCTTACATGTTGGTTGTTCATTAATAAAGTACAAATTGTTTTTATTTTCAACAATATGTGTGTAGTGCTACAACCTGCATGGAAGGCTGTTTGGAGGAATGATACAAAGGAATGGTGTTCCAACTGTCTGGGAATCAGAATGTGTTTGCAGAGACAATTTGTGATGAAAATTGAGCCATTGTTATTTGGAGAAGTTTTCTTTCCATAGATTGAGGAAAGGATGATAACTTCTCTCAAGGTGGTAAGGAAGCTGCCATCCAAACATATTTAGTTGTAAAGTTTAGTATGAAGGATGTTTTCATGTGCAAGTGATACATCATATTATAATTCATGTTGTTTGGGCCTAACTTATTATGCAATTGAAAAGGTAAATGTAGAACTACAAACAATCAATTATTGCCTTGAGGGCTGTGACATGTAAAACCTAATGGTGGTTGGGTAGTCCTATCTGGATATGAACTTGAGTTTTTGGTTTGCTTAGCTAAAGGTCAATGGTAGCATTTCTGCCAGTGTCCCAAACGCTTCAAAAATTGAGGATGGGGGAGTGTACAAAAATTATTTGTTATGAGATATTTCTTATTCTTAGCCATACTTTGGAAGGTGATTATTGATATGTAGGCTTGTAAAGGTCAATGTGCTTGATACCTCACTCATTGGACATGCACTCTCACTTTTAACCCATTGACGACGGGTATCATGTATACATGTCATAGCAGAATTGCCACAGACGACGGGAGCATGTATAGGTGACATGACACTTGCCGACGGGGAAGTCATCCATAGCTGCACGAGTTGTTTTGGTACTAACGCCGGGCAACATGTATTGATGATTTCTCTACCGAAACGACGGGATATCATACATGCATGCCATATTTTTTATTTATTTATTTATTTATTTTTTATCTATTTATTTATTTTATTTATTTATTATTTATTTTTTATTCGTTCTACTTATTGTTCCCCCCATCCCTCTCCTCCTCCACCTCCCACACGCGAACCTGAAACAGTGGGGAGGGGGGGGATGGAGGGTATGCTCCCCCCCTATCCCATGGGAGGGGGGATTCCCTCCTCTACCCCCGTTTCTCTCCTCCTCCACCTCCCATACACGAACTGGAGCCAATGGGGAGGGGGGGGAGGGGGGTATGATTCCTAACTCCATTTCCCACCCTACCCCCCCCCCCCATCCCACTTTCCTTACACCAATTAGTGAAGGGGATATCATGGGAGGGGGGTATGCTTCCTAACTCCATTTCCCCTCCTACCCCCCCTACCCCCCAACCGAGGTTACAACAGGAGATCCTAGGCCTCTCTCGCCACTCGCTAGCCTGACATCATGCCACGCAAGCAACTCTCAACCGCTGCCTCAACCCCTGCCTGTTCTGGTGCTGACCCTGGTTCAGCTCAGCCTTCCACTTCTGGTCTTAGAGCCAAGAAGAGGACCCAGCGTCTTTCAACCCCTAGGCCTGACTCTTATGTTGACGACCCGGCAATTGCTACTCGACCTCCTCCTGCCTCAACCTCAACCCCTGCCCGTTCTGGGGCTGACCCTGGCTCAGGTCAGCCTTCCACTTCTGGAGTTAGAGCCAAGAAGAGGACCCGACGACCTTCAACCCCTAGACCTGACTCTGACTCGGAGGTAGACGACCCGGCACCTGTTACTCGTCCTCCTGCTACATCTCAACAACCTGCCACAAATGTAAGTGTGAAAATTTATGTTTGAAATGTAATTATTTTGATTGTAATATAAATGTGTGACAGTTTTCACATACACGTGCGAGATGCATATTTTATGTGATCTATTTTGTATATTTCAGGTCCCAGACTCTGACTTGGAGCTGGATACAGGGGGTGACGATGTCTTGCAGCTTCGGTCGGACAACTCTTCGTCAGAAGAAGAGGAGTGGTCTGACTTGGATTATGTGGACTTCACCCCATCAGACAACGACCCTAACACCTCGCAGGATTCAATCCCATCTGACGTCCCTCTTGCCAATATTCGTCAGGAAATGTTCAAGAGGAATGCTCCCGGGACCCCATCCTTCGTGTGGAAAAAGGCACAAAATATCCCACGGGTGAATGGTTTTTCAGCCTATCCAGGTGTAACACCATCCCTGGATGAGGAATCATCTGCCTGGGATATTTTTAGGACCCTCTTCCCAGACCATCTGTTGGACATCATGGCTGATGAAACCAACAGATATGCTCAGCAGCACCCACCCACCAGTTCCAGCCACATGAAGGATTGGGAGCCCATAACACCAAGGGACATAAGGACGTTTATGGGATTGAAGATGTTGATGGGCATCCACAGGCTCCCAGACCAGCGGGACTACTGGTCGAAAGACGAGTACTTGGGAGTCAACATTTTTAGAAAAAGTATGCCTCGTGATACTTTTAGTAAGATTGCCACCCACCTGCACTTCACCAACAACGAGGAACAACCCGATAATGACAAGCTCTGGAAGCTCCGCCCCGTCATTGATACCTTCACCGAGACGTTCCGTTCAGCCTACGTGCCCAGCAGAGAAATCACAGTTGATGAGTCCATCCTGCGGTACCGAGGGCGTCACCACGCAATTCAGTACAACCCCACCAAGAGGGGCCGCTTTGGCTTCAAAGCCTATAAGCTCTGCGTGAGTGACGGTCCAGCAGCTGGCTACACATGCTCCTTCAAAATATATATGGGGCAGGAGGACAGGGGAGATGTGCCAACCTCCCAGAAAGTTGTCGTCCAACTGATGGAGTGTGCCAGACTGTTGGATAAGGGGTATAATTTGTACTTGGACAACTGGTACAGTTCCCCTTCCCTCTACCACTACCTGCAGTCCAGGAGGACAAACGTGGTGGGCACTGTACGGCTGAACCGTAAATACATGCCACGTGATCTGGAGGCCAATAGGCGGGGTGATATTGACTTCCGATCCAGTAAAACCGGGATGTTGGCACTCCAGTGGAAGGACAAGAGAGTTGTCACCATGCTCTCCACTGTTCACACCAGTGAGACTACAGAAGCCGGCCAGGACAGGAGAGGGAACGTGAAAGTAAAACCGAAGGCAGTGGTGGACTACTGCAACGGTATGAAGGGGGTCGACCTCTCCGACCAGCTGGCAAAGTATTATGCTATCCCCAGGAAGGTAAACAAGTGGTATATCAAGCTGTTCTACCATTTGCTTGATTGCCTCGTAGTGAATACGTACTGTCTGTACAAGCAGCTGGGTGGAACAACATCCCAGAAAAATATGAGGCTTGGCCTGGTGGATAGACTACTGAACTTTGACCGTCGGAGAGGTCGCTCCAGAACCCCCTCGGTCCCTCCATCTGCCAACGGTATGGACACGCGGGTCCATATCCTGGTGGACACACCTGGCCGGAAGTTCCGACGCTGCCATGGCTGCTGGGAGCAGTCAAAGAAGAGGAAGATGGTGAGGTATATGTGCAGGGAGTGTAACCTCAGCTTCTGCCCTGCCTTCTGCTTCAACCACCACCACGGCCTCCAGTAGCACAGGTTGACGTGCAGGTGGGAGGCAGCTAATAGAATAGGATAGATTTTTTTTTTTATAGGTTTAGTGGATAGGGACCTCTCAGATGGAATGAACCTTGACGTGGTTGAGAGGCTGAGTAACCAATATGGTAAAACATATTGGTGAAACCAATACATTCCAAATAGTATATAAAACAATCCATGTATTCAACTAAATAAAGATTTTCTGTTCTCGAGAGAGTGTCGCTATTGAAGAGGATGAGCTAAAGAATAGAAGATGGATTGACAGTTCAGAGGTCTTTGGCGGAGAAGAAGAAGAAGAAGAAGAAGAAAATGATGAGAACCAAAAGCCGAACAGAAAACGGGTGGAAAAATTTGACGTAAAACACTGTCCCAAACGACGGGATGACATCTATAAATGCATAAACAATAAATCAATTTGCTGTAATGTTTACAGGCTTCAGTAAAAGACAAAATAGTATTAGACAATTTCATATTGTAATATATCTAGTACTTGATAATAAATTATATAATATATTATATAATGTATCATTATCATGGCCGATTCTCAAGTAATATGCCTCATAAACTCAACCTTATCAACCTCGAAAGTATTTTATATACAAAGCTGTATCGCCAAAGAAGGCAAACAGACACGAAAGGAAATTATTGTGTGAGGACTATACAATGTCGTCCGCCACTGTAGAGCGCCGGCATGAGCGTTACCGCTCGTTTTCTGTTGCCCGGAATACGGTGCTGCCAAGCCTACACCCGCCCCGTCGTCAATGGGTTAAAAAAGGGAAATCTTGGATGTGGGGTGTCTTTGGAGGTGACAAAATGCCTCCACATTGGGGCACAATCCATTTCATTCAAAGAACAAAATATCAAGATAAGGATGGTAATTTTTTTTAGATTAAAAGGAAAAACATTGAATTTATGTTGTCAACAAGATAGGTTAGTATTGTGTTAACTATTGAGAAATCTACTATTGTTTTGGAGCTGTTCATTGGAAGGTTTCCAATTTACACAAGAAAGGTACTATCAATGTCTTCTTCTCAATCTTGTTTCATCCCCTTTACTTACAATATTCTCCTTGCTAAACTCTCCTCATTTATTCCTTACAAATGCCACCACATGTACCTTTCTCAACAGTGATCCAGAGAATAATTTGTACTAACAAGTGTAGAAATGGATGCTACCAACATCACTGGCAACCTTAAAAGAAAATTAACTTACTTGACTGATAGTGAAAAATCACCTGGAGAAGTCTCACTGACTCGAACAAGGAAAGCTCCTCCATGTTTTTTGGATAAAAGTTTTTCAGCATCTGCTCTTGTTATTCGCCCATAATACCACCTGGAGATAGAACCAAAGATTAATACTCTGACTTTCGTTATATATATATATATATATATCATAACACTACAGAGATCTGGACTTCAGAAAACTCTGGAAGTTATTTGTTAGTTTTAAACTTCAAAGGTTGTCCATTTTATTGCTTACCTTTCACACACCTTCACAATCTTTTCACTATCTTACCATAAATTCTTAATTCAAATAAAGAAACATTTATTGGTTTATTGCATCATTAATAAAATGATAAATTAATGTAACATGCCCATACACGTATGGTACAATAGACATGAAAGGCTAAAAGTTTAGGCCTCATATTTGGTACTAGTATGACTTTTAGCCCACATATCAAAGACACATACACACCAAAAAAATAAATAAATAAATAAATTAAATAAATTAAATAAATAAATAAATAAAACCTAAAACTATCACAAGCATTGACTCTGGACCACAGAAAGAAATTTTCATAACTATCTTCAAACAATCCTTAAGAACCACCCTTGACTATGCCTCCATAGCTTGGTTCCCAACAATCATTAAGATGAACACTAACAAAATTCACCCAGGGATTGAACAACTTTGAATCTGAATTATTTTTTCCACAAAAATTTGCCCCAGAAGTCTAACTTTCCTTGGATTTTGAATACAAAGATGGCTATATTACATGGTACCAAATTCAATAAGACCATATCTTAGAAGATTTTAACAATTTTCTTTAAGTAAAAATTTTAAAACATACCAGTTCTAGTGTATTGTATATGGAAGAAGAAGAAGAAGAAGAAGAAGAAGAAGAAGAAGAAGAAGAAGAAGAAGAAGAAGAAGAAGAAGAAGAAGAAGAAGAAGAAGAAGAAGAAGAAGAAGAAGAAGAAGAAGAAGAAGAAGAAGAAGAAGAAGAAGAAGAAGAAGAAGAAGAAGAAGAAGAAGAAGAAGAAGAAGAAGAAGAAGAAGAAGAAGAAGAAGAAGAAGAAGAAGAAGAAGAAGAAGAAGAAGAAGAAGAAGAAGAAGAAGAAGAAGAAGAAGAAGAAGAAGAAGAAGAAGAAGAAGAAGAAGAAGAAGAAGAAGAAGAAGAAGAAGAAGAAGAAGAAGGAAAAGAAAGAAAAAAAAAAAAAAAGTTGCACTCAAAATTATTAGAACCCAAAGGCCTCCATGATCAAGTTCCAAGGTACCACTATTTTGATGATACTGTGAACCTTACGCAACTCCATAATATACAAACATACTAACAAGTCACCCATGCAAGAAATATTATCTTGTTCATGTAGGGCACTGTAGAACGAGTTGTTCTGTATCTTTTGTGTGGTTGCATCTACAACAGTTTGAATATTTGGTCCAGCCTATTATGTATTGATATTGCTTTTATACTGAATGGTGTCCTGAATGGTGTATTTATCACTTCTCTTGAAATGGGTTTTTCTATAGGGTTAATGTCCAGGAGTTTTTGGCAGAGTAACAAGTTTTCTGGTCTGTCTGAAAGAGATTTATTACAAATCCAAGTTTTTGTGGTTTTGTTTGGATGTATCTCATTAATTGTACCTTGTTATATCTACCTAATTCCAGTACACAGGAGAGGAGCATAAATAGCTTCAAATTCATATATCATTCCAACCTGGGCCATATCCTTATTTACCAATTATCTATATTCAGATTTTAATTCATATATTGTTCCAGGTTGGGCTATATCACACAAGTTATTCCGGGTATTTATACACCTCTATGGAAACTATCTTCTCACCCTTTCTACATTTAATCTTCTTAATTTGTTCTCACGATCTCTTGCCTTTTAACTTGGCTACCTATATGGATGATGATGTGATGCAGGAGGTGGAATGGGTGGGGGGATTGGGGGGTGAGTTAGTATGTGTGAGCAAAATTTGACGCAGCCTGAAGGGATTTCTCCCCGTCTTCTCCTTTTATGCATGGGCGGATGGAAAGGGGGGGTCGCCGATTTAATGAAGCGGCCTTGCTGTGGATGTGCTGAGTCTTGCAACACTGCTTCTGACCCAGGGCAGTGGACAAGGTGCAGGGATGACCCGTCATCCAGGAGGTGCTAAGATAAGAGGGAGGCTGGAGGGGTGTGGAGTGTATTCAGGGATGGAATGGGTGGGAATGATTTTATGCCTTTTCCTTTTTGGCTACCTCCCTTGTAAGGGGAAAAAAGCCTTGGTATATGTATGTATGTACCTTCCTTATAAGGGGGAAAAGCCCTTTTGGTATGTAATATACAAGTAGTTTATCTCTTAGTCCTCCATTATGCTTTAGTTTCCACATGTGGCATTTGATAAAGTTCTTAGATTTATACTATTAAAAACAATAGAGGCAGTCAAATTAAGAAAGACCACATGTCTAAGGGATGTGAAGAGATACAGTTTTCCATATAGATGCATAAATACTGGAATAGTTTAGATGATATAGCCCAAGCTCAAACAATACACAAATTCAAATCTAAATGATAACTGAAAATCAAGGATACAGATCAAGTTGGAATCTGTACATGAATTTGAGGCCAGGTGTGATAAATAGTTAAGTAGGGGATGGGCTCCAACAAAGGATGCTCCTTTCCTCTATATATGATTATGTACAATCCAAATAAAAGGTGCATAGTATACTTACTCATGGTTTTTCATTTCAATATAGTTGCTTGGAACAAGACCTTCCTTTCCATCCAGTTCTGCTCTGTACCAGTTCATGTCGTCTTCCATATTCAACACCTGTCAAGAAAAGATTTAGTTTAGTCAACTGCCACGTGCCAGATGCAGTTCCTGCACTTTAATCAATCAAGTTTTATTAAAATTATCAAATTGGATCAAAGATGATAAAAATGATGACAATAAAGATGAAGACTAAGATGATGATGATGAAAATGAAGATGATGATAAACATGATTGTTTGGCAGTTGTCCTCACAGCATCACCTTGACCCTGTTGGCTCACACAATGTCCATTGGGATGACAGTCTGCCAGATACAAGTCCCACGAGACAGCCAACTTGCGCACCTGGTCGGAGTGGTACTCAGCTGCCATGAAGTATGGCTCCAGCACAAGGGCTCCCAGCACAAGGGCTCCCAGCACCACCATGGCCTCATCTCAAAGTCCCCCTGAATAGCAGTCAGCCCAATGGAGTCCCCCGGGATGACCATCCAAGGATGCCTACAGTTCCTAGCTGCACTGAGGTCAACCCTCAGCCAGGTCGGCATGGTTCGCACAAAACAAATCCCCTGGGAATGCCCCTCTATGTGGTGTCTCCCGAAATGTCAACACTTCTTTCTATTAATTTTGATTGGATTTTGTACACCTTTTCATACATGGGGAGCTGATACCCAGCAACTACTCCCCTCTTTCTTATTGCAGCTGATGATCAAAAAATCCCACACTAATACAATAAACAACACTAGCCTTACCGAGACATTTTTTTCCTTGAGTGACCTGTGGGCCAATCCAATAACTAATACCAGTTACCTGAGACCTGTAAGTTTCCTACAAGTAAGGTCTGGGGCAAGATTGATCAATTGATTGGTTTCTGGAATAAAACATTTTGTATTTTTATTTTTGCATACAATTTAGTGCCAATAGTGGGTACCACCATCAGGAAGTGCACCCTTGAAGGGCTGCCACTGTCTCTGGATTTGGTCCAAGATAACTCTCCATTAATATTAACTGAATTTCTTTCACTTTTTCACACTTGGAGAGCTGATGGCAAGCAACTGCTCCCCTCCTAATTTCAGCTGATGTAAAAACACTCCCATACTAATACAGCCAACAATACAAAGTTTCTTCCCAGAGAGATTTGTGGGCAGGCCTAATGACCACAGCCAGCTGGTTTTCATTCAGAGAAATGCCAAGTACATAAGAACATAAGAATGAAGGAGACTGCAAGAGACCATAAGGCCTACACTAGGCAGCTCCGTATCCATCACCACCTGTCATCCCCATCCATAAAGTTGTCTAATCGTTTCTTAAAACTACTGATAGTTTCAGCGCTTACTACATGGTTACTAAGTAAGCGCTGAAACTATCAGTTGTTACCAATTCTTATCATGTTTTACTCTTTGCTGCTACACCAATGGACATTCCTTTACTCATTTCTTCCCATTCACTTTGGATCTAAAAGCCACAATACCACTTTTCTGGTATGTAGATATTTGTATGTAGGTTTGAGGTAAATGTGGGGCTACATCAGGGATGTGTCATGTTGCCACTGCTGTTATGTTCAATGTGTACATGGATGGGGTCGTGCAGGAGGTATACGTGAGGGCAATGGGCAGGGGACCAGAGATGGTTAACCACTTCAGTATGATGACACCTATGTAGGCGTCATGAGGTGCAAGTGGGTACACGAGGATGCCAGCATCGGGATCTTGATTATATACATTTTGTAGATGTACACAAGTTACCCCCAGATTCTGTGAAATGGTTTGATCTTTTTTGTGTTTATCATTACTCAGAGTAAAAGACAACACGTAATGTGATGCAAATTATTTATGGCAGCCGATGCAGCACGCGAGAATTTGAGTCATACTGAAGTGGTTAAAGAAAATGGAAAGTGGGAGGTGAGCCAGTTGTTTGAAGATGATGCTGCTGTGGTGGTAGGGTCAGAATGGGGTTTAAGGTGGTTAATGGAGTTTGGGAAGGTATGCAATAGAAGAAAATTGAGGGTAAGTGTAGGTAAAAAGGTGATGAGATATTCAAAGAGTGAGGATGGCAATGAGTTGGAAGTACGTCTTAAAGGAGAGAAGCTGAAGGAAGAGATAGTTTTAAGTATTTGAGGTTCCATGTGGCTAGAAATTTACCTAACTAGTATACTGGAGAGGCACAACACTTAGGTCTTGTCTCCTATTCTCTCATTTTTCTTTATCATGCCTACTCTCAAATTCATGTACAGTTCCAACTAAAATTATATCGTTCATTTCCAATTATCATATTTAGATTTGAATTTGTGTATTGTTTGAGCTTGGGCTATATCACTTCCTAAGCTATTCCAAGTATTTATGCATCTATATGGAAAACTGTATTTCTTCACATCCTTTAGACATGAAGTCTTTCTTAATTTGCTCCCATGACCTCTTAAAGCCCCCCATCTTTAATCAGAAGATCTCTTCTGTCAATGCAATCTATCTCCTTTAGTAACCTGAATATTGTAATCATATCACCCCTTCCTCTTCAATCTTTCAAAGCTGGCAGACCCAGTCCTTTTAGTCTTTCCTCATATGGTTTATCTGTGAGGCTGGAGACCAGTTTGGTTGCTGCCCTCTGTATTCTCTCAATCTTACTTATATCCTTCACTCTGTGTGGGGACCATACTACTAATGCATATTCCAGTTTTGGACAGATCAGGGTTTCAACAAGTTTTTTCATCATCTCTTCATCTGCATAGTGAAAAGCCACTTTGATCTTCTACAGTAGTCCACTTCTCTCCCACAATCCTGCAGATATGTCTGTCAGGTGACAGGTTGTCTTTTATCAACACTCACAAGGAATAGATTTAGGATGGTCTTTTGCCACTATTGACTTTTTCCAATGCTTTGTATTTTTTGGTATTGAACTTCATTTCCTTTTCTTGGCTCCCTGTAAAAAAAATTTGTTTAGACCTTTTTGCAAC
The DNA here is from genome assembly GCF_046742065.1 of Oratosquilla oratoria. Classification (NCBI taxonomy): domain Eukaryota; kingdom Metazoa; phylum Arthropoda; class Malacostraca; order Stomatopoda; family Squillidae; genus Oratosquilla; species Oratosquilla oratoria. The sequence goes on along the minus strand of NC_134782.1, from coordinate 70,013,151 downwards.
AGTTTCCTGTCCTTTTCATTTTTCACTTCTCATGATGTGGGGTGGAGACTTGGAATTTAAGGCAGAAAGAAGTTTAAATGTGTTTGAGGTGAAGTAACAGAAGCATGGTAGGGGTTACAAAGTTGGATAGAGTGAGAAATGAGGTGGTGAGGAGGAGAGCTTGGGTGGAAATGGAGATGGCAGATAGGGTTGATAAAAGATTATTGGGATAGTTGGGACACATGGAAAAAATGAGTGAAATTTTTTTTAGTAAAAGGTGTGGAAAGCAAAGGTGGATGGAGTAAGGACAACCAAGGATGAGATGATGTATGGGGTGAGTGGAGCTTTCAGCAAGAGGGTAACATCTGCTGAACAAGGGAGAGAGCATTGGATGGGGCGAGTGGAGAATGGTTATGTATAAGTAATATTTTGATGCAGCGTGTGGGATTTCTCCAAGTTTTCTCTATTTTCTGCACAAGGGGTGGGGTCCCAGTGAAATGGCTCTGCTGTGGATGCGCTGCATCTTGCTGCATTGCTTCTTACCCAGGCAGTGGGCAAGAGACAGTGGTGACCTTTCATCCGCATGGAACTAAGATAAGAGGGAAATGGGTGGTAGACAGGAGTGTAATGGCTTGGAGTGGGTGTCTGCTTTTGATCTGGTTATCTCTCTTATACTGGGGAAGAAACCCTTGATTTACATTTTAAATCAGGAATGAAATAATTTGTATTAGTACTTTTACATCATAGCTTCATTAGTATTTGTATACAACTTAAAAATGAGAAATTATCTGATCCACCCCTGCTTGACAATGCTTTAACTCAATGACAAATTTACATCAGCCATGACATTGCTCAAAATTTCATCAAGCTGTCAAAGCAATTGAAATCTCATGTTCACACATTGCATTTTAAGACTGTGCTGCTCTAAGGTTGACTGTATATATGCTTACCCCTGGCTCCACCCCACCTCATCCCTCACATCTTTTCCTTTATTCCCATTTTTGTATGCATAGAAAATATCTGAATACTCATAAAAGCAACTTAAAAAAAGTTATTTTTCCTCTTGTGCTTTCAATTTCAAGAACAAAAGTCAACCCCAATTCCCCAGTCAAATGACCCTCTGACCTTCTACCCATCAAAGAACAAAGCAATCAAGCCATCAAGAGTCCACACATGCTGGTTTCCTTTGACCTTTACTCACTTGACCTCTACCGGACTGCCTACATTCAAATTAGACCAAACTTTTTCACTCTTGGAAAAAAGTTCCTATGCTGACACCATTCAAAACTAATATAGTGCTATAATTGCTGTGGCTGTTGCTACTCTAACTCAATGCAGGGCAAATGGGAGCATGCATATACACTATCAAGAACCACAAATATTTCCATATGTGTGTCTTGGATCATGTGTTGGACTTGTAATCAACAGCTATTTCCCTCCTGGAAGAGAGCTCAGAGTTCATATATGATCAATCTATGGGTAATGCTGTGACGTTACACGCATACACACTCCCAACTCCCTGCCCACGATAATTGGAATAATGACTCACAGCACAATGACAATGAAATTATTTCAGCCCTGGACAGGATTCGAACCCAGACCGCCATAGTGACAGCCATGAACACTACCACTGTGCCATCATGAGTGTAATGTGTAATATGTGCGTGTGTGTGTGTGTATATATGTATGTATATGTATACTGTATATGCATACATATACCAAGGGCTTTTTCCACCTTGCAAGGAAGGTAGCCAAAGTCAAAGCCATAAATCCACTCCCACCCATTTCATCCCCACATACTCCCCTTCACTATCCTTCCCCTTTTTCTTCACTCCTCCTGGATAACTGGTCATCCCCAAATCTTGCCCACTGCCCTGGATCAGAAGCAATGCAGCATGACAGAGCACATCCAAAGCAAGGCCCCTTAATTTAAGAGAAATCCCTTCGGGTTGCAGCAAAATATCATTCACACTTACTCCCTCAACCCCCACCCACTCCTTTCCATGCATCACAGCATCATCCATACACAACCATTCTCCACTCACCCCTGTCTTCTATCTTCTCCCTTCCTCAACATTCCCCTCTTTCCCAATGTCCCTTTCACCCCATCCATCTCATCCTTGGTTGCCCTTTCATGTTCACTCCCTACACATCTGCCTTCCACACCTCTTTCACTAATCTTTCTTCATTCATTCTTTCCATGTGTCCAAACCATCCCAATACTGTTTCATCCACCCTATCTCCCAACTCCCTTTTCACCCTCACTCTCCTCTTCACCTCATTTCTCACTCTATCCAGCCTAGTAAACCCTACCATACTTCTCAGGCATTTCATCTCACATTTAATCTTCCTCTCTTACATTCCATGTTTTCGCCCCATACAGTTTTGTTGGCACTATCACTCCTTCCTACAATCTCCTTTCTCCATTTAGCATCTATTCCCAAATGTCCATTTCTCAATACACTTTTTAATCCCCCAAAGCACTTACTTGTTCTCTCAATCTACATTCTACCTCCACCTCCATTCCTTCCTTTCCTGCATATTCACACCCAAGTATCTAAAGCTATCTACTTCCTCTAGTCTCTCTCCCTTAATACTCACTTTCAATTTGCTGCCATCCTCTCCCCTTGTACATCTCATCACCTTATTTTTGCCCACATTTCAACTCCCTTCTTTCATACAACTTCCCAAACTCTGTTGAGAACTTCCTTAATCCCTCCTCTGATCTTGCTACAAGTGCAGTGTCATCAGCAAACAACTGGTTTATCTCCCATTTTTCTCCATTTATATATATATATATATATATATATATATATATGTATACATATACCAATAGCTCTTCCCCCATCACAAGGGAGGTAGCCAAAAAACAAAGGCATAAAATCCACTCCCACCCATTCCATCCTCGCATACTCCCACTCCCTCCCTCTTATCTTGGCTACTCCTAGATGATGGTAGGGATTACTAAGTTGGATAGAGTGAGAAATGAGGTGAAGAGAGCAGAGGTGGAGAGGGAGTTGGGGGATAGGGTTGATGAAACAGTATTGGGATGGTTTGGACACATGGAAGGAATGAGTGAAGAAAGATTAGTAAAACAGGTGTGGAAGGCAGAGGTGGAAGGAGTGAAAGAAGTGAATATGAGGGGCAAAGAGAATGTCTGTTAAGGAAAGAAGGGAGAAGAAAGAAGATAGGGTTGAGTGGATGAGTTGTGTATGGATGATCCTGTGATGCATGGAAGGAAGTGGATGGAGGATGTGGGGGTGAGGGAGTAAGTGTGAATGATATCTTGATGCAGCCTGAAGGTATTTCTCCCCATTGCTTTTTCTGCATGAGGGGATGGAGAGGGGGTCACCAATTAAATGAAGTGGCCTTGCTGTAGATGTGCTGTTTACATACATATTTACACACACACACACTCCCCTTCCTGTAAGATACAACTAAGTAAATACACACTCTCTCACACACACACGCATGCACGCACACACACACACTTCAAATCTGTATTCACAATTGACAACTCACCTAACTGTGAGTGAATAGACAGAAATCCCCCTCAATCAAGGAAATAACTGTAACAAAGAAGGAAATCAGCAACCAAATAAAAAACCTTGATGTCAGAAAATCGCATGGTCCACATGGAATTACAAATTGGATACTGATAGAATGCGTAGAAGAGTTAACATATAAAATATACAATATAATCAAATGCTCACTCAAAGAAGGAAGGTACCACAAGACTGGAAAAATACAAACATTGTACCAATATATAACGGAGGAAACAAGGAAAATCCAACTAACTACAGACCGGTCTCCCTAACAAGCACAGTAGCTAAAATATGTGAAAAAGTGGTTGAAAGTAGATGGGTTAAACACCTGGAAGAAAAAACTATACTGAACCCAAATCAATTTGGATTTAGACAAGGAAGATCATGTACAACAAACCTGATCTACTTCTATTTGAGACTAATAGATATAATACAAGAGAGGGATGGATGGGCAGACTGTGCCTATCTAGACCTACAAAAACCATTTGATAAGGTACCACACAGGAAATCAATAAGAAAAATAGAATCAATAGGTGGCATCGCAGGTAAATTATTAGAATGGATGGAGGATTTCCTGACTGGGAAAAAAATGAGGGTAGTAATTAGAGATAAATACTCAAAGGGGGAAGAAATGATAAGTGGTGTCCCACAGGGGTCTACTGACTATCTATAGAATCATGAAAGGAAATCCTTGATAGGAATGATTTACTAAAAAATGGCAATATAAAAACAAGAGGTCATGAAAAGAAACTCAAAAAGGATAACTATAGAAGAGATCTGAAAAAAAAAAAAGCTTCCCACGTGCTGGATATCTGGAACAACTTAGATAAAGAAACAGTGTGTACAAATACTATTCAAGATTTTAAGAAAAAACTTGATGCTGAAAGATACAAAGATGGGTCACCACGAGCATAGCTCCCTTCCCGTATAATACAACTAGGTAAATACACTCACTCACTCATGGATGAAGAAATGGTAAAGAAAATACTAGTTACACTGATAAGACCACAATTGGAATACGCAGCATCACTATGGATACCTAGTTCCAAAAAAACAAAGAAACTAGAAAGAATTCAAAGAGCAATGATGAAAATAGTACCAACACTCTGCACTTTGACATATGAACAAAGATTGGATCAACTAAATCTACCAACCCTGGAACAAAGAGAATGAGGTGATAGAAGAAATACAAGAGGACATGAGAAGAAACTTAAGGAAAGTTACAGAAGAGATCTGAAAAAGAATAGCTTTCCAGAGAGATAGATATCTGGAACAAACTGAATGAGGAAACAGCAAGTGGTAAAACTATGCACAACTTTAAGAAAAAACTGGATGCGGTAAGATACAATAGCAGGTCACTATGAACATAGCTCTTTTCCTGCAAAATACAACTAGGTAAATACACACACACAAAGGGCAGCAACCAAACTGGTCTCTAGCCTGGCAAATAACTTCCCCAGTCATATCCTCATTAAAGTTCACTAAAGAACTACAAGGAAAAATACAACCTAAATTTTTAAATTAAGTAATTATTACCTATAGTTTCACTATGTGGAACACCTGCAGTCCTACAGTGGCTGGCAATGACCCATGGACTCTCCCAGTTCTATCTAGGAAGAAACTGAAATGTTGTTTGTTGTATTGGTGCGAGTTTCTTGTTATCGGCTGAAACTGGTAGGAGGGGAGCAGTCACCAATTGTCAGCTCTCCATTTGTGAAGAAGTGAAAGAAATATAGTTGAAGTTGACAGACAAGAGATTTTAGGTTCAGTCTGGAGATCATCTCAAGCTGCACCTCCTGATGGAGATGAACGGGGTTTCAGGTTTTAAAAATGGTCAGCTTTGCTATCCATCTTGCAGGACCACCATATGCAGGTACCTGTCATAAGCCCCTACAACCTACATACAAGAGAACATTCATAAAAAAGGCAAAATACACAGAGGAAATCTATCTACATACAAAGAACTTCCTCCCCTTTATAAGGGAGGTAGCCAAGTCGAAAGGCACATGCCCACTCCAACCCATTCAACTCTCATCCACCACCCTTTCCTCCCTCTCATCTTAGCTCCATTAACAGAGGAAATAGAAAAAATATAATACCACCTCAATCACACATCAGAGCCACTATTGAAATAATAATAATAATAAAAATAAAATCATAAAAGTTATAAACAAGAAAAGAACAACAAAAAGCCAAATACACAAAAAATATCTTTCCCCATTATAGGAGAGGGGTACAACCCAGACATATACCTACACTTTAGCCATCCATTATCCATTTACTGTCCCTTTTATCTTAGCTCCTTGTGGATGAAGGGTCATCCCTGTCCACGTTTGTATCAGAAGCAATGTTGGAAGGCAGCTCTACCATAGTTCCTGACAAAAGCTGGAATATCCCCTTTACCCTCATTCACTCAAGAATTTTACAGAGCAATGAAAAAATTCCTTTAGGTCACATAAATTTATCATCTCTTCCTAACAACTCCATTTCCACCTACATTTTGCTTTGTCCCTTCCCTTCTTGACAGACATTCCCTTTCAGCTAAAACCATTCAGCCTCCCTTCACCATATCCATCCATCCCATTCTCAGTCTTTTCCTCCACTGTGCTCCATCCAACTCTACCTTTCATTCATTTTGTTAGTCTTTCTTAATTCTTCCTATATGCCCAAAGAAATCCTTGCATTCTTTGATCCATCTTATCTGCCAGTTTTCCACCCTACCTCATTTCTCAATCTATCCACCCTCACATCCCCTAATACATTTCTGAAACACGTCATCTCAAACACATATATTTTCTTCCTTTCTGCCCCTGAAGTGGTGACACCTTGCCTCCAGACTGGGCCCAATATATCTCCATTAACTTCAACTGTATTTGTTACACTTCTTCACACATGTGGAGCTGAAAACCTAGGACTGCTCTCCTCTTCCTACCAATTTCAACCAGAGACAGAAACAGTCCCACACTGATACAACACAGACAGAAGTTCAAATTTTCTTCTCAGAGATTTGTAGGAGGATCCAAGGACTGTTCCCAGACACTGTGGGGCTCCTGATTTCCCACTTTGTGAAACTTGCTGCAGATGTGCTGTATCTTGTGACACTGCTTCTGACCCCAGGCAGTGGGCAAGATACTGAGATGACTCGTCATTCAGGAGGAGCCAAGATAAGAGGGAGGGAGCATGTGGAGATGGAATGGGTGGGAGTGGTTTTTTTTTTTTTTTTTTTTTTTTTTGCTACCTCCCTTCTAGGGGGAAAAAAGCCTTTGGTATATATATGTATGAAACTTGGGGCAACAACTAATTGATTGATCGATTCAATTAACACCCAACTACACTCAAACTGATCCCTCTAAAACTACATTCACCTTTGTCCCCTTTTTCCTTTGTACATACATACATACATATACCAAGGCTTTTTCCCCCTTTCAAGGGAGGTAGCCAAAAAGGGAAAGGCATAAAAACACTCCCACCCATTTCATCCCTAAATACACTCCACACCCCTCCCACCCTCCCTCTCATCTGAGCACCTCCTTTGTGAGGTGGAATTAAACACATATTCATCCAGTATACTCACCTCCCTTCATTATACATTAAACAATCTCATCAGCCAATCCACTATAAACATTTCTCCCATTGAGAGAGACTCCAGATGACACCCATCCAACCCAGATGTATGACTAGCTCAAATCATTTACAATGTTCTTTGTACTTCATGGTGATATGTTGATAGTTACATAAATGTATATTTACTCATTTCTGTTCTTAAATATGTGTATCTATATACCATGAGCTTTTTCCCCTCTATAAGGGGTAGCTAAGTCAGACACGTTCCTATTCCCATTTCACTCCCCTCCACCATCCTTTCCACCTCTCCCAACTCAGCTCCTCATGGATGACGGGTCATCCCTGCATCTGCTAATATGTGCATATCTCATAAAATGCATCTTTATATATTGGATGTAAAGTTGTTTCTATGGTGAGATGAGAGGATTGGGAGAACAAGCTTGTGACATAGGTGTTTCTTTTGACTTGACCACCCACCTTGTACTAAAGAAACCTGATACATGTCAAATTGGTTGTGAGATAACCATGTAATGAAGCAGTGGGTAACCCAGCTTTGGCTGCTGGGCCCTGGTGTAGAGGTGCTCTGTCTTACTGCACTGCCTTTGATCCAGGCAGTAAGTAGGGGGTAAGGATGGCCATTCATCCATAAGGAGTTACAATAATTGGGAAAACAAACAAGTGTTGGATGGGTGTAGGATGAGTGATGGGTAGGTGGATGCCTTGGCTGGTTACCTCCCTTATAAGGAGGAAGAAGATTCTTGGTATAAAAATAGGTGAGGTGGTGCCAAAGATGGTATCCCCACTGAACTTGTATTTATGTATGCTATACGATCAACATTCCAGAAACACAACCTGTTTGTACACTGAACTTTGCCTGTAATTAGCATGAACTGCCTAAATGCTCTGGGTATAAATCATCCCTTTACACAAGAACATAAGACAAGGAGGCTGCAATAGACCATAATGCCTACACTAGGCAGTTTCATGTCCATTACCCCCTATAATCCCCATCCATAAAACTATCTAACCTCTTAAAACAACAGACAGTTTCAGTGCTCACTACATCAAGGTTACTAAGTCTACTCAATTCACTGACCACTCTTGGTAAATCAGTTCTTGCCTATTTCCTTTTTAAATCTAAAATTGTCCAATTTAAATCCATTATTCCAAGTCTTGCCCTGTTGTCTTAATATGATGCACCACCCTTGTTAAAACCTTTGATCAACTTGAATACCACTATTAGATCACCCCACACTCTGCATCTTTCTAGAATATCAACTAAAGTGCCTATAACTGTCCTCATAAGGTAAATTTCTAAGCCCATGTATCATTTTGGGCATTCTCCTCAGTACTGATTCTAGTGAATTCATATCCATTCTATAGGATGGAGACAAAAACTACAGCACAGTCAAGGATTGGTCTGACACTGTCCATACAATAAAACCTAATGCTCTGTTAGGTCTAATTCAGGTAAGAATACAGTTTCCTGGATTTAAAGTTGGGACTCATTAGCAATCAGTCTCTCTCTCACACTCAGTTTTCCCAAAATGGTGTTATCTAAGCTATACCTGTTTTCTCAGTTGTGTAAACCTACATTCAAAACACTGCACTTTGAAATATAAAAGTCCAATTGCCATTTCCATTTCCCCAGGTATACACCAAAAACTGATCATACAGGATTGGGTACTCACTTCACCAGAGGGTTTACTCCAATTTTGGCATCAAAACATTTATAATTTATTATTAAATCTTACCTTTAAAACAAGTCCCTTCCTAAAGCTGAGTTCATCTTCAGCAGTGGCATTGAAATCATGCTTCGCAGTAGCCTCCATCCTGCCTTCCTGAAAGGAATAAAAACATTAACATGTGTACCTTCTATCCATATGATTAAATCAATAATTGGCTGCACTAAAACATCACCATGAGAACATCTATACTCTGAAACCAAAGTAGTTTCCTTAGACTACCTTATGAGAATGACTGTTAGTTCTATAAAAGCACCTTTGAACCCATCCATTCCTCACATTACAGCAAGTGACAAGGATAATAGCATGTTGTACAAAGACCTAGACAGTACACCTAGGTCTCTTAATCCAACACTCACCAAATGCCACTTGTGTGGACATTTGGGCCCAGGACATAAACCCACTTCAGGAAATGGCCCAGGACATATAATGCCACCGACTCCAAAGTGGGTTTATGTCCTGGACCCAAATGTCTACACACATGGTGATCAGTGAGTGTTGGATTAAGAGACCTCGTAGGTGTATAAATGCATGAGGAGGCTAAGAGTAGGAAATTAATTTCAATACCAGAAAGTATAAACTATTAGAAATGTGGAACAATACAAAATAGATCATTTCTGAATTATTCAGCAGTTGTAAAGAATCAATTACAAAGGAAATAAATCATTCTGTTACCCCAGGTCTCTCTTGCAGGAGATCCACACCTCCCAGGTAGCTACAGCCATTAGACAGGCCCATAGGTCACTTGAGGTAAAAAGGATTTGTTGTCTGAGAATAGGTAGTGTAAGGGAGTGCAGAATGAGGTGCTTGGTGTCTCCTATGTGATGGTTGTATCTGAGGAAGTTTCATACAGTACTGTGGCCAGGCCTATTCTATGTTGGTGCTGTCTTAAAACTGGATGGTATCCTGAACACAAGCATGTTAGTGTGGTTTATGCTACTTGAGAGGGATTTTTTAGAGGGGCCAATGTCTGGGGGAGGGGGGTGGATTGAATGGAGTTGGGAGTTTGGTGATCCATCCCAAAGAGTTTGTTTTATAATCTGGGTATTAATGTGTTTTTGTGTGAAGTATTGCATGGCAGGTGGTTATGCGTGTCCGAGTGGCAAGATTTTTATTTTCCACATTCAACTGGCTGTGGTCGTGTGATGGAATGAAATGGGTGAGTGGGGTTGAGGACTTTAATATAAAACTTTACTTATAATTTTCATATGGTATCCTATGGGTAGCATTTTGGATTCTAAGTGCAGGTGTTCTATCTTGGTGGTTTTGGTGTATCCTGTTACCATCATCAATGCTTTATTTTGTATAGTTTATAAAATGCTGTTTTACCAAATGTTGAGAACCAAGCCGTGGAAGCATAATCAAGTGTGGTTATTAGTAATTAATTTGCTTATGCTAGCCAAAGCCTGTAGGCTTATTTTTCTTGTTGATTTTCAATGCCAGATCTTTGATATTCAGACCGAAGGTCATACAAGTATCAAAAACAAGGCCTAGAATTATCGGGTTCCTTTCCAATGTCAGGGTTTAGCTGTTTAAGTTCATTGTTTGGTGTTCTACTGATTTATGGCTTTATGAAGTGATCAATGTTACTTATGATTTCTGGGGTGAGGATTCAATTCTATTACTTCTGAGCCATTGTTCTAGTTTGGATAAGTAAGCTTGAATGTTCTTAGTTGTTATTTTGTAGTTGCTAGGCTGGGTCTTTATTGTCAGGTCATCTTTGAAGGTGAGTGTTTTGGTGTTATGTTCTAGAAGAGGTAATAGTGCAACAAGATCACTGTTCCTTTAGGGACTCCAATGTACATTTTTTTTTTGTCTAGAATTTTTTTTATTACAAGTTAATCTGCACTGTTTCCAAGCTAACAAATTAGTTTACCATTTCTTGTCATTGTTATGAATATCAGTATTTATGATTTTTATAGCACATATCTAAGAACTATCAAATACCTTGTTTATGTCTATTGCTACCATAATTGTTACTCTGCACTATATGTTGTGGATAAGTTTCAGATATTTTTTAATAGCACATTTCTATGAGCTCCATCAAGTGACTTGTTTGTCTATTGCTACCATAACTGTACTTTCTAGTGATGCTTTCTTGCTGAATCTATCACTTACTGGGCGATATCTGTGAAAGCGTAGTAGCGAAATAGCCCTTCTTGAATATTTGTTGGTTTGGTTATAAAATTAAATTAATCTTGGAAAAGAATTTAAACAAAACTGTCATCCTCCCCTAACCAACACAGATTCAAAAATGGTTACTATACCAGCACCTCACAAACTTCAATCATATTTGAAAGATATAACAAAAAAGCTCTATCAGAACAACAGACAAATATACATTTAATAAAGTACCTACACATATAATGTATAAAATAATCATTGAGACACACAACAATGATAAAAAATAGCCAACAATTTTTTGTTGAGAGGAAAAAAAAAAAAAAACAGAATAACACAAAAGATTTATATTCAAATCCCTAAGGAGCAATGCTCTTATCTGCACTATTCAACCTCTTCACAGGTTATTTCTTCATGCCAAATCCTGAGCATAATACTAAAGTACTAACCAATTGGAAATGACCAAAAGATAACCCATCACAACAGCTTTAGAGTGGCTACCAGGATCATACAAATTAACGTGGGCAATACAGAAAAGAGGCAAAAACAAAGTTGAATGGAAACCTCCCATCAGAAATTATCAGTAACATTGCTCCTGACAGACAACCAATTGTCAAAGAATAATCCAATAATGAAATTGAATGGCCACTTCCTTCCATTGGACAAGACCTCTAAAATCCTGGGCATCACTTTTAATACTCATGTTGAAGGGCCTCACTCACTCAATGAAAATAGGAAAAACATACTAAAAAAAGTAGCTAACACGTTTTGTTTACCAGAAACGTTAATCTATATATAAACATTGCAAAATAACCTACAATCATGTAAACTAACATCCTACAAACTACATAAATGTATAGTGATGTACCAAAACCAAAATGCTCCCCATAGAAGACCACTTATGGGCACAGTTAACAACACTAACACTAACACACACATTCATACCTGACCCTTCCCCCTTGTACATTATAATTACATTAGCATGCCTCCAGTTCATTGGAATACTTCCTTTCTTTGGCATATAAACTCATGAAATGTCACATTACAACTAGTAACAGGATGCACTAAACCCACTCTAAAGGAACACTTGCACACACAACCACAACCCTCCCCATCTAAAAGATAACTCTATTCACCCATCTTATTACATCATACAAGAACAATCAACGAAACACCTTATTAAACAGTAGCAGCATCAGGGTTGGGTTCAAGTGCATGCAAATGTACTGAAGTCCATGTCCAAGTACCAGGTTATTTTTCATGTACAAGTACAGTAATTTTGTTATATATTTAAGTCCAACTCCAAGTACATGCCAATGTAATCAAGTACAGGTACTTCATGTAATTTAAAAAAATAATAGACATGTACATCATGGAAGTTAGTAGTTTTCATATACAAACATTGATGAGTACACCATTAAAAAGTAGGATTTCATATAGAAAAATAAATGGAAATTTTACCTTTATTTTAGCACATACTGCTTTTATCACAGAATTGCTAAACAAAAACATGACTATTTATACACCAAAGATTTTCCCCTTATAAGGGCATGCACCCACTCTCATCACCCCTTCCTCCCTCACATCACATCTCCTTGTGGATGACAGGTCTTCCCTGTTTCCCGCCCACTGCCCTGGGTCTGAAGCAATGCAGCAAGACACAGCATATCCACAGCAAGGCTGCTTTGTTTAATGAGTGACCTCCAACCACTCTCAGTCCACTCATTCAGAAAAAGATAAGACTGGGAGAAATCCCTTCAGACTGCATCAAAATATTCACACATAACCACTCCCTATTCCCACATCCTATCTTTGCATCACAGTACCATCTATAAACAGCCATTCTCCATTCGCCCCATCTCCTGCCTTCTCCCTCCTTTGCTCAATATCTTTCATCCCATCCGTCCACCTCATCCTCAGTTGCCCCTCAAGTTCCTTCTATCCACCTCTACCTTCCACACACCTTTTACTAATCTTTCTTCACTCATTCTTTCCGTATGTCCAAACCATCCCAATACTTTCATCAGCCCTATCTACCATCTACAATTCTAACCCATCTCTCCTCACTTCCCTGTTTCTCACTCTATCCAACCTTGTGACCCCTACCATACTTCTGATATTTCATTTCAAACACATTTAAACTTTTCCTCTCTGCCTCCCTTCTTCAGACATGACACCCATCCAACCTCATCTTTTCTTGATTCTCCTCCATTTTTTTCTCCCACCACCACCATTTTTTTATGCCTTCCACTGTTACCACCAATCCCTCCCTATCCTCCTCCACATTCAACAGCTCTAAAATACTCTGTCCATCTGCGCCCTTTACCTTTTTGTTTGACCCACCTCCCTGCCCTCTTTTAACATATTTAAAACAAAAATTCTCTCCTACTCCTCCCTCATTTTACATCTGCTCTCCTTTTTCTTATGTTTTGCTTCTCTTTTTTTTTTACCTCTCATACGTTTCTCTAGTCCTACTCTGCAACTAACCTCTGAACAGTTGCTTCTTTTCCACTTCCTTCTCCATTTCTTCTTCCCACCACTCATTACTGTTCTATTCCCTCCCATCCACCCTGTTCCACATACCATCTTTGCACACAATGTCACCCCCCTCCTTGTAACACCCCCATTCCTCTTCCACTCCTACCTCCTCCAATTTCAAGTAGAATATAAGGGGATCATGACAAACATCGTCCCTTGTTCTATTTCATTAATATACCTGGTAGTTTTGTGTGTGTGTGTGTTTGTGTGTGTGTGCGCACTTACATATTACCATCAAAGTTCACTTGAATCTATATACTTTTGATTAAATACAATGTACTTTGTATTTTTCAAGTATTCTGGGTCTAAGTACATGTACAATTACCACTGAATTTTTAAACTCCAAGTACATTAAAATATGTACCAAGTCCATGTACAAGTACTTGGACCCAACCCTGAGCAGCATACTACCTGTACATCTACAGCAATCTACCATTTGTACCACACAATACAGCCACTCTTTTGTAATGCTCTTGTGGAGGGTATTAAGAAGGCTACCATTGTGTTCCCATAAATGTTGCAAAAAGGAATCAAATGGTGTAGCATATGAAGACTAGGTATTCCTTTTTCTGCATTTCCTATCAAGAGTCAAGGCATGCTTTGACTAATCCACTCATTTGTGATATATAAATACCTGCCTCCAACATATCCATTGGAAAAAATATACATGGGTAATTTCAGGAAACTATAAATAGGGTTTCTTCATTCATCATGGTTTAATGAAAGCTATAGCAGCCACAAAGGTTGTCCAGAGGAAACCTACCAAATTTGTGCCTTCCCTGCTGAAGGGGCTGGATCTACCCACTGACACATAGATCTCAAGGCAACTGAATTTTAAGTGTTCAAGATAACCAATGGATAATATGACGACTATCAGTGCCAAGGGAATATAGGTTAAGGAATGACAGCTATACAGAGAGGCTTAGTAGGAAAATCCATATATCAAGTGCTAGGCTGTATTTGCAGAAGCATTTGTTTTCCAATGGTGTTGCTAACAGGAACAGTTTACTGGGGTGGGTTAAGGAAGAGCTAGAAAAATTTTAGTCCAAGTTTAATAACTTTAGGAAAAATCACGAAAAAAAAAAAAATTATTATTATAGCACAAATAACTACCACAGTTGATAAGGCTGCCATAAGCCCATTAGAGCCTCTTCCATGGAATTTTTGGTATCTGTGAGTAGCGAGGGCTAACAATCTATAATTATCTGTGAATTTCCTTCATTTCCAACATAAACACTATATAACAACATTGCAAATGATTAACAATTCTTTTGACTGGAAATCTTAATTTTGACATTATTGCATCCTATCTATGCTGATATCAAGTCAAATCAATTAACTTCACTTCTCTGTAATCCAGACATATAGTGCTTCATCACTAGACTCAACTGCTATACTAAATGCACCACTGAATTAATTTCTTAATCTTACATAGCACATATTTTGTAAATAAGCTATGCTTCATCTGAATGTTCCTTTGGAAATTACCAGAATACTCATGATACACCCTCACTTGACCATTTCTTAATACTGTTAAATCTTTTACTATATCCAAATGTTAAGTCCCCAGAACCAATACATCCTAATTGAGCTTTAACATTAAGCATATCCTAACTGCCCCTTTCAAAAGAAACACATTATATAGGCACATCTTGCCACAGCCCATTCACAATGTGTAGATCTGCTAACCATTCACCATGAAACTACACACGCTTACGACTTTTGATCAACCTACACATACTGCTTATTAAATTTACGTTTATTCATTGTTCCTACAAGAAGTTACATCCAAGCTTTGCTTCTCAAGTGTCCCTGTAGTCTGCAAGGCATGATAACCGAACATCGCTGCTTATCCCCACATGAATGTTGGCCACAAATAACGAAAAACCTGGTCAGAGAGCTTCGTTTTGTACTATATCACATGTAAACTAATGCAGTATCTCAAATAAATGATTAAACCCAAGAAAATGTCATTCAAAGGTAAGTCTGAAAACATACGATATCGTACCTATGGTATTGGCAGAAAACACAATTCTCGTTTATAAATATACAAGCATATGCTACCTAAACATGTGAGAAATTGGATATACACGACTTGACAAATACGTGGCCTACATGTATGTCTGCAAAAGTAAACATAATAACATTAATAAGAACTTATCTACTTGTTTTACCTTCCTATTCTAGTTTCGTCTCTTCGGACCTATAGTCTCCTTCACACACCAACTTTTCACATCACCACATCCACGCCCATCACATAATTAGGTATACACACAACACTTTAAGAATATACCATACCTGGTTGCGAAAGCTTTCTCAAAATAAAATCACAATTGCCAACTATTTGGAGTGGCACGCACACACGAAAATGTTAATATATCAGGGACTTCGGGCTCACTACTCCCTACCTCGGTACCACCACTTGCCATTGAATATACGCTGTTGACATATCTCAGGGTGGAACTTAATATTGCACAACCTGGGTGGTCTATCTATGCCCTTTACTGTATTTTTCACCTCTACGTTTATTTCGGTTTAGACTTAACCCATAACTGCTCATACACCAAATTCATTTAATTTCTTAGAGAATAGCTACACGTGAAAATGCCTCATTGCGTTATCTATATTTTTCTAACATAGCTATATTACCATCACAAAGGTAATATAATATACTGTAAAATATCAAATAATTAGGTAATAAAAATATTGTGAAATATTCTAATAATGCAGCTCACTAATCGTATAATTATATATCATAATTTCGTATTCACAGTTTTGTTCTGTGGATCTTGACAAAGCATTTGAAATATTAAAAATAATACATTTATTTAATTGACGGCAGCAGAATTTCAATCATCTTGATTATTTCCAATATAAATGGCAAGGTCATCTAGATAATGTGGATTTACTTACTGTCGCGGATGAGAATGAAATCTTGTTCGTACGGCGTTTTTGTAGTGGAACTGGCGGTAGTTTTAAATTGTCTTGATCATTGGACTTATCTTAATTACGGCATCATGAGCATTATATTAACCAGTAAGTACTTTCTATATACATTTTAAGTTACTAATGTGTTTTCTACATTGTGTAATATAAGCATGGCATATTAACACCCTTGAATTGTTTACCTGTCCGTTACTGAATTTTTACATCTTGTTTGAGATAAAAGAGCTTTGAATGCATAGCAGCACTCTGATGTAATTGACATTATGATGGAATATATTCCCCACATACCTAGCGTACACTTTCTCATTTTATATCTATGCAGTTTTGTTCCAAAAGTGCAGTTACATGGGTATTTATATATGATAATGTTTTCATTTTATATATAATACATATTCTTCTGGAGAACTCAATATAGTTTCGTAGACATTTAATAACTAATTTGTGACTGGACAGTACGGGAAATCCTCGCCCAAATAATCACAAGAATCAGTTCACAGAAGCTGTTGCCCAGTGTGTGAAAGGGTTAAGTCTGTATTAGTATTTAGACTTGGAATATTTCTACATTCACATAAAACTGATTCTAAACACATGTAAGAGTTGGGTCAGTAATTATTCAAACATTGTTAGTCGGATTTTTTGTCCAGACCAAAACCGTTACGAATCAGAGGTTCCTTAGAGATGAACAAAATGTTTTGGCATTATTAACAATATCTAAAGTAGCGAAATCGTATGGGTGAAGTAAAGCAAACATTGTGCCTACATATGTTTAAAGTATCAAAAAATCTTGAATCCACACGCGCTGTGTGTGTGTGTGTGTATATAGTATATATATGTATGTATATATATACATAAATATATATATATATATATATATATATATATATATATATATATATATACACTCGTATATATGTTGAGACATTGTGACAAGTTGAAAAGGGTGGAAAAAGAGAGTCACGGGTCTCGTTCCAAGTTTATTCCTGACCGGTTAAAATGGTTCATGTGGTTGAATATACCGCTAGATTGGTTTCCCTCTCTAACGTATTTCTTGTGTTGATTGATTCGTGTTGTGAGTGTTTTAGCAGTCTGACCAACATAAAACTGATTACATGATTTGCAAGGTATTTTGACTGCTAAAACACTCACAACACGAATCAATCAACACAAAATATACGTTAGAAAGGGAAACCAATCTAGCGGTATATTCAACCACATGAAACATTTTAACCACCCAGTTGACTGGGATAACGCTAAAGTCATCACATACAACAACAACATAACAGAAAGAAATTTAATTGAATGCAGTTTGATCAAATCTAGTAAGGGGATAAATGTTAATCTTCATCAAGTTTTATTTCTCATGAAATTTCAAAAAATTTTGAATTGTAATATAATTTATGAGCAGTTGTTCCATACTTGTTGGTTACCAGGACGGCCCAAACGTCCCATACTTGTTGGCTAACAGGACGGCCCAAACGTCCGTCACGTGTACTTCTTCCACTACCTCTCCGAATGCCCTCTTCACTATGTCATATATTCTGTACCTTGTTTCTTCATCTTATAATTCCTTCTTTGTATCTGCACTGAAGATGTAATTATACGAAAGCGCTCTGCTTCGTTAGTTTACTTTTCCTAGTGGTTACTTACGCATATATATATATATATATATATATTATATATATATATATATATATATATATATATACACACACGTAAGAAACTCGTCAGTGGACAGCGACATCAATCTGATAATTTTATGACAGTCGCGTGCAGGGTTCGAACCTACCGCTCAGCTACCAGTGAGACTACTGTGCGGTGCCTTAACCACACACACACACACACACACACACATATATATATATATACATATATATATATATAATGTGTGTGTGTGTTACTTGCGGCGAGGGTCAAGGGGATGACGGTTCAAATCTTTCCACCGGCGAAGTTGAACCAAGAACATGGTTTATTAAATTCCACGCTACTAAGTCCTCTGTGAGGGGCACCGTCCTAGCCTTTCAATATGGGAAATTTGTGACGTTGAACCATATCATATATATATATTCGAGAGTTGACACCTTGACGTGGTAGATATGCTTGAGAATCTTAATGACTACAAAAGCTATGTCGATCGAGAGAAAATCTCTGTAGGGTCACCCATATCGAACAGGTTTTGTAAGAAAGATTAGACAAAGAGCAGCTCACGCGCACAGTCGCAGGACCCACTGCTAACTGGCACATCCCTGATGGCAAACAGGGAAATTCCTCGTAGATATATGGGGTACCGTTATAATGACGGCGTGGACCATAGGGCACCCTATAGAAATAGGGCTTCACCGAATATAATGAATAAGGTGACACCAGAGAAATATCTCACCAGAAACCAGTTGGCACGGAGGTGAGATTACTGCTAAAAACACCTTTCATAGCAACCATGAACAGCACAACCAAAACAAAACCGGGCGTTCCTGTTGGATCATCTCCTAAAGGTCCAACCGCATTGCCTCGTGTGCTTACGGGCAGTGTGCCACCGAATGTGAGTAAGCACTGTCCAAGCAGAGTCCAAGTCTTGGACATTAAACAACATAAAGAAAATGAAGATCTATACTTACAACGTAAGAAGTCTCTCAGAAGACCACAGGCTGGAGAGTTTAATGGATGAACTAAAAAACATCAAGTGGGACATCGTAGGACTGAGCGAAGTCCGAAGAACGGAAGAAAAGCTGACACAATTACAAAATGGTCACCACCTGTTCTACTATAGAGGTAAGGACAAAGAAAGATCCACTGGAGTAGGATTCTTGATCAACCGAGAGGTTGCTGGTAATGTAGTCAAATTCAGTAGTTTGTCTGACAGGGTAGCTTGGATTGTGATTAGGCTGTGTAGAAGGTACACTAAAAATAGTTCAGGTTTATGCACCAACTTCACAGAGTTCAAACGATGAAATTGAGTCCTTCTATGGTGATTTAAGTCAAGTATTGGATCAAGAAAAAAGTAAGTACACGTTGGTAATAGAAGACTTTAATGCTAAAGTAAGGAAGTAGATGGAAGATGAGACGTGCATTGGGAAGTTTGGAATAGGTGAAAGAAATGGCAAAGGCGAGATGTTGGTCAATTTTGCAGAGAACTACAACATGAGGATAATGAACACTTTCTTCCAAAAGCGTGTAGGTAGTAAATAGACGTGGAGAAGTCCAAATGGAACAACAAAGAACGAATTAGACTTCATATTAAGAGATTAGAGCAAAATCGTTAACATTGTTACGGTGATAAATAAAGTAAACATAGGTAGCGACCATAGAATGGTAGGTTACATAGTTAAATTCAATATCAGGACCGAAAGAAATAAACTAATTTTGAGAAAGAAAATCAGCCTTGCAAAGGTTAAGGATAATGAGAAGAAATTTCAGTTAGAAATTCAAAATAGATTTGAAGTTCTAAGAACAAACGAGGACACCGTGGAATTTGAATTTAGTGAATATCATTAGGGAATCGGCAGAGAAAGTAGGAAGTACAAAAAAAAAAACATTTGAGAAAAGAAATACTCCAAAGCTACAAATGACCTAATCAAAAGAAGGATCGTGCAGATTAAAAGCAGGAGAGACGAAATAGAAGGAGTAGAACTAAACAAGCTTATCAATAAAAGGCAAAGATTAGATAAAAGAAAGAGAAACATGGATGGAATAGAGGAAATTATTTGGAAAGGTCAAAGTATTAAAGTGACCGAGCGCAGACATGCGTTAGGAAGACAGCAAATGATATGTTTGAAAGATAGAAATGGATAAATCATTAAATACGGGGACAGAATGGTAAAAGGAGTAGGATAATTCTACCAAGAGCTTTACTCGTCGAAAACTGTAGTTGAGTCAGTAAATTCATGTGTAGACGTTAATAGTGTACCAGAGATTACAAAGGAAGAAGTAGAGTTTGCTTTAAAAACTATGAAACGAGGAAAAACACCTAGGGAAGATTGTATATCGATAGATCTGTTGAAAGACGCAGGAAAATTAGTTCACATTAGATTAGCTGAGTTGTACACCCAGTGCTTACGTCAAGAAAGCGTTCCTGATGCGTGGTGCAATGCTATAGTGATTTTGCTTCATAAAAAAGGAGACCAGAAGGACCTTAGTAATCATCAACCGATTAGCTTGCTATCAAACGTATATAAAGTATTCTCCAAGATCCTGACAAATAGACTAAGTCAAGTTTTAGATGGAAACCAACCGAGAGAACATGTAGGCTTTAGGAGCGGATACTCGACTCTAGACCATTTGCAGACGATAACCAACTAATCGTGAAAACGACATAATACAATATACCCCTGTGTTTAGCTTTTGTAGATTACGAGAAGGCCTTTGACTCGGTAGAACAAATAGCAATACTAAACTCGCTACGCAATCAGGGTACAAACGAACAGATCGCAAGAGTTTTAGAAAAGATTCATGCGAAAGGTACCGCTATAATTCAACTGCATAAAGATACAGAAAATACGGTCTCACTAAACGCCGACCAAAGTCGACCAACGCCGACCAAAACCACACGACGGTTTTTGCTCAGATGCATAATTTATATATATAAAATAGCATATGGTTGCATTATTTGATCTATTTTCTTTAAAATATGTGATTTCCATGTAAAATCATCAGAGAAAAGTTACGTTTCTATCCTCTGCAAAATTACCAACCGGCAACCAACGCCGACCAAACCCAAACAATGACGGCTTTTGCTCAAATGTATAGTTTTAAATAAAAATTAGCATATGGTTGCATTATTTTACCTATTTTCTTTAAAAATTTGTGATTTCCATGTAAAATCATCAGAGAAGTTACGTTTTTATCCTCTGCAAAATTACCAACCGCCGACCAAAACCACACAATGACGGTTTTTGCCCAAATGCATAATTTATATATAAAAAATAGCATATGGTTGCATTATTTGACTTATTTTCTTTAAAATGTGTGAATTCCATGTAAAATCATCAAAGAGGATACGTTTTTGTCATTTGAGCAAAAGCCGTCATTGTTTGGGTTTGGTCGGCGTTGGTTGCCGGCTGGTAATTTTGCAGAGGATAAAAACGTAACTTTTCTCTGATGATTTTACATGGAAATCACACATTCTAAAGAAAATAGGTCAAATAATGCAACCATATGCTATTTTTTATATATAAATTATGCATTTGATAAAAAACCATCAATGTGTGGTTTTGGTCGGCGTTGGTCGACTTTGGTCGGCGTTTAGTGAGACCCCAGAAAATATCAATATCGAGAAAAGAGTAGGCAAGGCGATACAATTTCACCCAAACTATTTACAGCTTGCTTGGAGGATATTTTCAGAAGATTAAGTTGGGAAGAGAAAGGTTTAGAAATTAATGGCGAATATTTGAACCACCTAAGATTTGTGGATGACATTATTCTTATTTCAGAAAGAGCAGAAGAATTGCATGATATGCTAAGCGATCTAAACAAGGAAAGTCTCAAAGTAGGTTTAAAAATGAATAAGAGTAAAACCAAATTAATGTTTAACATGAAAGTGCAAAGTAAAGAGTGCCAGAGATTACAAAGGAAGAAGTAGAATTTGCTCTTGAAGAAGTTTAGTATAATTATTTAGGGCAGATGGTGAAAATTACTAAAGATAATGATAATGAAATAAAAAGACCCATTACAATTGGTTGGAAAGTGTTTGGTAAATATAATAAAATACTGAGAGGCCCTCTACCTTTATGTTTGAAACGTAAAGTTTACAATCAATGCATTCTGCCAGCAATAATCTACGGGTGTGAGACTTGGAAACTAACAAAGGCGATGGAAGCAAAACTAAGGACTGGATCAATGATGGGAATAACGCTGAGAGACCGAAAGAGAGCAAGTTGGGTGAGAGAGCAGACTAGAATGAAAGATATTGTGGAGGCGGTGAAAGAGAGGAAGTGGAATTGGGTAGGTAAGTTAATGCGAACGACTGATGAACGATGGAGCAAGTGTGTCACTGAGTGGACGCCGTGAGATAGGAAGCGTGGAAGAGGGAAACAGAAGGTGGAGAGACGAAATCGAGAGGTTTGCAGGAGTGACGTGGCAGAGGTTGGCGCGGTCGTGTGAATCATGGAATGCTATGAAGTAGACCTTTGTTCAGCAGTGGACTCAGGATGGCTGAATTGATTGATTGATTGATACACACACACACACACACACTCATATATATATATATATATATATATATATATATATATATATATATATATATATATATACATACATACATACATACATACATACATACATACATACATACATACATACATACGAGAGTTAAATCTGACCGCAGCTTGGCTAGAATCAACTTATTGATAGACTTAAATTTTCTTATCAAAGATCCTTGTTTATAGGGCAGGCGGAATAAAATGCTACTGTACGTTTCGCTTATCTTAGAGCATTTTCAGGTGCAAAATATATTTGGTACAAAGTTAAATGCAAACTAAAGTTAGAATTGGGAGAGTTTACAAAAAATTGGAGGAGATTTTGTCCGTGGGTGGACTCAGTGGGAATCTGTCCCTTGTTCTTCTGGTGTTGTTTGTAGTGTGGGCCTAATGTCCCTGGGCTGACTTGGTGATAATCTGTCCGTTCTTCTTTTGGAGTTGTATGTGGTGGTGACCGAGTGTCCAAGTAGAGTAGCCGGAGTCCGCTCAGTGCAGTCCTAGCGTCCTTATACATGGAGGTTTCGGAGAGAGATCATTTCGCTACGTAGATGACGTCCTGGTCATTGGTCCGGAGAAGACTAATTTCACTACTAAACTCAATAGGCTGAGCACGGTAGATAGGGATATACGATTTACAGTAGAACACGAGGTGGACAAAAAGTTATCCTGCTTAGACGTAGTGATTTGGAGAAAGGACAATAGTACGGTGAGTTTCTCGGTCCACAGGATGGCAACAAATAAAAATGACCTCATTCACTACATTTTGACGCACAGTGAAAGGATAAAGAGAGAAGTAATAATTGATTTTTTTTTTCTCTGAGCGTTCCGGGTATGCAGTGAGGAACATATCAACAGAGAGGTCAACTACATTTTCAAAGTGTTTTCAGGACTTAAATAAGGTTACTACATAGTTGAAAAAATAGCGCTTAAAACAATGAAAACGAAAAAGGATGAGGTAAAGGAGACTAAGGAAGGTGGCTTTATTGTGGTCCCCAATTCCAAGTACACAGAAGAGTTGGGACATTTACTCCGTACGAGGATTGGTGAAATAGTGAGAGGTAAGGGGAGAAAAGACAACATTAATGACAGCGTGGTGTACAAGATACCATGCGGCGGCTGTAGCCTGAACTACTTCGGTGAGACAGGAAGGGGCTACACAAGCGGGCATACGAGTACAAAAATGACCTGAGAGCCCACCGAACATCCAACGCATTGGTGGTTCATGTGGAGCAATGTGGACACCTACCCAACTGGGACGGAGTAGAAATATTACAACGAGAATTAGACAAGAAGAAACGAAAAATAGTCCAGGCAGCTTTCATAACGCCCCAGCCCTGCTGTAACCATCGAGATTGTTTTATTAAACTGTCCAAAATGTCCGACTGGATGGTCCTACGGGAGTTGAAGGGGGCGAGGGAGAGGAATGGGGTGGGTTAGTAAAGGAACGCGGCATAATGCGAGTTATAAATTGTTGATTTTCTGTCCATATATATATATATATATATATATATATACATACATATATATATATATATATATAAATATATATATAGATAGATAGATATATAGATACATAAACCAAAGGCCTTTTCCCCCTTACACGGAGGGTAGCCAAAAAGAAAAAGGCATAGAAATCACTCCCACCCATTTCATTTCCCATACTTTTCACTCCCCTCCACCCTCCTCCCTCCCTCCTATCCTGGTACCTCCTGGATGACGGGTCATCCCTGCATCCTGTCCACTGCCCTGGGTCAGAAGCAGTGTCGCAAGACACAGCACATCCACAGCTAGGCCGCTTCATAAATTCGGCGACCCCCCCCCCCTCTCCGTTCCCTCATGCAGGAAAGAAGAAGACGGGGAGAAATCCCTTCGGGCTGCGTCAAATTTGTTCTCATACATATTTTCTCACCCCCCATCCCCCACCCACTCCCCCTCATGCATCACAGCCTCATCTATACACAACCCTTCTCCATTCAACCATATCTTCTGTCCTCTCCCGTCCTTCCTCTATAGACATTCCTCTCTTTTGTAAAGCCCCTTTCACCCCATACATCCATCTCATCCTAGGACGCCCCCTCATATTCACTCTTTCCACCTCCGCCTTCCACACTTCGTTTACTAATCTTTCTTTACTCATTCTTTCCATGTGTCCAAACCATCCCAATACTCATTCATCAACCCTATCTCCCAACCCCATTTCCACCCCTGTTCTCCTCCTCACCTCCTCATTTCTCACTCTATCTAGCTTAGTAACCCCCATCATACTTCTCAGACATTTCATCTCAAACACATTCAACCTCCTTCTCTCTTCCGCTCTCATGTTCCATGTTTCTGCCCCATACATTGCTGTTGGCACAATCACTCCTTCATATAACCTCCTCTTTTCACCCATTCCCAGATGTCTATTTCTCATTACACTTTTTAATCCACCAAGGCATTTACTCGCTTCTCTCAATCTACATTCTACCTCCACCCCCACTCTTCCCTTTCCTGTCACATTCGCACCCAAGTATCTAAAACTATCCACTTCCTCCAGTTTCTCACCCTTAATGCTCACTTCCAGCCTACTGTCACTCTCTCCCCTTGTACATTTCATCACCTTACTTTTGCCCACATTTATCTTCAGCTTCCATCTTTCACACACCTTCTCAAACTCTGTCAATAACTTCCTCAATTCCTCCTCTGATCCCGCTACAAGCGCAGTGTCGTCAGCAAACAACAACTGGCTCACCTCCCACTTTTCTCCATTTCCTTTAATCATCTCCAACCCCTGACCCACTACCCTTGCATTCACCTCTCGCACCACCCCATCCATGTAAAGATTGAACAGCCAGGGCGACATAACACACCCCTGACGAAGTCCCACCTTTACCTCAAACCATGCACTCTCTCCATTTCTAATCCTAACGCAGGCTCTACTACTCTCATAAAAACTCTTGACTGCTCTTAACAGCTTTCCTCCTATCCCATATATCTCCAATACCTCCCACAGTGCCTTCCTGTCTACCCTGTCGTAAGCCTTTTCCAGATCCATAAAAACCCCCCAAAAAAACATCCTTACCTTTTCCTTTAGCTTTCTCACATATCTGTCTTACCACAAAAATCTGATCTACACATCCCCTACCAGTCCTAAAACCACTCTGTTCTTCACCAATTACTCCCTCTGTTCCTCTCCCAATCCTCTCAATCAAGAATCTCCCATAAGCCTTCCCAACTGCATTCAACAAGCTGATCCCTCCATAACTACTACACTCACACTTGTCCCCTTTTCCCTTGTAAAGCGGAAATATACAGGCACTCCTCCAGTCCTCCGGCACTCTACCCTCTCTTAAACAAACATTAAATAACCTCACCAGCCAGTCCACCATAACTGTACCTCCTTTCTTCAGACATCCTGCATGGCATCCATCCAACCCAGGTGCCTTACCTGCTCTCATCATCTTAAAAGCTGCTTTCACTTCATCCTTCCCTATTTCTCCTCCATTTTCCTCACTCATCACTCTCATTTTCTTAGCGCTTCCCACTGCAACTACCTTTCCCTCCCTATCCTCCTTCACATTTAGCAACTCCCTAAAATACTCTGGCCACCTTCCTCTCACTGCCTTCTCTTCCATTATCATCTCTCCATCTGCACCTTTTACCTTTTCTTTTCTACTTGATTCGCCTCCTCTTCCTCTTTTAACTTCCTTCCAAAACATCTTTTTATTACTTTCAATTTTTTCTGTCATACTCTTTCCCCATTTCACATCTGCTCTCCTCTTTGCTTTCTTTATATTATGCTTAACTTTCTTTCTCTTTACTTTGTGCCTCTCATACGATTCCCTCGTCCTAATTTATAGCCAATCTATGGATGAATGCTTCTTCTCTTCTACACCCTTCTTTGCTTCCTCATCCCACCACTCACTACCCTTCCTTCTATTTCCTCCCGCCCTCCTTGTTCCACACACCATCTTTGTACACCTTATGACTCCCTCCTTGAACCATCCCCATTCCTCCTCCACTCCTAGTTCTACTCTATCCTTTACTCTCTCCCACTCCTCTCTCAACTTCTTCTTATACTCATTCTCCTTTTTTTCTTCATTTAAGCAGTTCACTTTAAGTACCTCCCTACCTTCTGCCATTTTCCTCTTTCTCCACTCTCAATTAACCTTCCACCAGGAAATGATCTGATATTCCCCCACTCTCTACCCTTGGAATATGTACATCCTTAACTCTTCCTACCATATCCCTGGTCACCACTATATAGTCCATTAACGCTCTATCTGCCACCCTTCCATCCACCACCCTCTCCCATGTGTACTTATACTTGACTTTCTTCTTAAACACTGTATTTGCTATCATCAACTCTCTTTCAAGACATATCTCCACCATCAATTCTCCACTACGATTTTTGCCTCGAACTCCATACTTCCCAACCACTCCGTCTATTGGTTCATTTCCTACCCTAGCATTTAGGTCTCCCAATTCAACTACATTGACATTTCTCCCTAATCCCTCTATACACTCATTTATATCTACCTAAAATGCCTCCCTTTCCTCTACGCTCATCTCACTACCAGGCCCATACGCACTTACAAAAACCCACATCTCCTTTCCCAGCTTCACCTTCATCCACAGCAACCTTGATGATACCTCCTTCCACTCCACTACCCACTTACTTATCACTTCACTTACTAGTATAGCCGCCCCTTCTCTCCCTCGTCCCCTCTTCACTCCTGAGTACCTCCCAGATACACTCCCAAACTCACAGTTGCCCTTTCCTTTCATTTTAGTTTCACTCAAATCCAGTACATCCATCTTTCTTCTCACAAACATACTACCTATCTCTTCCCTTTTACTCTCATCTGTACCACATCCACGCACATTAAAAGACCCAAACCTTAGGGTACTGGTTGGAAAGCTCCCAGACCCTTTACTTTCTTTTTTAAGAATGTCCACTTTTGGGGCTCCAGGTAGTAGGACTCCTAATCCCATCCCCGTCCCTTTTTTGTCACCTTTTACGACTCAAGTGGAAATACTTGGTGGCAGTATTCTTTCCCCCCACCACAGGGTAGGTAGGCGAAAAAAAGAAATGAATATTCAGAGAAATTGTACAGGACAGTAACAAAGGGTTGGGGGACAGCATAACGGAGGGACAGTCGTAGTATAAAAGTGTGTGTGTGTGTGCGTGTGTGTGTGTGTGTGTGTGTGTGTGTGTGTGTATACATATATATATATATATATGTGTGTGTGTGTGTGTGTGTGTGTGTGTGTGTGTGTATTTACCTAGTTGTATTATACGGGAAGGGAGCTATGTTCATGGTGACCCGTCCTTGTATCTTTCAGCATCAAGTTTTTTCTTAAAATCTTGAATAGTATTTGCACACACTGTTTCTTTATCTAAGTTATTCCAGGTATCCAGTACTCTGTGTGGGAAGCTATTCTTTTTCCGATCTCTTTTATAGTTATACTTTTTTAGTTTCTTTTCATGACCTCTTGTTTTTCATTGTCATTTTTAGTAAATAATTCCAATCAAGGATTTTCATTCATTTCATGATTCTAAATATAGTCAGATCACCTCTTTCTCTTCTCTGCTCCATTGTTGGTAGTTCCAATTTCGATAATCTTGGTTCGTATGTTAATTTGGAAAGGGCTGGTGGTATGATGTGGTGATTGTGCCGACAGCACTGTATGGGGCAGAAACATGGAACATAAGAGGAAAAGAGGAGTTTGAATGTGTTTGAGATGAGTATTCTGAGAAGTATGATAGGGGTTATTAGGCTGGATAGGGTGAGAAATGAGGCGAGGAGAACGGGGGTGGAAAGGGAGTTGGGAGATAGGGTGGATAAAAGAGTATTGGGATGGTTTGAGCACATGGAAAGAATGAGTGAAGAAAGACTACTAAAAGAGGTGTGGAAGGCAGAAGTGGAGGGAGTGAACATGAGGAGGCGACCTAGGATGAGATGGATGGATCGGGTAAAAGAGGCTTTGGGAAAGAGGGGAATGTCTGTGGAGGAAGGACGGGAGAGGACAGAAGATAGGGGTGAATGGAGAATGGTTGTATATGGATGAGGTTATGATGTATGTGGAATGGGTGGGGGATGGGGGGTGAGGAAGTATGAGTGAGAAAAATTTGACGCAGCCCGGAGGGATTTCTCCCCGTCTTCTTTTCTGCATGGAGAGGGAGAGGGTTGCCGATTTTATGAAGCGGCCTTGCTGTGGATGTGCTGTGTCTTGCGACACTGCTTCTGACCCAGGGCAGTGGACAAGATGTAGGGATGACCCGTCATCCAAGAGGTGCCAAGATAAGAGGGATGTAGAGGGTGGAGGGGAGTCGAGTGTTTTAGGGATGGAATGGGTGGTAATGGTTTTTATGCCTTTTTTTATGCTACCTCCCTTGTAAGGGGGGAGAAGCCTTTGGTATTTGTATGTAAAAGCATATTAAGTTTGTAGTACATGATCTTCCACTTTTAAATCCAAATTGTTTAGGATTTAGTGTATTTTTCTCTTCCAAGTATTCCATTTATTCTTAATAACTTTTTCGCATATTTTTACAATTATGCTTGTATGGGATACATGTCTATAATTTGTTGGATTTTCTTTGTCTCATCCTTTATGTAGTGGTATAATATTTGCCTTTTTCCAATCTTGTGGTACTTTTCCTTCTTTGAGTGAGAAGTCAATTATCTTGTGTATTTTGCTTGTAAGTTCATCTAGACATTCTTTCAATATCCAGTTCGCTATTCCATTGGGCCCAATCGATTTTCTGACATCAATATTCTTTATTTGGTCCCTTGTATGTGTGTGTGTGTGTACTAAGAAAACATTGCTCTATTTTAACATAGAACATTAAACATCCATCATATATATATATATATATATATATATATATATATATATGAATATATATATATATATATATATATATATATATATATATATATATTGTATATTTAGGGCGCAGATTCTCACTAATACACACGGAGTTAAACACGACAGCATTTTGGCACTGGTTAATCTTCTTACTGAGATTTTCAATTTTCCTCACAGTAGGTCTCATTTCAGGAGGGTGGGCAAATACAAGCCTTCCAAATTCTTCCATATTTAATTTAACGTTTCGACTTCAGGGAGTCATCTTCAGAATGGTTACAAGAGAAAAGTCACAATTTTTCTCAGGTCACTATCCAGAGCGAGGTTGCCATAAAGGAAAGTGGTGTACTCGAGCTCTGCACGAAGGGCCTGCAACTGGGACTTGTTCTTCTCCAACTGATCTTGCACCAATTTCCGCCGGAAATCATTGGTGAAATCTGTCCGCTGCACTGCGTGGTCGTGTAGGCGTATATATATATATTATATATATACAGTCACTATCCGAGTTACGACGTACGCGAGTTACGACCATCCGTACTTACGACCACGTCTAGTAGATGCCTATTATGTGTTTACTGTATATGTCTGGCAGCACAGCGGGTAAGGAAGTTGTGGCAGCCCGGCATTGCGTGTGACAGTTATGGCAGAGATGGAAAAGTTGCTATACGCGTGGTTGGAAGATAATAGGCAATGAAATGTGAAAGTGATGTTGCAAGCAGTGCAAAGTAAGACTAAAATTTAATTTCGCATGTTGAAAGAACGTGCAGGTGAAGAATACGCTTCAAATGAATTCATAGCGAGTGCTGGGTGGTTTCGTCGCTTTCGAGAGCGTTACCAGGTTCACCACGTGTTGTCGACAGGTGAGGCTGCTAGCAGTGATGCGCCTGCAGCTAAGGCATTTGTGGAAGAGTTTGATAAATTAATTGAGGATGAAGGATATTTACGCACTTTCGACCACGTCTAGGAGATGCCTATAATGAGTTTACTAATAAGAATACTATATAATAAGTATTCTCTTTCTTTAACCTATCATATCATATTAACAATTAAGCAACTGAAAACAATGCTGTATGCAACTGTAGGAGAGAAGCCAAACGCAGAATATGGGATCCAATGTATTTAACGTTTCGCCCAGCAGTTTCATATTCGTTTCTCCCCGCAAGCTCGGGTTATATAAGGAATCAGATGTTTGTCCACTATGTTATTTCTGAAGAAGCCAACTGGGCGAAACGTGAAATACATTGGATCCCATACTCTGCATTTGGCTTCTCTCCTACAGTGTTGTTGCTTTTATTCAATGCTGTATACAAAGATAAATGTACTGTACCTATATCTCATACTTAAAATGGATTAAAATGGACGAGAAATATGGATCTTAAAATACACATGTGTTTAGAGTGCATATAACAACTGAAGAGTTAAGAAAAAATATTAAAATGAAACTACAATTTAAAAACCTTAAAAATGGTAAGCAAGGTTATATTTAATACGTGTGTGTGAGTGTGTGTGCGTGCGTGGGTGTATACAGGTATAGTATATACATACAGTGTCTGTATGCGTATATATACTGAAATACAGTAGAGTATTAAAACATTAAAAAACTAAGAAAAAATTATAAAAATTAAACTAAAATAAGATTGATAAACAGTAAACAGCTTGTATATAATAGTTTTCAATAGAAAAAAATTACTTAAAAACGCAACAGATTTATATCATGTATCCTGGAGTGTAACCCTCGCGTCGGCCATTTTGAATGGGATCCGACTTACGACCAATCCGACTTACGACTGGTTGGTCGGAACCTATCTAGGTCGTAACTTGGATAATAGTGACTGTATATATATATATATATATATATATATATATATATATATATGTGTGTGTGTGTGTGTGTGTGTGTGTAGTCCTTGATGTGGGTTGACACCGGTGTGAGGTGACCTAATCTGGAGATATTTAAAGTAAATTTTTATCAATTATTGTATTATTCTCAATAACAACGATTTTTTTTTAAAGATGTTGAATGCGTACTTCTAGATATTCTAAATCAAGATCTAAGAATATAAGGTCTAACCACTTCCGACCGAATTTCGAGGGAGTTGGCGCAGCGGGCCCGTGAACGTCACCTGGCTGTTCAAAGTGGGGTTAGCGGGTCCTATAGCTGTCAGTTGAAGCTGGTCCGTCGTTCAAAAATGACGTCGCCTTCGCTCGCACTGCTCCACGCAATTAGTTATATTCTGACAAATATTATATAAAATATATATATAAAATATTATAGTTCCTGTCTATATATATGAATATATAATATATATGATATATAATATATAAAATATTATAGTTCCTGTCTTCCTTGGCGTTTCACAGTTTTCTTCAGTGTATCACAAAGAGAAAATGGACTCAGCCAAATGACGTCAGAAGCTGCGCAGAAGAATGTAAACGGTCTGACCTGTATATTTAGACCTTGTTCTAAATCTATGAGCAATAAGTACCTACCGTCTGTGTCCTTGAACACCCGTGATCATCTGTCTTTTTTTTTTCTGGAAGCGCCATGTCTCGTTCTTCGGGAAATCAATTCGAATAAATTCACTTTCCACAACTCATGAAATCTGCCCATAGACAAAATAATTGGTTTCATCCTATTAATGTTCAGTTATTTGTAAATAAGACACGTTTTAGAATCAGAACAATTTAAGGAAAGTCACACAAACATTTTGGATGAATAGGCGGTATTATTGACAAAATTCCTCTTAGTATATCTTCTCGTTTTTCTTCTACTCCTGTCTCTCTTTTTTTTTTTTTTTCTCACCCACTTCTCTTTCTTCCCAATTCTTTCTTTCCGTTCTTATTTTTATTATTTGTTTATTTCTATTTTTTTTTTTTTTTGTCTCTCTCTCCTCTCCTTCTCCATACTCTTTCTTTTTAGAGAAAGCGTGAGGGGTACTGCAGGAAGGAGGAAGAGGAACGAATAAGGGGTTCAGAGTAAGGAGGGAGTGGGAGAGCGTTGAGGGTTGCTTTTCTCAACCTACGCAGTGGCAGGACGTGCGCCGCGCAGTGGTACGTCATCGCTCTCTTTCACTCTCCCTACCTGGACTGTAGCCTTCTATTGGCTGCCGCCAGGCGATTTCATTTAGGTCAGGGACTACCGTTGTAATAGAAACCAACTCTTATTCCAGTTTAGCTCTTCGCCATGGATGACGTCCTCTAAGAATAATTAAATCGTTCTAGTTGATAACACCAGGCGATTTCGCTCGGGCGACGGAGCGTCGCCTCCGCCGTGGCGAAGGCGTGAAGAAAAGCCCTGCAAAGAGGTTGGGTGACAATAGTCTTTTGTTCTTAAAATGAAAATACAGAAACGAGAAGTCCACGTGTCGAGAGGCGGGGCTCATGACTGACATCACGTCACCCTCCTTAGTTTGAAATCACAGAATGTTCAAGGAATTGTTGACGTCCTGTCTCGTAACCTTAATCCTGTGATTACGAGAAATGATAGCCAGTGCAATGGTACTGTATATCTACCATGAGGAAGCATAATGCGCATTCATTGTATCCTACTAAATGACATTTCTAATTTGAAATAAATAGAATCAGTAATTGAATATATCTAATAATTTTTCAGCAAGGTCTGTATCACTAATCCTTTTCATATATTTATACTGTATTTATACTGAATGGGGGTGCGAGAAATTTTTGGAAATAATCAAGGGGGAACGGGCATTGAAAAAGGAGAACCACTGATATAGGGACTGTATTATTGAAACTAGTCAGAATACCTCTACCCTTTGATTGTTGTGACTTTGACATTTAACCAGGATAATATAATTGTCAAAAGTCCTATTTGACGGCCTTTTCCTGTCCCAAAAAGAGATCCTCTACGCTGAACAAAACAGTGCAGGTGTTCCCAGGCAAAACGATATTCTTCAAAAGTGCACGACTCGCTATTGGATGTTCAAATACACTAATATAAAACCATGTTTTCATTCGGATCGTTCCTTACTAGCAGTTATACCCTTGACGACCCTCCCCCCAACTGCCACTCCCCTCCCTCATCACCTTGCACTTGCTGATTGCATCCGAATCTCAAAACAAACTTGCGCCGGACCCTCCCTACCTTACAGAAAACAGTTTGAATTCAACATGAACCCTCGAAACTTGGCCTACACCACTGATACCAACTTTATTAACGATGATTACAAGATGTATCCCAAGACGACGAACCGCATTTGTGATGACATATTCGGAACATACGGCGTCTCTGTACAGACGTTGCTGCTTATCTTGAAACGAGTTTGACATGATATATCTCATCGCGACTGTCACGACTTACACAAAAAAAAAGTATTATCTTGTCGACATCTTCTCTATGAATATCTGCACGCCGTTCTCTCTTCCACTACGTTGATGAGTAAAATAACCTGGCGACAGACGGCGATAGGCGTTCTATTTTGTTGCCGGTATCCAGATTATCAATATCTGATAGAAATAGCGCCCAATAGATGAAGTGAAAGAGGTGGCAAATGATATTCATGGAGGACAGAAGATAGGAAAAATTATACTTTTAAAGTGTGTGACTGGTCCGCAGGGTTGCCACCGAACTTTAAAATATTGACACCATCAAACATATAACCAAGAGGGGAAGGGTTACAGAGAAAAGGGAAAATACCTGATTATAACTATAACTCCTTGGCTGGTGAGGAAGGGGTCACACAGACACAAAGTGACGACCGCAGTCACAAAAAAAATGAAATTACCAACATGTGGAAAGAGAGATTACCATGGTTTTATCACGAGCACCGTCCCCACCACTCCGCGGCCTATGATGAGCGTTGGGGAAACCTGAAGTGGTGACAGCAGCATACGAAGCCACGGGTGAACCTTTGATGTTGCCTACGCAGGCTCCCTGTTTGTATAACTCGAACAAATCACGAAGTTCACGAACACTACCATCATACCATCTGTTGGCAAACTCTGGAGTTCAACGAACAAATGATAACATTAAGGGAGACATCAGAACTTGTAATATTTGCTTTGTAATGTTCCAGTGTATTCTGTGGCCCTGACACCGATATTTTGTTGGTGGTACTTGAGAAAAACAATTCAACAGTTTCATTGTCACTTATCTACACAATTCATTTCCAGAAGAAAGATAAAAAAATTACTGCTGCATTAGGTATGTGTTAATAATGCACAATTGCATCAGTTAAAATATGATATCAATCTATTGTATCCAATAACAAATAAATATCTTTGAAAGAGGCTGGGTATTGTTTCCCACCCCGATTTACTGGTCCATGTACCGCAAAGGTACACATGCAAGTATACTCAAAATTAGAATTCTTTTTCAACGTGCCCATTACACTTGGTTTAGTGTCAAAATTCATCATGACACATGGGATGTTTGAAGAATCGCACCGTCAAAATATCACAGGAAAAGCATGGCGTCATCATTAGTGTACGGGGAAGGAATCCCAAATGCAGTATTATAGGCTGGGAAAGAATTCTCTCTTTCTTTTTCTGGTTTTATCCCCAATTTCACAGTTTTTGTTATCGATATGGATCGTCAGTGATTATTATGTACAACTATGTCGGGTTGGTGATATTATTATGTACAACTATGTCGGGTTGGTGATATTGGTTCTATAAAGTTGACATATTCCGTCAGTAAAACAGAATAGCTGTACAGTTCTCAGACGGGAGGAAATGACGATTGAGAATGGATGTATTCATACATCCGAATTTACATTCTCGCGAAATGTAACGAATGAAGAAAGTTTCAGCAAACAGAGGAACACGTGACGCATTATTTGTTTGTACCGATAATGCGTGTTCGGCCTCGCAGGAATTCATACAGACAAGGCAAAGGCGGCGACCCATTCGGTAGCATAGTGTCCCGTACAGTCAGTTTTTCCTCATGAGTCATATGCCGACGGAATAATCTTGATTTTTCTAGAATAGGCTCCGGCATATTTACACACTGATCAATAAAGGTCCAAAGTGCTCCGCTGTCGATGTGCGCCATGATTTAGGCACACACGCTGTCAATCAGCAAGTCATAGTAATGTCTTTTTACTAGTCAGTTTATGGTGTAAGGTGGTGAAAGTAACCAAACATAACCATTAATACTATATATATATAAACCATGACCTGAGTGACGGCGGAGCACTTCGGATATTTATTGATCAGTGTGTGTGTGTGTATCGGGGGGGAGGTATACAATTGATCCAATGATACGTCCTCAATCACTCTCTTGGGGAAAGGGGCGGGGTGGAGATCTAGGATTTCCGGTCGAGGCAAATGTCCACTGTACGTATGACGGACTGCCATTGAACTGGGGGAAAAGACACACACCCAGACGACGCTAAATTGTTAAGGAAAGTAAAAACTGAAACGGATTGCGAATAACTACAGGAAGACCTGAATAAGGTATGGAACTGGAGTCAGAAATGGGATGTGGACTTCAGCATTAAGAAGTGTAGCATAATGGAGTTTGGAAAAAGTAAAAATAGAATATCAGGTCAATATAAAATTGGAAATAAGGAGGTAAAGAAAGTAGGATCCGAAAAAGATTTGGGTGTAATTATCTCAATCGACTTGTCCTAAGACAAACAGATAAACAATATTGTCGGAAAATCCTATAACTTGCTAAGATCAATAAAAGTGGCATTTGCATATTTGGATGAAGAAATGATTAAGAAAACACTACTCACATCGAGGTCATCCAGTACCAAAAAATATATCAAGAAAATAGAAAAAATCCAGAGAGCAGCCACAAAAATGCCCCCTGCACTTGCAAACTTGTCATATGAGGAGAGACTGGCTAAACTGGAGTTACCGACTCTGGAGCAAAGAAGAGAGAGGCGACCTACTGACCATCTACAGCAGGGATGTACAACCTTTTTTCCCAAAGGGCCACTAGTCACGACATGAAGGGCCACATAACCTTACTATTTCATGTTATTTACTACGATCGAAGACATACTATGTGAGATTATACTGATAAAGATAGATAATTAGTTTGTTACTGATTTTATTTAAATTGTGATCACAAATACAAGAACTGTCCGAAACAAATGTATTTTCCTTACTATAAATGACCAAATGAAAGGCTACCGTACCTTATTATTATAATGTACAAACATGTAATTATACGTGTCAGACTCAGACAGACAGCCAAGGATCACTCAATCTAATAATTAAAAATTTCAAGTAATATGTTATTTTCTGTTCTAATATAATTAAAATATGTACCTTAGGAAACGAAATAGAAAAATATGTTAAATTGGTACATAAGATTATGAATTTAGTCAAACTTTCGGTGGGCTCTAATTAGGAACTCTCTCTCTCTCTCTCTCTGAGGGCCGCACTATAGCTTATTTATTTTTAGGAGAAAGGGAGGGCCGCAATGAAAGTCTTCGAAGGCCGCAGGTTGCACAGGGCTGATCTACAGAATCATGAAGGGCACAGAAATACTCGATAGAGAG
The DNA here is from genome assembly GCF_046742065.1 of Oratosquilla oratoria. Lineage (NCBI taxonomy): Eukaryota > Metazoa > Arthropoda > Malacostraca > Stomatopoda > Squillidae > Oratosquilla > Oratosquilla oratoria. Next base: position 69,976,198 of record NC_134782.1, on the reverse strand, counting down.
GACTTGTTAAACTGGGACAAAAGAAACACAAGAGGGCATGTAAAGAAAAAAAAAACATAGTTATAGAAGAGATCTGAAGAAAAACAATTTTCCACTAAGAGTGGTGGACACTTGGAACAAACTGTGCGAAAAAATAGTGTGTGCAAAAACCATTCATGAATTTAAGAGCAAACTAGACACTGCGAGATACAAAGGCGAGACACCACGAGCGTAGCTCCCCTTCCCGTAAAATACAACTATACCTAACGCAACGAGAACTGGCCGCTAAGGCGGGGTTAGGGAATTTCCCGGTGTTGCCACATCTCCACAGATAACACGGCCCGCACGGCTCACCCGCCCGCTCTCTCTCTCTCTCTCTCTCTCTCTCTCTATATATATATATATATATATATATATATATATATATATGTGTGTGTGTGTGTGTGTGTGTATTTATCCATGGCGAGAACGTATGTGTGGATGCAATGCTTTCTGAATGCAGTGTGGGGGCGTGGCCAGAGAAGGGATGGAGTGGCAACGTCGCTCTATTTCGCTCATATGCCATGTCCACGACTCGAGGAAACGAAACCTTTGTATAGAAAACATTGCTTTGATTTTTACCTCAGTGGTGGTGCGTGACAAAAAAATAATATAATCATATGTGGCAACATTATAAAATTATAAGATAAAATTTAAGATAAAATAAAATTGTAAAATAATTATATGTGGCAACACAGGGAGAATCCCCGTGCTCCGCCTTAACGGCCAGTTCTCGATGCAGCGAGTATAGGTAAATACACACGCACACACACACACACACACACACATATATATATATATATATATATATATATATATATATATATATATATATATATGTGTGTGTGTGTGTGTGTGTGTATATTGTACAGTATATGACTACAGTAGACCAGCGTTTCCCAACCAGTTTTTGAAAGTCTGCTAAGGTGTTCCTTGAGAGACAGATCAAGTAGTTTGATGCAGGTATCAGAAAAAAAATGCATCGAGTCTTTTCTTTCTACAACTGTCATTCGAATTAAGAAAAGTAAATTGTTTTTACCCAAGCCGTTCATCACAAATGTATGTCTCTTTCTAAAAGAAGTAGATAAGATGATAAAATATTTTCTTATCAAGGAGTTCCTTGGGACATTACTATTATTGAAAGGGATCCATAAAGGTATGTAAACACGTTGGGAAGTCTGCTTTAGGACGCCATAAAGTGTCGTTGCTAATACTTCAGCTGCCAGTGCTCTCCAGTCGATTTTCTACTGTGCGCCGTTGGTCAACAGGATGCACGTCACAGAATTCTTTGAACGGATGTTCATGTAGTTATACAAAGGTTTACAAAAGAAGCGCATATCGACATGGTCCTCAGAATAAATGGCGATGAAATTAAGCAAGCGAACCAAACATGTGGCAGACAATACAGCATATTGTTTAGGTGTTCATCTAAATGAATCTTGAAACTTAGAACCGTACTGTATTGCACTGTCTGTAGGAGAATTATTCCATTCATTGACAACACGGTTGGAGAAATTGTTTCTACCAATTTCCAAATTATATAAATGGCCTGACAGCTAGACCATTATTTCTCGTATGATTCGTATTCATTGTGAAAATATCACCACTGTTGATGTTATCAATTCCTTAACCTTGAAAACTTGTAACAAGTCACCCACGAGTCTACTTTTTTTATTGGGGGGGGGGGGGAAGGAGGGATAGATTCATATGCTTTCGGCGGCTATCGTATGATTTATCTTTTATATTTAGAATCAGTATTGTGGCTCGCCGCTGTACTTTTTCTAATCTATGTCTAACTATTGAAGGCCTCCTTGTCACTCCACTTGACTTCGATTTAGGGAGTGGTCGTTGGCGAGCCTATTTCTTTTATAATATTTAACATTCTGTTGTTCTTTGGAGCACGTAAACAAAGAACATTTTGCAGCAATAATTATGAAGTAGGTGGTTAGATCTTTAATCAGTCTGCCTGTTGCGACTGATGAATTGATTACCCATCTTCAATTTATCTGGCGTGAGGTGATTTTATTCAACCGAAGAAAAACTTCAGCAGCAAAGGGGTTAAAAGAAAAACAGGGCTGCTACATATGTATTTTCATTTGCAGAGATTCAGGATCGGCTAACTTGTTGAAAATAAACAGGCGACCGCCGTTAAAATGACGTTTCACTATGAACAGTGCGGTCATAAACGACACAACAAAAGGTCGGTTGATTTGTGCAGTGTTTGAATTTTATACCAATTATCACTTATTAAGCAAGGTTGCTGGGATGAAAGCGCCTTCTACTGATACTTGAGATAGCACTAGGTTGCCGTGGGAATTTTGGAATTTATTCGTAATGATTATGTAGTCTTCATTCTTTAAATGTTTTTACTGTCGACAAGTTGTCTGGTTTTCCCCCTTCTACGTCGGCTGAGGTCTTAGAGAGCCTTTCCTCGCTGACGTTATAGGAAACGACAAAGTTGACGTCACAGTTACCACAGGCAGTCGTGTAAACTACTAAGATGCGGTACTCATCTTAGTAGTTTACACGACTGCCTGTGGTAACTGTGACGTCAACTTTGTCTTTCAAACAACACCTCACAAACATAAAAAACAAATGCACACCTAGACTTAACGCACTTAAGTCAATCACTGGAACAACATTTGGACAAAACAAAGAAACTAATATAACAATATACAAACAATGCATACGCTCAGTGATGAATTATGCGAGTCCTACATGGGCTCCTAATCTCAGTGAGACACACCACAACACCCTTCAAATCATACAAAACAAAGCCCTAAAAACAATTACAGGCTGCACAAATACATCACCTACAGACCATTTACACCATGAAACAAAAGTCCTCAAAGTCAAGGACCACCTCGACATGAGAGGCACACAAACACTTGCTGCAGCCACCACAAACACATCACACCCGCTACACTACATAGCAGAACACCCACACACACCAAGAAACATTAAAACTACACCCAAAGACCTTTATTACGCACAGATACTCTCTTCTCTTCCTCCACAACCACCAAATACCAGCCTCCGGAAACATATTCACAATCATATCACTCACCGCTCCATTAACACACTGAAAGACAACACACTGCTGCATGCCAGACCCCCTGATATCCACCCTTCTGAATCCTCTCTCCCACGAAAGGACAGAGTCCACTTGGCCAGACTGCGATGCGGTCACCACCCAGCACTTCTAAGCTACCAGAAGAGGCTGGACAACCGTGTTGTGAACAGCTGCCCAGGATGTAACACTTCACCCCATACCATACAACACATAATGGAAGACTGCATTATACACAATCATGCACGCAAACAACACAACATACACTCTATAAAGGATTTGTGGGAAAACCCAGTTTCGGCTGTGGCCTTCCTTGGGGAGACGGGACTGCTCGGACAGACAGTCTAGGGAACGACAACAACAACAACTACTAAGATGCGGAGACACTCCATGCATCGAAAAGAGTAAACAGCGACATGCAACCCATTTCCAAAGGTTTTGTTATTAGAAGACGATGTCCCTGGGGCCAAGATAGACATTCAACATATTAAAAGTTGTTCCAACGCTCAATTGAATAGTTGGTTGGAGTGTCGAGACCAAAAACCGGAAACAAGGCCGAAACAAGGTGGAAAGGTTCACTCTTTGTCATGGCCACTTCTGATAGCCCCATTGATTGGACGAGAGGCCACACCCAATATACTATAGATTTATTGAAGCAGCATCCATTCTTATGGAACATCAAGAGCAAGGGTCATAGTGCGAGCCTTGATAATATAAAGAAAGGGTTACTCTGTACCGTGACATTAAAAATGAGAGGTTAGGTCCACGTGCGGATGTGCTATTTTCTAAAGCAGCCCCTGTCAAAATTTTTTTTTTTTAATCGCTACCGACGTTACAATTAATTTGCAGTACTTATGAGGTTCAGGATACTCAAAACTATAGGAGTTATCCAATTTTATAGGTTAGGTAAGAATTGCATCTGTGCGACTAGCAAACAACTTTATATCTACCGATTTTCCCTTAATAAGGATAGGTCAGTATGAACATTTGTAGGCATCTACTTTTTATGATTGCTATGTTTTCCTTGCTCCCAGCACTGACAACAATTTTGCAAGAGTTTTTAGGTTAGGTGCGGTTGTGATATTCTCCATTGCAGCCTCCGAAAAAATTGGTACTGACTTTACTATAAATTTGTGGTACTTATTTATGGGGTTCAATATACTTAGAATGATAGGAGCTATCCAATGATATAGATAAGAATTGTATCAGTGAGACTGGCATTCTTTCCTCGCGTCCACTCAATGTGGACACTTAGCTCAGCTTTCAACACCACCACCTGCTACATGCAGATCTACATGAGGCATAGTGTGAACCCAGCTTAAGCCTCTGAAGCTCTGTTTTTGACAAAGAATGAATAAACCAAATTTGAATTCGAATTGGACAAGATTGCACTGTTTCAGTGGTTGATGGACTAACCTGCTCTGGGCTTTTGAAAGTCCAAATGTGGTTTGGGAAAATGGATCATATGCTGTCTATCCTCAGATTGTGAGTCACTACGACATAATCCAGAGTGGCAGTGTTTGGTGGATGGCATTTTGAAAAGTTATATCAAGCAAGACTCCATCAAAACAGCCGATAAATATGGATATTTTTCACAAGAAAATTAATAGTGTAGCGAGGCGTACAGATTCGTTTGTCCACAGTGGACTTCCCCGTGCAACAACATGTGATGTTATAACAATATTTGTTTTTATGGTCAGGAACGGTGTGAATCGCTATTATCATACAAACACTTGTTAATATAAACCAGACAATTTCATTCAAGCGAGAAGCGGATTTTGCACAGAGACCTCAGTCGATCAAAAGACAAGAGTTACTTTCGCAACCGATATCACTGTAGTGTTTGTTTGCATTGGGTGACTCGTTATCTGAGGTCGATCGACATTCCTTTGGCCCCGGATAAATCGAATATCTTCAAGTCCTTCTGAAATATTGTCAATGGCAATTATTTCGAGAGAAATATTCCATGAAGACTTATGACAATGGTGCTGATGATAAGAGTGATAATGATAATAATGTATCCATATCAGTGGTCCTCAATCTTTTCCACCCCGTTCATTCTCCCCTTCATTAATTCTCAACATTCGTGTGCCCCCCATTCATCTTTCTCCCAAATCTCACCCCGTCAAAATAATGATGATAATAATAATAATATAATAATAATATAATCAAATGGTGGTGAAGAAAAACCCTTTGCTTTATTACAAAGTTGACAATCATAATTATATTACATTTTTTCTTCAAGGGCAGAATGGTGTTTTTTCAGATTCCTCACATTGTACAGAAATGTATAATTCCTAACAGTAGACCATGCCCCACCAATTTTTTTTATCATGGCTCCCTTGGGGATCCCCATGGCGCGGACCCCAGGCTAAGAACCACTGATCTATATCTGCATACCAAGGGTTTTTCCCCCTTATATGGGAGGTAGCCCCCCCCCAAAAAAAAAAAATGCACGCACCCACTCCACCACCCTTGTTCCCCTCTTATCCTAGTTCCTCGTGGATGAAGGGTCTTCCCTGTCTACTGTCCACCACCTGGGTCAGAAGCAATGCAACAAGACACAACACATCCACAGCAGGGCCGCTTCACATATAAAGTGACCCCCCCCCCGTCCCCGTCCCCTTACGCTGAAAATTGTAATAATATTAATCATAATTGTAATAATGATGGTGGTGGTGGGGATAAAAATATATAACTATTTCCCCAAATTTGACCCACTGGAAACCCCCAGAGAAACCACCAATGGTCATTGTGCCCGCTCACAACTCACGTTGTGACTTGTCTGTGCGGTACAAGGATGGGTCTGTTTTTTTGTCATCAATCGACTGGAGGAGAGAAAGGAACAGTCGCCAGCTCTCCTTTTGTTTTACCAGAATCCGGGCGATTTTATTCAGTTTATGGCTGAGACCCGTGTTGAAGACGTTTAGTGCCACTGGTTCTCAAAATGGGGTCCTTTAGTGCCTCCACCCCACCCCCTCCATCTCGGGGACCAAAGAATATCACAAGCGGGGCAACAGTCCGAAAATTAATGGTAATTATTGGCAGCCGGGTAGGTTGAAACATATCTTCAGGATGCTAAATTGCATAAATTCGTAAACATGGGATACACGAAAAAAACCCTCATGATTTAAAGATAAATTGAACTTCTTCGGTATGATGATAATATTTACTATATATACATATATATATATATATATATGTATATATATATGTATATATATATTATATATATATATTTATATATATATATATATTTTTTTTTCTTTTTCTTCTTCTTTCTAGGAGTTGCGAGACAATTTTGTTTTGTTTATGACATAACCCATTGGTAAAGGAAAGTTTCACTCAACCACCTTATTTGCTACGATGAGGATGATGACGATTTTTACCATTATTCACACCAGTCAGTTTTGTTCATGCGTCTAATCGTGGTATCCGGTCGGTCCGTAAGTTGATGCAAGTCAGGCTATCCCTGTGTGAGGCCGGGAATTGAATTGTGCGTTATTTTCCCGCTTTTTAAAGGACGTGAACCTCATGGCGGGGGTGTGAATCTCTCACTCCACCCCTCCATGGTTCGGCACGATTGTATGTATTGGCCGATGGAACCTTTGTTTTTTGTGAGGGAGAAGAATTCCCACCACCCAGTTCAGGATTCCAGTAGAGAAACATGTTTAAGGATTTTAAATCACTTTGATGCTCCAACGCAAAACGAGGCAGCGAACCTTAGTGGTACAAGCGGACACCTCCAGGGGTGCAACTTGGGTGTCCATTTCCAATTTTCTAAAAAGGACACTGCATATCGATGATTATAATGTACAGTATATATATATATATATATATATATATATTTATATACACATATATATATATATATATATATATATATATATATATATATATGTGTGTGTGTGTGTGTGTGTGTGTGTGTGTGTGTGTGTGTGTGTATTTACCTAGTTGTATTTACCTAGTTGTATTTTACGGGAAGGGGAGCTATGGTCGTGGGGTCCCGTCTTCATATCTCATTTTATCTAAACTATTTTTAAATTCATGTATTGTTTTTGCACACACCACTTTCTCATCTAACTTGTTCCAACTGCTTATTACTCTGTGATGAAAGCTGTTCTTTTTCAAGTCTTCTATAGCTGTCTTTTTTTATTTTCTTTCCGTGTCCTCTTGTATTTCTGTTATCCCATTCTATCAGATTCTCTCTATCAGTAATTTCTATGCCTTTCATGATTCTGTAAATAGCTATCAAATCTCCTCTCTCTCTTCTTTGCTCTAGTGTCTGTAGTTCAAGTTTTTCTAGTCTCTCTTCATATGATAGTTTTGAGAGCGTTGGTGCCAGTTTTGTGATTGCTCTTTGTATTCTTTCAAGTTTTTTTATACATTTTTTTGTACTTGGTGACCATATCGTTGCTGCATATTCCAATCTTGGTCTTATCAGGGTGATTAGGATTTTCTTCACCATTTCTTCATCCAGGTATGTAAATGCATCTTTGATTGTTCTTATTAAATTATAAGTTTCTCCAAAAATCTTATATGTTTCTCAGGTGACATATTATTCATAACAATGACTCCCAGGTCCTTCTCATTTTCTACTTTTTTTATTCCTTCTTCTCCCAATTTATATGCTCCTGTTATTCTGTTTTTGCTTTTTCCAAATTCCATTATACTACACTTTTTTGTATTGAACTCCATCTCCCACTTCCTACTCCATTCCTATACTATATTTAGATCTCTCTGTAGTGATTCACAATCTTCTTCAGTTTTCACTCTTTTCATTAGTTTTGCATCATCTGCAAAGAAGCTCATATAGCTTTCTATTCCTTCATCCATATCATTAATATATATAGCAAACATTATTGGGGCCAGAACTGTTCCCTGCGGAACACCGCTTATTACTTCATCCCATTTTGAGTGCTGGTTTCTTATCACTACTCTCATTTTTCTTTCTTGCAAAAAGTCTTCCATCCAATTTAGTAGTTTTCCCTGTATTCCCCCTTGAGTTTCTAATTTCTTAAGCAACTTCTCATGTGGTACTTTGTCAAAAGCTTTCTTTAGGTCTAGAAATGCACAGTCCGCCCATCCATCTCTTTCTTGTATTATATCTATTAGCCTTGAATAGAAACATATTAAATTGGTGACACATTATCGTCCTTGTCTGAATCCAAATTGCCTTGGATTTAACACTTTGTTTTTTTCTAAATATTTTACCCATCTACTTTTGATAATTCTTTCACAAATTTTTGCTATTGTACTTGTTAGAGAGACTGGTCTATAGTTTGTAGGTTCTTCTTTATTTCCTCCTTTATATATAGGTACTATATTTGCTTTTTTCCAATCTTCTGGAACTTTTCCTTCTTTCAAGGAACTGTTTAGTATGCTATGTATTTTGTCTGCCAGTTTATTCCTGCATTCTTTCAGTATCCAGTTTGCTATATCATCTGGTCCATGCGATTTTCTGACATCAAGATTACTCAAGTGTGTCAATATTTCATTCTTTGTTACTTCTATTTCTTCCATAGGGGGTACTTTCTCTTTCCATTCAATCTCTTCAGGTTGTATGTTCTCCCTTGTAAACACTGATTTAAAATGTTTGTTCATAATTTCCGCCATTTCCATTTCCTCAGTGTATTCAACTCCCTCTTGTCTTAATTTCTCCAAGTCTTGTTTGTTTTTCAGTTTATTGTTTACAAATCTGTAGAATAGTTTTGGTTGATCTTTACACTTTTCTATGACATCTTTTTCATATTTTCTCTTTTCCTCTCTGCACGTTTGTACATATTCATTTCTATAACAGGTATATATTTTCCATTTTTCAGGTCTTCTGTCTTTTTTCCATCTGGTCCATGCTTTGTCTCTTTTGTCTTTTAGCTCCCTACAACTTTTGTTGTACCAGCATTTTACATATTCTTTTTCTTGTTTTTGTCTTGGGACATACTTTTCCACTCCTTTTTTGTAAATTTTTGTCAAAATATTCCATTTCTCTTCCACTGTTGTTTCTTCTTTGTATATTTCTTCCCAGTTTTCCTTTTGAAAGAATTCTCTTATTTTATCAAAGTTTGTTTTTTCATACATCATTCTTCCTTTTCTATATTGCTCATTTCTTTTCCTATATTTTTCTTCATTAAGTTCCAGTTCAATCAATATGTGGTCACTTTTACTTATTGGTGTTTTATATTCAATCTTGTCCACTATTCTAGGTTCAGATGTAATTATTAAATCTAGTCTCGATGGTTCTTCTTCATTTCTATACCTGGTGTTCTCCTGTATCCATTGTGTCATTGTATGGTCAGTAATCATCTCAAGTAGAGCGTTTCCCCATGAGCCGTCTCCACCCTTTACTGTCATTTCTTCCCAGCAGATTTCTTTGCAATTAAAGTCGCCCATTATAACTATTCTTCCTCCATCTTCCATTATTTTATTTAATGTTATCTTTGTGTCCTCTAACATACTTTTATGTTCACTCTCCTCCCATGAGGCTGTTTTCGGAGGCACATAATTTATTACAAATTTTCTGCTCTTCTTATCTCTGTCTTCCACTTCTATCATAATCATCTCTACTGTATTCTTTCCATATATGACACCCTTCACGTTTATATCCTTCTTAGTCAGGAACATAACTCCACCCCCTTGCTTTTTCTCTCTGTTTTTAATCCAATAATTATATGCATCATGTCCTACACTGTTGGGTGGTAGTGGACCTTTTAATTTTGTTTCTACAATTCCCATTATGTCCGGTTCTTTTTCTTTCAAATAATCATTCAGCTCGTTCAATCCTGTTATTAATCCATCTATATTTGTGTAAGACACTCTTAGTTTTCTGTCACTTCCATTGTGTTCTCTGTTTCCCTTTTGTTTTTCTCTTGTATGTCGAACTGCCTTAGTTTCATATTCACTACTCTCCAATAGAATCTCTCTTTCTCTGACTCCGTTCTGATCTCGTTTTTTGTCTTAGCTTCAAGTCTTTTCTGCTTTTCTTCCTCTCTTTCCTCTTTATTCATTTCCCTTTTTATCCATACCTTTTTATATTGTTCAGTTGTTGCTAGTTTCCCTGTTTTGGATAAGATATTCTCTGCTGTCGTTTGTGACCTGAATTTAATCTTAATTGGTCTAGTCTTATCTTTACTATACTTTCCGAACCTGAATTTTTCCTCAATTTCCTTCATAATTTCTGGTTCATCTTCCTGAACTAGTTTTAGTAAACTGCTTACTTTTTCATTTTCCTCATTGGTTCTTGAGGTTCTATCTGGGTTATGTTTCTCTTCCATTCCTAATATAATTATACATTTCTTTTTGTCAGCTAAGTCTCTTACTATATTCTCCTTCTGTCTCATCACTTTGATAACTGAGTCTTCAGTTTGTTCTCTCATTTGCTGTTTAATTATATCAGTAAATGCAACTTTACTGTTTTCATTTATCGACTTCCATCCCTCTCTGTTTTCTTTACTATTCCTCTTCAATTCCTCATTCTCCACCTTTACTTCTTTTAACTGTCTTTTCAGGTTTTCTATTTCATCAGTTAAGTTTTTGTTCGCCTTCTCTAGTTCTTCCAATTTTTCAACCCTCCGTATAATATTGTTAACATGACCGAACCTACGCTCCAAGTCCTTCTCTTCTAGTCTTGTCAGTCGGGGGGGGGGGGGGGGGGGGGGGGGGGGGGTTGTGTCCCCCCCACCCTCTTTAAATCCCTGGAAAATATTCTCATCACTTTCTACTGTATTGCTCTTATCTATACTTCTAATCTTTACATTTTTATTATACATTTCATCGTCATCGGGGGGCCTTTTGTTTACCTTTCACCTGTCTGTCTGGGCCAAGTCTACTCCTTCCTCATTTCCTTCCATTTCCCTCAGTAATCCCTCCCCTTCTCCTGTTTCCCTACTTTCCTACTACCCCACGAGCAATTTCCCCCACCCTGTAAATACAATAGGCACTTCTCTTTGCGTTAGGATCCACAATACTTCAATTTTCTTCAGAACGTCTTCTAAGCCGTCCGTTCGTTGAAGTGTGTGTGTGTGTGTGTGTGTGTGTATTTACCTAGTTGTATTTTACGGGAAGGGGAGCTATGCTCGTGGGATCCCGTCTTCATATCTCATTTTATCTAAACTATTTTTAAATTCATGTATTGTTTTTGCACACACCACTTTCTCATCTAACTTGTTCCAACTGTCTATTACTTTGTGAGGAAAGCTCCTCTTTTTCAAATCTCTTCTATAGCTGTCTTTTTTTATTTTCTTTCCGTGTCCTCTTGTATTTCTGTCATCCCATTTTATCAGATTCTCTCTATCAGTAATTTCTATGCCTTTCATGATTCTGTAAATAGCTATCAAATCTCCTCTCTCTCTTCTTTGCTCTAGTGTCTGTAGTTCAAGTTTTTCTAGTCTCTCTTCATATGATAGTTTTGAGAGTGTTGGTGCCAGTTTTGTAATTGCTCTTTGTATTCTTTCAAGTTTTTTTATACATTTTTTTGTACTTGGTGACCATATCGTTGCTGCATATTCCAATCTTGGTCTTATCAGGGTGATTAGGATTTTCTTCACCATTTCTTCATCCAGGTATGTAAATGCAACTTTGATTGTTCCTATTAAATTATAAGTTTCTCCAAAAATCTTATTTATATGTTTCTCAGGTGACATATTATTCATAACAATGACTCCCAGGTCCTTCTCATTTTCTACTTTTTTTATTCCTTCTTCTCCCAATTTATATGCTCCTGTTATTCTGTTTTTGCTTTTTCCAAATTCCATTATACTACACTTTTTTGTATTGAACTCCATCTCCCACTTCCTACTCCATTCCTGTACTTTATTTAGATCTCTCTGTAGTGATTCACAATCTTCTTCAGTTTTCACTCTTTTCATTAGTTTTGCATCATCTGCAAAGAAGCTCATATAGCTTTCTATTCCTTCATCCATATCATTAATATATATAGCAAACATTATTGGGGCCAGAACTGTTCCCTGCGGAACACCACTTATTACTTCATCCCATTTTGAGTGCTGGTCTCTTATCACTACTCTCATTTTTCTTTCTTGCAAAAAGTCTTCCATCCAATTTAGTAGTTTTCCCTGTATTCCTCCTTGAGTTTCTAATTTCTTAAGCAACTTCTTATGTGGTACTTTGTCAAAAGCTTTCTTTAGGTCTAGAAATGCACAGTCCGCCCATCCATCTCTTTCTTGTATTATATCTATTAGCCTTGAATAGAAACATGTTAAATTGGTGACGCATGATCGTCCTTGTCTGAATCCAAATTGCCTTGGATTTAACACTTTGTTTTTTTCTAAATATTTTACCCATCTACTTTTGATAATTCTTTCACAAATTTTTGCTATTGTACTTGTTAGAGAGATTGGTCTATAGTTTGTAGGTTCTTCTTTATTTCCTCCTTTATATATAGGTACTATATTTGCTTTTTTCCAATCTTCTGGAACTTTTCCTTCTTTCAAGGAACTGTTTAGTATGCTATGTATTTTGTCTGCCAGTTCATTCTTGCATTCTTTCAGAATCCAGTTTGCTATATCATCTGGTCCATGCGATTTTCTGACATCAAGATTACTCAAGTGTGTCAATATTTCATTCTTTGTTACCTCTATTTCTTCCATAGGGGGGACTTTCTCTTACCATTCAATCTCTTCAGGTTGTATGTTCTCCCTTGTAAACACTGATTTAAAATGTTTGTTCATAATTTCCGCCATTTCCATTTCCTCAGTGTATTCAACTCCCTCTTGTCTTAATTTCTCCAAGTCTTGTTTGTTTTTCAGTTTATTGTTTACAAATCTGTAGAATAGTTTTGGTTGATCTTTACACTTTTCTATGACATCTTTTTCATATTTTCTCTTTTCCTCTCTGCACGTTTGTACATATTCATTTCTATAACAGGTATATATTTTCCATTTTTCAGGTCTTCTGTCTTTTTTCCATCTGGTCCAGGCTTTGTCTCTTTTGTCTTTTAACTCCCTACAACATTTGTTGTACCAGCATTTTACATATTCTTTTCCTTGTTTTTTGTCTTGGGACATACTTTTCCACTCCTTTTTTGTAAATTTTTGTCAAAATATTCCATTTCTCTTCTACTGTTGTTTCTTCTTTGTATATTTCTTCCCAGTTTTCCTTTTGAAAGAATTCTCTTATTTTATCAAAGTTTGTTTTTTCATACATCATTCTTCCTTTTCTATATTGTGTGTGTGTGTGTGTGTGTGTGTGTGTGTGTGTGTGTGTGTGTGTGTGTGTGTGTGTGTGTGTGTGTGTGTGTGTGTGTGTACATATAATAAAAACTGAAAGTGAATAATATTTTTCACTTCTAATGAAACCGAAAAAAAAATACCTGTATACCTAAGTTACAACACAAACAAAACCTAGTTGTATCCTCACCTTGATTGCCAAATTCTTTGGCCCAGTCAGAGTTAAACAAAGTCTTTCTTTTCGGTATTTTCAGACTCCTTAACCTCATAAATTAATTGCCAAACCACACTGCACCGTGGCCACCTCGTTGTTTCTCTGTCCAAGCTACTTTTTGTTAACAATAGGCCGAGTTGGTATGCAGTAGACCGAGTTGGTATGCAGTGGAGAGTTGGTTATGGGCCAAATTGGTAATGGGTCGAGATGGACCCAATACTGGTGAATGTGTGATTATATGATTCACATCTCATACATTGGGCTGCAGTCCTGAGGGCTTTGGGTCCATCTCGGCCCATTACCAACTCGGCTCAAACACAAAGTAGCTTGGACAGAGAAACAACGAAAGTTATTAAAATACTTTTATTCATGACATATATAAAAACAAATTATATAAATATAAATACAAGTTGATGTAGATTAAAAAATAAAAGTATGAAATTAAAAAAAGAATGGTAAAAATGTTTAAAACAATGGTTAAAAAAACTAGTGCACACTGCGATTTGGTAAGATACGGCTCCAAGGAGATTTTTTCCCGACCTCTCACCAGCGGTGTATTCTTCCCAAAGTTTTACAAGTTATCCATGTTTTTTGTATTTCGTACTTTGTTTACGTAAAACTTTTCCATCAGACGGGAGACGCACTTGTAGTGTAACCAGTCTGGCTTCCTTGTGTAATAGGTAAATAAGCAAGTAAAAACTAAGCTGCCCTTTTCTTGCTTTCACATTAACCGGTGGTGCCATAATTTCCACATCGTTATTTGTCCGTATGCTTCGTCCAAGCACACCACGTAGAAGGAGGCCAAATAGTAAGAGTCGATCCACGTATTCCTTATATAATTCAAAAGATCAACAAGTGCTTGGCATCCATTTTTTTTTTTCTGTAAGATCTTACGAATAATTCTTCAATATGCTCAGCTGGTACGTAGGGTAATGACAACTTTTCTAAGGTATTTGTGCATACCGGCGTCATTTGTGTACGGCACTTGTAAGCCCCTTTCTCTCAGCATTTCTTTATTTTCAAACAATTATAACAACCAAATAATTTATAATGTTTAGGGAAACGATTTGCCCTATAATTATTTCTAAATGCAGTTGTTATAGTCATTAAATGATGTATGGAAAGGAAGAATAAAACCTTTACACCTACCGTTGCGTAATATTGCTGTGCGTGTGTTCTGCAGCATTTCAAATATATATTTGAAAAAAGTAAATATACAGAAAAGTACTAAGAACTTATTCAGTGTATGTGGAAGAAAAGGAAGCAAGATTGACGAACAAATACAACTATACTAAATGGGCAGAGTTGGCTATAAAAAATGGGTAGAGTTGGCTATAAAAATGGGCAGAGTTGGCCATAAAAATGGGCCGACTTGGTTATATTGAATGGGCCGAGTTGAATCTATCCCGTTCACACCATTGGTCCAGTGCAGCTCCTGTCTTCTTCGGCTGCCGAGTTCCGACGTTGACCTTGGCCTGGGTACTCCCACATAATTTAATTTCACGGCATTATTGTATGCCTAGGGTTATTTATTTATTTATTCATATATTCTTTATTAATTAATTTATCTATCTGTTTGTTTATTCATTTATTTTTGCCACACCCCAAGAAAGGAGAACAAATGCACGTCCGGCGTGAGGTTGCGCCGGATGGAGGACTGTCCGGCCTAAAGGAGGACGTCTGGTCACCCTAGGTGCAACCACGAGCCCAAGGCGCCCGAGGTAGCGCGTGGGTATGACGACTCGATGATGAAACTCCCAACCGTCAACAGGTATGTACGGCAATCTTAGTGGAAATATGGAGACATTTGCAATGTAGTATAGGTTGGAGTAATTAGTCAACTGTATGTGGGTATAAGTACACTTGAGGACTCGCTGATGAAAACTCCAGCTGTCAACAGGCATGGGATGATGGACCAGTGATCAAATTAATTATAGGGAGTTTACGTACGGAAACGCAAAGGATGAGGGATGTAGTGATCAACAAGAATCCTACGTATCCGGATTTAAAAATCAGTTAGTCATTAGCAAAAAACAAGGGATTGCGTTCGGGTGTTGCTTTCACCCAACGATTTTGGTGGTTGTAATAGGGTAGGTGATAAACGAAGGGGGAAGTCTATCCTAGGACGGAATTCTTCTAAGTGTCGAGTAGATAGTGGTATTATGGTATATAATAAGAATCGTTAATCTATGTGAAGAAATTGTATAACCCGGATAGCGTGACACTTGGAAATAACACGTCATCCAGTAAAGTGGCCCGGAAGACTTAGCGGCGTAAACCCAAAAATTCAATCGCGCAATCGTCAAACATTCACTCCCCCCCCCCATACACACACTACCTATTTATTCTTCTGTTATTCTTGCCCTGAAGTCCATTGCAAAGATTTTGCATTAATTGTCTAGGTATAGTGGTTCGTAATTATCACCATCGGTTGTAGATCCGTGATAATTATGCAAATATGTAAAAGGAATCAGAAAAAGGGATTGAGCACACGCGTTCGAGTGTTACATTCCTACCCCACGTTAACTCCTTCCCCATGGTTGAAATTACGTGTTAATTTACCATAATCATATTCTATTGTATATAGGGTAAGAAGGAATTGTGTTGCAAGTGTTGAGGTGATTTTAAAAAATACGCTGTCTCATAGATTAGTAAAAACGTTCGTGAATTATACTTAAGTTTCCTTCCTCCGCTCTCAATTCAGTGACTGCAGCGTAATATCTAAAAGACCTAGTGGGTAGAATAAAACCGTGTGGTGTCCACGAAATACTACGTGTTCGAATATTAAAGTTCTTTTGTTGTTGTGATGGTAGCAGGGGATCATGATTTAGTACTTTCTGCATATCAATTAAAAATCTCACCTAACGTAGTATTTCACAACTATTCATGCATATGTATATATATATATATATATATATATATATATATATGTGTGTATATATGTATATATATATATATATATACATATATATATATATATATATATATATATATGTATATATATAATTATTAATCTTATCAGTGGTATTCGTGGCCTGACATAGTTTTATTCCCATGACGGTGTGATTTACATCCTACATCATTTTAAAGAAATATTGCCGTGTTCTTTGGGGCATTACATATTTGATATAGCAACGGTGGGATTAACGCCCACTCGTTAATAATAATCTAATCTAATAATAAGTTGTCATTTATATCATATTCATAGATTCACAGACATAACTACAGACTCGTATCACTACTCGAAGTCCCAGGAAAAATGCTAGAAAAAAATCATACTACAAAGACTCCTCAAACATCTGCATGACAGCAACACAATAAACGACAATCAACATGGATTCACAAGAGGAAGAATGCACACAGCCACAGCTACACTTTACGAAACAATAGCCATAAGCCAACGACACAAACACGGATGTAACGTAGTATCACAAGGCATTACAAAAGCATTTAACAAAATATGGCACACTGGACTTAAACACAAAACACACCAAACACATTTCCCAGACACACTAACAAAATACTCCGCAAATACCTAGACAACAGAAAAGCACATACAATTACACCAATACACAGGACGACCCTTCAACATACACAGTGGGGTTCCCTAGAGATGCATTCTTTCACCAACACTATTCAACCTGTCTGTAGATTCTTGTGTTTAGGGCCTCCAGGTTGTGATGGAGTCACACACATGCAGTTTTCAGACAACTTGACACAAATAATCACATACCCAAACACAGCAGATGAATGCATGCTAGCACAAAAAACACAGAACAACAGAAACAATAGAAACGTATGAACAATGGAAATAGCAACGGACAAAACAAATTTTCAACTACTACACGTATCAACAAATACTGATAGGAGATACATAAGTACACAAGCAAAGAAACATGAAAATACTAGGACTAACACTGGGCAGTAGAGGTCTACAAACACACACACACACACAGACACACACAAACACACACACACACACACACACAAAATGAAAAGGCACTACACACTAAGACAATTTAGAAAACTATACACCAAACTACTCACAAGACTAAAAAGCACTCATAAGACCTTTGCTGGAATACATTCTAATCACAAGTCACATGAAAGCCAACCCAACTACGAGGGGTGATCAAAAAGTAATGACAGTGATACCATATATTTTCACGGTACAGAGGTAAATCCAAATAGTGGCCTACATTCCTTCAAAGTACTCCCCTCCTGCCTCTATGCAACGTTCCATCCTCTTTCGCCACTTCATGAAGCACTCACGGTACTCAGAAGCCGATATACCTCGTAGCTCTGAATTGACTGCTCGCGCCAGATCTTGGATGCGATGAAACAGCTTCCCTGCGATCGCACCCTTGATCTTTGGAAACACCCAAAAATCACAGGGAGCAAGGTCAGGCGAGTAGGGTGGGTGGGGGAGAAGTGTGATCCCCTGCTGCTCCAGGAACTGCACAGTGAGGCGGGCTTTGTGGGGGGTAGCATTGTCATGGTGCAGCAAAAGGCGCGATCGGCGACGGGTTGGTGCAGTCTTGGCCTGATATTCCAGGACTCGAGGAAGGACGTGATCAGTGTAGTACTGGGCTGTGATAGTACACTGTTGAGGCATTACATCCACACACATTGGTCCTTGTGAATTGAAGATGGTGAAAAGGCGCTTCCTGCTGCGAAATCCTTCCTTCAGAATCTGAGGTCGAGGTTCTTCATCACTCAACCACACCATGTTGGAATGCTTGTCTCTGGTGGTGAAGAAAGAAATCCAACACTCATCTCCGGTAGCTGCATCTGAGAACCGTTTCGGACCATTTGGCTCGAATTCAGCCAGCCATAGACGACAAATCCGCACCCGTTCGCTCTTCTGCTCTTCCGTAAGCAAATGAGGTATCCATCGAGCACACTTCTTCCTCAGTCCTAAGTGTTCATGCACGATGTCATGTGCGTTCCCATAACTGACATCGAGCTCCAAGGATAAGAATCGAAGAGTAACAGTTGGATCTTCGTCAATGATGGCCCGCGCACGGACCGTCGTTGCTTCGGTCACGGATGTCCGAGGGCGGCCAGGACGATGATCATCTTCTAGCTGCAATTTTCCGGCTGCGAAAGCTCGAATCCAGCGGGAAACAGTTTCCAGTGATGGAGTAGACTCGGGAAAAACTTGCAACAATTCCTCTCTGATCTCCGATGCTTTTTTCCCGAGTTTCCACCTTGTGAAGGTGTAGAATCTGCAGCCTTCTTTCGAAAAATCCATGTTTCCTGTTAGAGAGGCAAACCAACAATGACGCAATCGCACAGCGCAACGATAAAATGTAAGCTAGACAAACAGCGACAAGCTCAAACATGTAACAACAGGCAACACTTGCTGCCCCTTGCTCCCCCCCCCAACACTTATAGTCTCTCAGCTACGAGTCCGACTGTCATTACTTTCTGATCACCGCTGGTACATAGTAACAAATCAAAGCACTTCGATTCGCCACCCACTCCATACCCCCATACTTAAACACACCAAAACTACACAAACAACACAAACTATAGGCCCTAAACAAAAGAATCCACAGACTGGCAAACAGAACTTGGGACCGCCTAACAACAGTCAATCCACACATAGTACAGTACAACACAGCCACGACATCGGCATAGACGCACACGTCTCCAGCTGGTAGCCAAGGATTTCCCCAACAGTCAACGGAAACCCATCTGAACCCAAGTATTTATATTGAAAATACTCAAGAAACACGAGAAGAACAAGTACAAAAATAAGAAAACTTAGGATTAAGGGGAAAATAACATTAAACTAAGAAAACAACTGTATTAAAGGAAGACTCATACTACGTTAATGATGATTAACCTTACGATAAGGACAATTAACATTAAGCTAAGGTCCAAACTAACACTACACTAAAATATTACAATAAGGATTATTAACTTTTAGATTTAAAAAACACTTACAGTAGATTAAGAACCTAATATTAAGTCTACTAATTTAGGATAAGGAGACCAAATAACTACAAGAGGAAGAAGAGAATAAAAACAACAACAAAGAATAAGAACCCAGCTTCTACGGAAAGGTTGTAAATCAACTCTACGTGAGAATCACTATCCCAAAACAAGCAAATGGGTTTGCCACACATCTTATAAACTTCAACTTCCTTTTCTAACCTTTTACACCCCCCCCCCACACACACTAACTTATCTATCCAGTCCTGAAGTAGTATTAGCGTCGCCAACGGCTCACTGCGTCAACATCCGTCAGCAGGGGTCTACCCGCGGTCAACATGTTGTGGTGCTGTATTGTGCAATGGATAGTGTCCCAAGTATTACCCTATCGCACAGGAGGTATTGCCTCTACAACGAGCCGTCCTCAAGGCACGGTTTTTGAGTATCCGCTCAGGGGACCTCTCCGGCCGGCTGGTGTCACGTACACACACATACTATTCAATCCTGCCTCACAGCAAAGCTTAGTTCTAGCGAGACACCCTGGAGTGAAGACCATAGCCTCTCATGGATGCGGAAGAGTTAGACCTACTTACGACTGCAGCTGTTGCACTGACCTACAAGCCACTTAAAGTTTGTGTATTCTAGTTGTAGAGGACTGAGTCAGACCTACACTATGTCTCAAATATTGTTCTCACATGAATCACTACATTTTTCCTAGAGAATTCAAAATGTCCTGGATAAGATTAACCCTTGTGTAAATTTGTATCTTTTTGTGTGTAAACGACCATGTTCCATATCACAGTATATATTTATTTTGACTATTGCCAGAGTAATATCTTAATCGGTGTGTGTGTATCCTTACATTCCATCGCTATAAATAATATCTATTACGGTGTAATCCTACTACACATATCCGATGTTGCATTACTCAGTTTAAATTCGTGTTTATATCAGGCCCATATGAGATAGTTTTGTACCGTACTGGATCGGTCAGGCTGGGAGACGGTAGCCTCTTCCTCCTCTTTAGGAGCTACTCGTGTTGTTGATTTTCTTGGTCACTAAATCTCGGGCAACTGCACAGTCCTTTTCTTTGATTTTTTCAACAACCTTTTAATTTTTCAACAAACAAGCTTACACAGTCCTTTTCTTTGATTTTTTTTCAACCGCCTTTAATTTTTCAACAAACAAGCTATACATTGTATATTTTTCACTTCTGAATACTTTAGATTAAATTTCCCAAAAGCACATATTTTCCCTGTATTATCAACGAATTCGCTTCAAACTCGCATTTCTTCTTCAGTGTGGCAGACATGCTAACGGTAAGCTGCCAAGTACTGAGAGATGTGGCCTGAAAGGCCGCCTCATGTGCCCATACGCGCTCAAACAAGCCTGAACCGGAGGCTGGCCTGACGGAGCCAACCTGCACATGCAGCCTCAACGTCCCATACACGTTCAGTTTTGCCTGAACAGTCTTGGATTGATCCGGCCGTCTGAATGTCTTTGTCTCCACCAGTTTCGCCATTCTTCAAATTCTACATTCGTATATGATAACTGGAATTATAAACTGGTTATAAATTTTGACATGCAAGTAGAGAGCCTCTCATAGTATTCCTTCACAATTTTCCACCCAACTGTGATACGTCTGAAATTGATGATGATGATAAATTCAAGAGGTAAATTTAAGCTAGAATATGCCAGTACAGGGTGAAATTGGCAAGGAAATGAATGAACGCCTATATAACTTATAGGTTTGAGGTCGCCAATCCGTAGAAAGGACCCTGACCACAACACAAGGAAACGATCTCATTCATTATTACAACATAAAAGTATGGTATGCTAAAGCTGACCATCAAGCGTTGGAGGGAGTTTTTCTACTGTTTTTACTCAAAGCTGCAGAGCACGTAGGGCATCTACGGGGCTGCAAGCATTTTGTTTACATTTTCAGTGCTGTTGGTTATCTGGAAATTAAATGTGCCATTACCAACACTATCATGGGGATATGGGTTTTGTTTGTAGGTCTCTAAGCCTATCTTTTCCTGATTTCACAAACTGGCTTTCTGTGGCAACCTAATTTAGCGTGATTTTTTCATATATTGTCGGAGAATGTTTGGGTTGATCCTGTGTGTGGCAATGAACAGATTTTCTCTGAAATTCCAATTTTGAGTCACACTTGTTCCGGAAGACAGGTGCCAAAGTGTATGAGCAATGCAAGGACATCGGTTATCGACAATCAATCTCTTCTTCGTGATTTCAGTTGAGACACTTTACAAATGCACGGTACATTGCGTCACAGGTTGCTCTTTACTATCAGTTTCCTTGTATTTGGTGCTTGGCGGGAGATATCAGTGATAAGAATTGTTTTAAGCACTACCTTCAGTCTCGATCTTTTCATGCTAAACCTCGTCTAATCGATGGGAATCCAATGAAGTAACATAAAATACAACCTTTTGAATGAGTGATATATATTTTTTTTCTATCGTCACATCACGCATACAAGTTGCTCTTGCATCAGCCAGCCTTCTCTTACGTGCACTGGGGAAAATAAGTTTGAAAAAGAAAACGCTCTATTCGAGGATATTTGATAAGAATAATTTTTAGTAGCCTTCCCTTTTGTTTATTGTATTTGCTAGCTTTTGCATGAGCATGGAATTTGTGTTCTTTATTTTCCTAGCAATTTCAGGAAAATCCCAGTTCAGATACATTGCTTGCCTGAAAATGGAAATAATAATAGCTTTTGCATGAGCATGGAATTTGTGTTCTTTATTTTCCTAGCAATTTCAGGAAAATCCCAGTTCAGATACATTGCTTGCCTGAAAATGGAAATAATAACTATGAATACGCCCAATGAGAGCTAAATTTCTCGGAAGCCTCATCATATTTCGTATGTTTCTCTTTTCCCTTTGAAGGCCGAAAGCTTATTTCCCCACCAGCGTTTCCATGAAGAAGTCGACAGAAATTGCCGTAGACAGCTTGCAACTGTATCCATTGCTCAATCCAAATCCCGTATCTAATTATTTTGCTATATACTGAAAGTATGTGGTGTATGAATTTGATATATCTGGCTGTTCTGGCTCATTTCTGTAACAGTATTCTTGTGGAGTGATAAGGCGGTTTGTGGCAATAATACATGGGTTCTCTGTTTCATACACGATCCTAAACAAATATAATCAAGTAACAAACAGTAACAGGCACATTGACAGTGAACTACGATAATGCACATGTTCGACAAAAGGAATCGTCCAAATACTAGTCACTTAGTAAGGTGTTAACAGGGCGAGGCAATAGGAGGGAAAAAAGAAATTGCCAAGCTAGCTGGTTACCTATGCTGACGTAATGTTTCGAATTCGGTTGGAAGAACCACTTACAAATGTATGACACTATCACAGTGCAAGCAGTCAGACCTATACTATGTCCCAAATTTTGTTCTCATGAATCATTATATTTTTCATACTTAACTCAAAATGTCCTGGATGAGATTCATCCTTGTGTAGATTTGTATATTTTTTCGTGCGAGTAGGCCTACGTATGTTTGTGTGTAATGTATGTGAAAAATGCACAAAATACCAATACATATATTACACATACCAAAATACAAAACACAAAACATATTCAAAATACCATAATACAAATACATGAAGCATTCATCTATGGCAAGTGAAAGTTCACAGAACTAATGTTATAATGAATGCTACATCCTTACGTTTCGTTATAAGAACCATGATACTTTGCATGATCTGCTGTGAGGTTCAAACCTTCAGTGGTTCAAACATCATACTATCTCTTTTTATCACAGTCATCATGCGCTCACATGCTTTTCACATTTCTTTTGTGGAGTGGCTATTTTCTTTGTCTATTGGGGAAAACCTGTAGGTTTCCAGTTCTGAGAATCCACCACGTTTCCTAATACCCTGGCGTCACTGGTATAGCTACATGGACTGAGTTAGCCTTGGTATAAATGAGAGTTACTAGTAAAAACAGAATAACAGTGATTGTCAGCCTGCCTCCTACTTTATGAGATCACGCGTGCCTAATTCATGACGTCTCAAGGTGTTCACAGAACCAGTGGCGCATAAACTTTCTTCATGAGCTCCAACTCCATCAAAAGCCTGAAGAATATGGTGCACTTAGTCTCTTGTATATTCAATTTGTAGAATAGGCATTCTTTTACCAAACTGTCTCCCATTCTTGGCCTTTTGTAAGCAGAAACTTTGTCGAAACTGCTTTCTTCGAGCCACTTCTTATCACCTCTGCCAACACCAAACGACCTTATTTGGAAGCATAAATTAAAAGCACTCGCGGACACAAAAGGAAGCCAGTCTGCTCAATAATGAATTTCTCTTCCAAATAGACAGTTAACATTCAGAACTTATGAATACTACTATCTGATTACTTTGACACTGGCACACAAATTGCAATGAATCTCATGCAAACGGCCTAATAGCGTTGTAAATACACAACGATTGGATTGTCTTTGTTTATCACATGTACCGTAGAAAGGCCAATAAAAACAGATTTTAGTTACAAAGAAATCTGAGCCTGGGAAGTCTTTTTCATTCTTTTCGCCTTGACGCCCACATGAAAAAAACTTGCTCTATATCGAGATGAAGTAGATTCGATCGGGTATAACCGTTCGAACATTCCATCCAGTGTGTCCAAGTTAATTGAATCGTCCCGATATGATCTACATCAACCCGGAACGACATGCATACCTAACGACTCCTTCGCTGTCAAGGAAGGGGAAGGGAGTACCACGGACACCAATGAAATGGTCTGTCGGCAGTCATAGTAATAGAGATATGAATAGAATAGTTTGGCGACAGCCATAATGAAGAGAAACGTGCCATCCGGCACGGACGGGGTGAATGGTCTGACTTTGGCCGACTGAACTTCAGGCTACGTTCCAGTCACTTTACGTAGCTGCAAGACTCCTCCCTTCCCCCCCCCCTCCCCGACGAAGAAATCCGAGTGCTCAAGAGAGGTTGCTCACGTCTTTCGACGACAGTGATTTGCTTGCACGATCGAGTCGCAAGCTTTATTCTGGGTGTTGCCAGGCGATTTCATTCAGGTGAGGGATGCTGACAGTGAGAGAGGACTGTCGAACTCAAAACGAATATGAAGAGACTGAGGTACCCCTTCCCCGAAACTGACCCTCACGTGAATGTGACCTTGGATCTAACTTGACCCGACTTGATTCGCTTTGTAGTGCTTCTTTCGCCACGAGTCGGGTATTTTTTATTAGTTCTCCGCTCGGGCCTCCTCCACTGCAGAAGTGGGGAAGGTGAGAGTGTTTGTGTCGGGTGGTGGGTGAGGGGGTGGGGCTGAGACACACTGCACTCAACATCCCGGACCGGTTATGTGCCAGACGACGACGGCGGATTTGGCCACCGGGGGTCCACGGAAGATGGGGGAGGCGGGGCTTTGGAAGAGCGGGCACTGGGCACGTGCATGGGATGGGAGGGATTCAATGGCAGAAGTCGGGAGAGGGAGGGAGGTGTTTCTCTTCCTCTGCGTCCGACTGCACTTTAGCAATGGGTCAGTGGAAGGCCATGAGGCCTGTTCATAGGTCGGAAGTTAATTGTGTGCGAGACCCACTTAGTTCCCAGTGGTCGCCATACTACATTATTCTGAAGTAATGTCCAGAATGGTTTCTTCTTCCCTATGTTGATGCGACAAAATGGCAGAGAGAGCGGGGGATAGAGAGGCTATTGACTCATTGGCTGAGAGTGCAACAAATTATGTTACATGACGTGAAGGTGCCATGACAAAATGATGAACATTGTTACTGTCAGGCAGGGTGACGGAGGGGAAGGGCCTGCAGGCTGCTGGCTCTTACCACCTCGTTGGCCGTGGCCAGGGCCCTCTTCCACGCACAGCGACTGCGAGAGAGAGAGAGAGAGAGTTGCATGGCGGGCGGCCGCCCGAGTAGACGCAGGGCTGTGCCGCAGGAGCCAGATGCTGCTGACCTTTCCAGGCCTGGAATGGCGGCGGCGGCGACGAAGGGCAGCTCCCCACGCCCTTCTCACGGGCGGATGCCACAGCTAGTCGGTCGAGGGCGAGTGACGGCACCCACTAATGCACGCACGCACTCAACTGGGCATGCACTCTACCGGACCCTTCAGCACGGCGGCGCACCTTAGGGATTTTTTTTTTTTCTCCCTCCCGCTCGGAACCGGGCTCTGATCCATCTCAGGAGGAAATCTAACTCCGGCCGAACAGAAAGGTGCTGCGACTGATCGGGACGAGGCGGGGTTTCGCCTCCTCGGCTGCATGACACCGCTGGGTCCTCGCAAAAGCGGATGTAACAGAGCCTCGGGCACAGTGTTGGAGGGAGGGTGCACGTGCCGGCCAGAGCAACAAGCAGCTCTGGAGGGGGGGGGGGGGCGCTGTAGTCGTGTGCACGATCCCTGCCAGGTGTTGTGCCGTGCCGTACCGCACCAAGCAGGTTCGCTGCCAGCACGAGTTGTGTTTGGCGGGCTGCGGACACAGGGGGTGTGGCAGGCGGTTGATGGTGGTGGTGGTAGCGGCCGGAGGGGAGGGGAGGTGGGGGTTGCTGGGAAGATGAGACGACATATTTGGCGCATGGTTATGGGTTAAAGACCTCTGAGGTGGGAATTATATATGACTACATAATGTGTGCCACTGTACGGTATGCGGACTATACATACATTCATACATACATACATAAATATATATATATATATATATATATATATATATATATACATATATACATATATATATGTGTGTGTGTGTGTGTGTGTGTGTGTGTGTTACTTGAACAGAATGTAGTGGCACATTTGTAAAAATAATCACGAAGAACTCACAGTCGAAATAAAAGGAAACTTTAGAAGAAAGTGTAACTTCTATATTTCGCCTAATAGCTATAGCCCTCCTAAAGACGGCTATAGCTATTAGCCGAAATATAGAAGTTATACCTTCTTGTAAGTTTCCTTTTATTCCGACCGTGAGTTCTTCGCGATTATGTGTAATATATATATATATATATATATATATATATATATATATAATATATATATATATATATATATATATGTGTGTGTGTGTGTGTGTGTGTGTGTGTGTGTGTGTGTGTGTGTGTGTGTGTGTGTATTTAACTAGTATTTTACGGGACGAGAGTTATGCTCGTAGTGACCCGTTTTCGTATCTCTCCGCATCCAGTTTACTCTTAAAATCGTGTATAGTTTTGGCACTCACTGTTTCTCCGTTTAGTTTGTTCCAGACATGAATCACTCTATGTGGGAAGTTATTCTTTTTCAGATCTCTTCTGTAACTGTCCTTCTTTAGCTTCTTGTCGTGTTTTCTTGTTCTTCTGTCCCATTTTAATAAGTCGTCTCAATCGAGAATTTCCATCCCTTTCATAATCCTGTAAATGGTCAACAAATCACCTCTTTCTCTTCTCTGTTTCAGTGTTGATAGATGTAATTTCTCCAATCTTTGTTCGTATGTCAAATTTGATAGTGTAGGTGCCATTTTTGTCGCTGCTCTTTGTATTCTTTCTAATTTTCTTATGTTCTTTTTTGTGCTAGGTGCCCATAGTGTTGCAGCATACTCTAGTTTAGGTCTTATTAGTGTAACCGCTATTTTCTTTACCATTTCTTCATCCATGTAATCGAAGGCCACTTTCATTGATCTTAATAAGTTAAAAGTCTCTCCAAATAATTTATTGGCGTGTTTATCAGGTGTCAAGTCACTTAAGATAATCACTCCCAGGTCCCTTTCTGAATCGACTTTTTGGACTTCTTGTTTCCAATTTTATATTGACCCGATATTCTATTTTTGCTTTTTTCAAATTCCATTATGCTACATTTCTTAATGCTTAAGTTCATTTCACATCTCTTGACTCCATTCCCATATTTTGTTTAGGTCTTCTTGTTGCGATCTGCAATCTTCCTCTGTTCTAACTCTCTTGAGTAGTTTGGCATTGCTAGCAAAGAAGTTCATGTAACAATTTTCTCCCTCATCCATATCATATATATATATATATATATATATATATATACATATATATATATATATATATATATATATATATATATATATATATATATATATGGCAAACATTAAAGGAGCCAGTACAGAGCCTTGCGGGACGCCACTCTTCACATCTTCCCAGTTCGAATTTTTGTCTCTAAGTACCACTCTCATTTTTCTCCCACTTAAGAAATCCTTCATCCATTCCAGTAGCTTACCTTTTATTCCTCCTATTACTTCAATTTTTCTTATTAGTTTTTTATGTGGTACTTTGTCAAATGCCTTCTGCAAGTCCAAGAAGGCGCGATCTGTCCAGCCATCTCTTTCTTGTATTATCCCAATTAATCTTGAGTAAAAACATATTAAGTTTATAGTACACGATCTTCCACTTCTAAAACCACTTCCAAGTGTTTGGTCCATTTGTTTCTGATGACTTTTTCGCAAATTTTTGCTACTGTGTTTGTAAGGGATACTAGTCTGAAGTTTGTAGGATCTTCTTTGTTTCCTCCTTTATATATTGGTACTATGTTTGCATCTTTCCAATCTTGCGGTACCATTCCTTCATTGAGTGAAAAGTCTATTATCTTGTATAATTTGTCGGTCAGTTCGTCTATACACTCTTTCAATATCCAATTTGCAATTCCATCCAGTCCATGTGATTTCCTAACATCTAGGTTTTTTATTTGGTCTCTTATTTTTTTCTGTATTACCTTTATTTCTTTCATTTTAGGGGATCTTTCTTGTTGTCCATCTTCCCAAAATTGTGAGCTCTCAATTGTAAAAACAGACCTGAAATGTCTGATCATAACTTCTGCCATTTCTGTGTCATCTATATATTCTTTATCTCCTTCACGCAGTTTTACTATTTCATGTTTATCCTTTAGTTTGTCATTTATATATCTGTAAAAGAGTTTAGGTTGATCCTTACATTTGTCTATAATATCTTTTTCATAATTTCTTTTTTCTTTCCTGCGTATATTCACATATTCATTCCTAAGTTTTATATATGTTTGCCATTTGGATGTTTTTTGTCTTTTTTCCATTTTCCAGGATATTGAGTGTGTGTCTATATATACCGGTATATATATATATACATATATATATATATATAAATATATATATATGTATATATATAAATATATATATAATATATATATATATATATATATGTATATATATGTATATATATGTATATATATGTATATATATATATATATATATGTGTGTGTGTGTGTGTGTGTGTGTGTGTGTGTGTGTGTGTGTGTGTGTGTGTACATATATGATAAATATATGCTGGTGTTATAGGTGATCTTCAGCCAAAAACCACGTATTACTACACACCCATTAAATCAGCTACTCTATCTTGGCCTAACTATTAGACGCTGCTTGTAAATTTAAGTGGGCTGGCGTCCCAGAAGTTTTAGGGCGAACCTTGCTATTGTAGCTTGGGGCTGGTAACCAGGTGAGTAAACCACGATTTAATTTTACTGTGAATTTGCACTGTTGCACCTGACCTGTTTTCCGGGATATGTGGATAATATGATATTAATGTAGAGGGGACATGACGTGGGAAAGAAATGGTGGACATCATTCTCTTTGTGATGCACGTCGTCTGGATGCCAACATTTTAGTTAGGAACAAGTTATATATATATATATATATAATATATATATATATATTATATATATATATATATATATATATATATCACTGTTATAATGTGTTATAACATACTAGTTTCCATATATATATATATATATATATATATATATATATATATATATATATATATATATATATATATATATATATATATATATTAGTTCAACGTCACGAACTCCTTCAATCGGAAGGCTACGACGGTGCCCCTTACAAAGGACCTTGTAGCGTGGAATTTAATGAATCATGCCCTTAGTTTAACTTCGGTGGTGGCAGGTTTCGCACCGACACTCAATCATCGCCGTAAGTAACGACGCCCTAACCCGCTCAGCCAACGAGCTTTCGCACACCTTAACCTATATATACTTTGTAAAAGGACTGATTCTAATATTATGAACTCGTTCTGTCCATAGTTTATAATTTCCCTTGTGGTTTTCAGCATAATTACAATCATGTACCCAAGTGGATTTTGCTCTACCTTGAAGGTGAAAGCGTTTGATCGTTTACCATTTCTCATGTGGTTTTCAGCACATTAAGATTCCATGTCAAAATGCTTGTGTCTCAGTTCTTTTACAACTTCCCCTCTCTGTATTTACATAGTTTGTCGGTGGTTACCTTTCACAGCTCCCTGTCAACTCTCCTTGGAAAATATAATTTAATCTAGTCACCATTTAGACTTCGTCCTCATCTACAAAGTAAATAAATAAATAAGTAAATAAAGAGAAAAAATAGATTATTCACGATTGTGCATCGGCCGCATGATGCCCTCGAATCAAATCTTCAATCAAACGTAAAATGCATGGTTTGAATGCAGAGGGAACATGACGGGAGAAAGAAATGGTAAACATTCTCTTTTCGCTGCACGTCGTCTGGATGCCAACATTTTAAAAATTGGATTATTTTATACAAAGAAAAATATAAACAGCAATCTGTGAAATTTTGAAGATGAACTACAAGTTTGTTTTTCATTCGATATCACAGAGATTACTAGAAGAAATAGAACTGCAAGCAAGGGGTGCAATACTGCATAAGCTCATCGGAGTGCGGCTCCGGACGCAAGTGGTCTGAAAATTTTAAATTAAGTACTTCCCTCGCATTTATGGTTTAATACTACCCTGACAGCTTCGGCACCTATGAAATTGACACTACACCCCTGCTACAAGCGACTGGTTTAAAATGTGCAGGGAGACATGTTAATTTTATATGTGTGTTCTGTCCGCAACAGAAACCAGATGTGGGAACACTAGACATTTCAATTCAAATAGACAAAGCTCGCTTCGCTGGACGAAGAATATACATCAGAGGCCGACTTCTAAATGGCGAACGGACTATCATCAACGGATAATGAGACTCGAGAAGAGTAACGGTCCATGCGTCTTCTTACTTAGGAACAGTTCAGGGTGCCGTTATTTTATGTTCATAGAGATGGGAGAGCGGAGAGACACTTTGAAACCATTTGTTTAGAGAATTTTATTTATCTGATTGTAGTATACAGAAAAGGAGCAACGCTCGTTAGGGTCCCGTCTCCTACTCTCCAATTTAACATACCTAGCCTCAAATTCATGTGCAGATTCAGCTTGTTTTACATCCTTAATTACCATATTCATATCTGGATTCATGTATTGTTCCAGCTTGGGCTATATCACCTAAGGTATTCCAAGTATGGAAAATGCATATCTTTACATCCTTTAGACATGTACATTTTCTTAATTTGTTGTCATGACCTCGCAAAGCCTTCCTATCCCTAATCAAGATATTTCTTCTGTCAGTACAAACTATACACCTTCATGATTTTCTTAAGTCAATATAGTGAATTTTTATTAGTTTTGAATATTTTACAATTCTTTCATTTTTTCATGTGATATTGTAAACGTATGTGATGGTGTTTGGATTCAGGTATCTGCCAAGATTGTTGGAGTCTTGATTTTTGTCAGAATTCTTGATTCTATTTCTGTTGTTAGGGTTTCTACATGGAGAGGGGTGGGGATGTTCCAGACCAGTCTTCATATTCATCAAATACTTCCATGGGACATTTCTTTGTTATTGACTTTCTGTTAGTAGATTTCAAGACCAAGAATATTTGGTGTTTACCTAATTTACATTATCATATTTACCTAATTGTAGCATACAGGAAGGGAACAACGCTCAAAGGGTCCTGTCTCCTACTCCAATTTATCCTACCTAGCCTCAAATTCATGTACAGTTCCAACTTGTTCCATATCCTTAATTTCCAATTATCATATTTAGATTTTAATTAACTTATTGTACCAACATGGGCTATGTAAAATTTTAAGCTATCCCATGTCCTGTATATGGAAAATGTATTTGTGGTCTTCCTCGTCACGCCTTAGCGTGAATATCATTAAATTTCATGTCTACCATTGTCACGCTCATGCGTGAACATTATAATATATGTTATATATGTATATTTTATATCTTAAGTATATGTATGTGTAATGCATTATTCATCGTGCAAGCTTATTATTATGCAGTGATGACTGATGAGACTGTATGAAGGGTGAGAGAGGGGAGTTGTGAATATCATATCCGGTTCGACGTTCCAAATGTGCTTGTGATTACATATATGCCCTTTGGGAACTCGAACGTTTAGAACTCTAGAACGTTCACGGTCCAAGCTACTTGTCGCCCGCAAATGCGCATATAGTGATGTCATCAGCGAATGATAACGAGGTGCATGGCCGCTCTCGCGAAAGAACGAAAATAGTCCACAAAAGAGAAAGCGGCTTCCTCTTTTATTGACCGGTGTTTGTTCTTCGTCGCTTCCCGGCCGAATGGGTCTGGACTCCCATAACTGCGCGGCGTCTGTGTGTGTTCTTCGTCGCTCCCCGGCCGAATGGAGTCTTCTGGACTTCCATAACTGCACGACGCCTGTTTGCGTTTTTCGTCACTCACCGGGCGAATGGAGTCGTCTGGACTTCATAACTACGCGACGCTTGTACTATCCTTCACCACTTCAATCGAATAATATGAGGTAGAAACAACGGTATTATTTAAAAATTTATATTGATGAATGTACTATACTAAGTAAAGCATGATCTTATTATATTGCGTTTGAATGATTCAAGTTCTGTTATATCTATGTACTATAAAAAATAAACTGTGACGGTTTTGACGATTTTGACGATTATACGACTAGGTGGTCGCCCAGAGCCTAGCACTTACATGGTAAATCGCGGACACTCGCGTCTTCGTATTAATGTAAAGGTATTTCGAACTTACAGGATGAAATTTTGTAGCACGATGAGTCTGAATTGGCCTCTAAGAAAGATTTAGAGGGATTATTAGAAAAAATGAAAGAAGAAATGAAGAAAGTGGAGAAGGGGCAAGAAGAAATGAAGAAGGGGCAAGAAGAAATGAAGAAGGGGCAAGAAGAAATGAAGGACTTCATCGTGAAGGCGGTAAAGGGATGGAGTGACGATGACGACAATGATGATTCGGAAGACGAAGTTAGGACTCCACCACGTAAACGACCTAAAGCGTCCAAAGATGTTGTTATTACCGGTACTGAATAAAAAACCTGTATGGGTTCCTCTCTTTTATTATCTAAACCAAACCGAACAAAGCGAGCAGCGCCGCAGGCCAAGCACCCATGGCGGAGCCATGGCCGGCGTCAGCCGGGTGCATGTATCTTTAGAGATAGTAATAAATGTTGTCGGTTGACAATTCCTGTTTTACACCCTCCCCCCCCCCACTGATTTGTATTTTTCTGCCTTTCCGTTTTGCTGCATGATGAGGATTTCCTACCAGATACATAAGATAGACGTACTGTACCATGGGATATGATATTCCTTAACTTATTTTTATGATCTCTTAAAGCCACACTATCCCTAATCAAGAGATCTCTTCTGTCAATGTAGTCTATCCCATCTAACAACCTGAATACTGTAATCACATCTCTTATTTCTCTTCGACCTTTCAAAGTGAGCAGACCCATTATCTTTGGTCTTGCCTTACATGGTTTATCTGCCTGGTTGGGAACCACTTTGGTTGCTGCCCTTTGTATTCTCTTGATCTTGTTGATATGCCATTGACACATATTCTTTCTCAATCCCTCCTCTGATCCTGTCACAAGCACATTGTTGTCAGCAAACAACAACTGGCTCATCTCCCACTTTTCTCCATTTTCTTTAACCACCTCCATTCCCTGGCCAATTACCCTTGCGTTTACCTCTCGCACCACCCCGTCCATGTATAAATTGAACAGACAAGGCAACATAACACATCCCAGGCTAAGTCCCCCCTTTACCTCAAACCACTGACTCTCTCCATTTCTGATTCTAACACAGGTTCTACTACTCTTGTAAAAACTCTTGCTTGCTCTTAGCAGTTTTCTTCCTACCCCATATATCTGCAATACCTCCCACAGTGCTTTCCTGTCTACCTTGTCATAAGCCTTTTCCAAATCCATGAAGGCCCAAAAAATATCCTTACCTTTTCCTAAAGATTTGTCACATATCTGTCTTACCACAAAAATCTGATCCATGCTACCCCTACCTGTCCTAAACCCACACTGTTCCTCACCAATTACTTCCTCTGATTCTCTCCTAATTGTCTCAATCAAAACCCTCCTATAAGCCTTCCCAACTACACTTAACACACTGATCCCTTTGAAACTACTACACTCATACTTGTCCCCTTTTCCCTTGTAAAGTGGAACTATACAGGCACTCCTCCAGTTCTCTGGCACTCTGCCCTTTCTTAAAGAAACATTAAATAACCTCACCAGCCAGTCCACCATCACTGTACCTTTTTTTTTTTTTTTTTTTAGACATTCTGCATGACCCCCATCCAACCCAAGTGCTTTACCTGCTTTCATCATCTGAACAACTGCCTTCACCTCATCTTTCCTTATTTCTCCTCCATTTTCCTCACCCATTACTGTAATTTTCTTAGCACTTCCCACTGTAACTACCTTTCCCTCCCTATCCTCCTTCACATTTAGCAACTCCCTAAAATACTCTGACCCTCTTCCTCTTACTGCCTTCTCTTCCATTATCATCTCTCCACCTGCACCTTTTACCTATTCTCTACTTGATTCGCCTCCTCTTCCTCTCTTAATTTCTTTCCAAAACATCTTTTTATTGCTTTCAAAATTTTCTGTCATACTCTTACCCCATTTTACATCTGCTCTCCTATTTGCCTCCTTTACCATATGCTTTACTTCTCTTTTCTTTGTACCTCTCATATGACTCTCTTGTCCTACTTTGTAACCAATCTGTGAATGCTTGCTTCTCTTCTACAACCTTCTTTGTTTCCTCATCCCACCACTCACTACCATTTCTTCTATTTCCTCCCGTCCTCCTTGTTCCATACACCATCTTTGCACACCTTGTGACTCCTTCCTTGAACCATCCCCATTCCTCCTCCACTCCTAGTTCTACTCTATCATTCACTCCCTCCCTCTCTTCTCGCAGCTTCCTCTTGTACTTCTCCTTTTCTTTCTCATGTAAGCAGTTTACACTAAACCCCCCCCTAACTTCTGTCCTTTTCCTCTTTCTCCATATATCCTCCACTTTCAACTTACCTTCCACAAAAAAATCTGATATTCCCCCACTCTCTCCCCTTAGAACATGTACATCCTTAAGGGACTGTAGGGCGCGAAAACACGAAAAATTCTGGAAAATTAACGAATTTTAGGTAAACATTTCAAAAGATTCTCTATGATGGTGGTAACACTTTGGCCAAATATTATAGCTCAATTCCAGTTCTGTTTTGTTTACTATAATTAATATGTATGGAGATATCTGGCAACTTGCCCAACACTAATCGTCAATCACCACAAGGATCTCAGTATCTCTTCAAAGCTAAAGGAGAAAGGATGTCACCCTGTCGCGTATCTGTTAGCCTACCAGTCATGCATGCGATCGTATTATATTTTTTTCTACTTCCCACAGTCCCTTAACTCTTCCTACTATTCTCTTGGTTAGCAGTATATAGTCCATGAATACCCTATCTACCACCCTATCCCATGTGTACTTATGCTTGACTTTCTTCTTAATCACTGTATTTGCTATCATCAGCTCTTTCTAAACAGATATCCTCCATTAACTCTCCACCACAATTTTTTCCTGGAACTTCACACTTCCTACCCTCTCCATCTGTTGGTTCATTTCCTACCCCAGCATTAAGGTCTCCCAAAACTACTACATTGACATTTATCCTTAAACCCTCTATGCACTCATTTAAATTCATCCAAAAGCCTCCCTTTCCTCTACACCCTTCTCACTACCAGGCCCATATGCACTTACAAAGACCCACATTTCCCTTGAAGAAACTTCCTTCCACTTCACCACCTGTTTACATATCTCTTCACTTATTAGTATAGCCACCCCTTCTCTTTCTCATCCTCTCTTCACTCCTGAGACCCTCCCAAACTCAAACTTCCCCCTCCCTTTCAACTTAGTTCCACTCAATGCCAACACATCCATCTTTCTTCTCATAAACCTACTGCCTATCACTTCCCTTTTACTCTTATCTGTACCACATCCACGCACATTAAAAGGCCCAAACCTTAGGGTTTTGGTTGGAAAACTCATTCCAGACCCTCTTATGCCTTTTTTTTTTTTTTTTTTTTTTTTTTTTAGGAATGTCCCCTTTGGGGCTACAGGTAGAAGGATGCCTATTCCTATCCCCCTCCCATTTTTGTCGGCTTTCACAACCCACATGGGAACACTTGGTAACGGTATTTTCCCCCACCACAGGGTTCAGTGAAATAAAAAAATTAATATTCAGAGAAGTTGTACAGGACAGTAACAAGAGTGGGGTGACAGCATGCCAGAGGGACAGTCATAATATAATAAAGTATCATCATTTCACTATGAATAGTGATTTCTTCTACCACAGACAAAATGATACGTGGCTCTGGTCTGTAGGAGCACCCCATGTAGACCCTAAAGTATCAGCTGGATGCTACTGAGCGTTTTTTAACCCCACAATAACATGCAGCTGTCATACTTCTCCCCCATTTTACATATGATATCCTTTTTGCTTCATTTATCTTATATATATATATATATATATATATATATATATATATATATATATATATATATATATATATATATATGACATAAGCGGAGTAGGAAACACAGGAGTCTTAATCTTGAGTTTATTCCTGACTAGTTTCGCAGGTATGCTTTTTCATACTAGTGAAACTATTATAGTCAGGAATAAACTCAAGACTAAGACGGGGTTTACCTTAAACTTACGTAAGGCGGCAGCGTCGGTGAAAGAAGATGGAAAAAAGCCACGAGAAATGGGATGACCCTCTCTATATAGGCTCGCCAATTGACCTGATGGTCACTGGAGCCAGAGGCCGAAAGGTCAATAGGAAGTGTTTTTCTATCCTACTTCAACTGGTAGCTAACAAGCCTAACCCAGTTACCAAACTTAAAATTATACACACAAGAAATGCACGTAAAAAAAAATCAAAACCTTAATACAACGTAGTAGAAAGGGTTACAAGAAAGAAAAACTACAAAGGTGGCAATTTGACATTGCGTGAAGCACACATGTCCGGCCGACAATTGATAACTGTTGCCATACGAACATCATTTAAATTAAATAAAATACATCCGTACGACACAGCGTACGTCTTGACAAATGGTATCTGAGATTCAAAAAGGACCAGTTGCAAGAAATATGGTTACATTACAAAATCTTAAAAGGTAAACAGACAAAGTTGAAATATACCACAATAAAATACAAGATAATACAACTTGGCAATAATGACTAATGGCCACGGCTAATTTGACCTGGGCGCAAGGCCTTAACAAAAGAATGCCCCTGACCCTGTGTCAAACTACACAGCTGACAGGTAGCCGAAAGTGTGTGTGTGTGGGGGGGGGACTGAGTGCTGGCCGACAATTGACCATCACTACAAAAAGAAAACTATGTGACAATATATATATATATATATATATATATATATATAATGGTTTTTATAGCTCTCACCACATTTTGCCATCATCAGTTTTTCTATTTTGGTGGTTAGCTTTTTCCCTGTTTTCTTCCTGTTTGTTGTTTACTAGATTTGTAATGTTTCTATTGAATTGCTTTTGAAGTTCTTTTTCTTGTTCCGATAGGATGTATTTATTAATCATTCCTTTTTTGGTATCTCCTCTGTGTAGTTGGGGTCGATTTTTTTTTTCTGTAACAATTGGGAATGTGTTTCTTATTTACTTTCAGCATTGTAGTTACTATTTTGGTTACTGGTTTATCAAGGAATGGATATTTCTAAGTATTCTAGCTCCTCTATATTTTCTGAGTAGTTTTGCCAATTTGAGTTTTAATATTTTATGTCTTCTCGAACATGGGTTGTATTTCTCTTGCACTTCTATAGTAACCTTTATTGAGAAGAGATCAGAAGAAAGATCTTGAGTGGTTTTCCATGTCTGTGATTCTAGGGAAGGTTCAATATGGTCTTGCACCACAGGTTGGACTTGTGATAAATACCGGTAGCTAATACCTTCCCAGATGAAAGCTCTGTGTATGTATAGCACAATCTATTCTGTGACCTAATACAGTACACAGACATACATACATATACCACATATACCAAAGGCTTTTCCCCCTTACATATGGGGGGGTAGCCAAAAAGAAAAAGGCATAGAAACCACTCCTACTCATTCCATTCCCTACATATTCCACTCCCCTCCCTCCCTCCCTCTTATCTTGGCACCTGGGTAATGGGTCATCCCTGTATCCTGTCCACTGCCTTGGGTCAGAAGCAGTGTCGCAAGACACAGCACATCCATAGCAAGGCCGCTTTATAAATTTGGCGACCCCCCTCTCCGTCCCCTCATGCAGAAAAGGAGAAGACTGGGAGAAATTACCTTCGCGCTGCGTCAAATATTTTCACGTACATACTTCCTCACCCCCCATCCCCCACCCAATCCCCCTCATGCATCACACCATCATCCATACACAACCATTCTCCATTCACCCCCATCTTCTGTCCTTTCCCATCCTTCCTCAACAGACATTCCTCTCTTTTGTAATGCCCCTTTCACCCCATCTATCCATCTCATCCTAGGACGCCCCTCATATTCACTCCTTCCACCTCTGCCTTCCACACCTCTTTTACTAATCTTTCTTCACTCATTCTTTCCAAGTGTCCAAACCATCC
Source organism: Oratosquilla oratoria (assembly GCF_046742065.1). Taxonomy (NCBI): domain Eukaryota; kingdom Metazoa; phylum Arthropoda; class Malacostraca; order Stomatopoda; family Squillidae; genus Oratosquilla; species Oratosquilla oratoria. The sequence goes on along the minus strand of NC_134782.1, from coordinate 69,937,973 downwards.
TAATACTCTTTCATCAACCCTATCTCCCAGCTTCCTTTTCACCCCTGTTCTCCTCCTCACCTCCTCATTTCTCACTCTATCTAGCCTAGTAACCCCTATCATACTTCTCAGACATTTCATCTCAAACACATTCAAACTCCTTCTTTCTTCCTCTCTTATGTTCCATGTTTCTGGCCTGTACAGTGCTGTTGGCACAATCACTCCTTCATATAACCTCTTAGCATCCATTCTCAGATGTCTATTTCTCATTACACTTTTTAATCCACCAAGGCATTTACTCGCTTCTCTCAATCTACATTCTACCTCCACCCCCACTCCTCCCTTTCCTGCCACATTTGCACCCAAGTATCTAAAACTATCCACTCTCCTCCAATCTCTCACCCTTAATGCTCACTTCCAGCATGCTGTCACTCTCTCCCCTTGTACATCTCATCACCTTACTTTTACCCACATTTATCTTTAGCTTCCTTCTTTCACACACCTTCTCAAACTCTGTCAATAACTTCCTCAATCTCTCCTTTGATCCTGCTACAAGCACAGTGTCATCAGCAAACAACAACTGGCTTATTTCCCACTTTTTTCCATTTTCTTCAACCATCTCCAACCCCTGACCCACTACCCTTGCCTTCACCTCTCACACTCCATGTATAGATTGAACAGCCAGGGCGACATAAAACATCCCTGATGAAGTCCCACCTTTACCTCAAACCATTCACTCTCTCCATTTCTAATCCTAACACAAGCTCTACTACTCTCATAAAAACTCTTGACTGCTCTTAACAACTTTCCTCCTATCCCATATATCTGCAGTACCTCCTACAGTGCCTTCCTGTCTACCCTGTCATAAGCCTTTTCCAGATCCATAAAAGCCCAAAAAAATCCTTACCTTTTCCTATAGCTATCTCAGTCTTACCACAAAAATCTGACACACACACATACACACATGAATACTTGAAATAGCTTAGAAAGTAATATAGCCCAATCTCAAACAATACACGAGTTCAAATTTAAATATGATAATTAGAAATTAAAGATATAGACCAAGTTGGAACTGTACATGACTTTGAGGACAGGTATGACAAATTGCAGAGTATGAGATGGGCCCCAACAAGCATTGCTCCTTTCCTGCATACTACAATTGGGTAAATACACACACAATTCTTTGCCCACCAGAGTCAGAGTACTGAGTCAGTGCAGAAATGCTGAATTTTTGTCAGGCCTGAGCAGGGCTCGAACTTAGATCACTGAATTAGGACTAAAGAACGGTATCCCTGCACTACCAAGCTGTGAACACTTTTTGTCAGGGGATTTTGGTTGTTGATTGTATTTGCCTAATTTTAATACAGTATACAAGAAAGGAGCAACACTCATTGGGACCCATTTCCTACTCTCTTTCATTTTGGCTACCTTCCTTGTAAGGGGGAAAAAGCCTTGGGTACATGTATGTAATTCTTTATCATACCTAGCCACAAATTCGTGTACAGTTCCAATTCAATCTATATCCTTGATTTCTAATTATCATATTTAGATTTGAACTCATGTATTGTTTGAGCTTGGGCTATATCACTTCCCAAGTTATTCCAAGTCAAATAGCAAGGTTGCTTTCAAGAAAAAAAAAAAAAGAAGTCAAGGATTACTATATGTCTCAGTTATGGACTGAGAACAGCCTCGACTTTATATACAGGGGGTCACCACAATTCAACCGTTCACAATTCGAATTATCGCAAATTCATACCCAACCCTCAAGGTTCGACAGCCAGACTCGACAATTTGACATTCAAATCTCACGCGCCATGCACCCGGTCGAATTTGCTGCCACTCCCGATGCGCCACTCTGTCTCACTCTCGCCCCAGCCATCATCAAGGCAAGCCACGCTCCGCTGTTCCACCACCATGTCGCACAAATCCACCTCCGGCCCCACCCCTAAGAAACACACTTTCTTGCCTTTCAAAGATAAGCTTGAGCTTATAAGAAAGTGTGAGGCAGGTATGGCTCATTCTGCCGTTGCAGCGGAAATGGGTGTCCCGAGATCAACAGTATCAATGATTTGGAAGAACAGGGACAAGTACCGCCAGGCCGCTGCATCAGCATTTTCCACGACTTCCCTTGTTCTCCGTGGCTCAAGGGACTCCCGTCTCAACACGATGGAGTACATGTTGATCAAGTGGATAGAGGACAGGACACAACACAAGATGCTGATCAGCATGGGGCTCGTGCAGGAGTGTGCCTTGTCACTGTGGGAGGACTTGCAGGCCACAACATCCACCACCAAAAATGTACTGTACAGCAGCTTAATGTGTTTTGATAAACAAAATTAGATAAAAATGAAGCCTTTAATATTACTGATTTAGTCTAAGTTAGTGTTTTTTAGAGGTCATAGTGATGTTTTGGGGGGTCTGGGCTGGAGGTCGGTCCCTATCCCCCCTAATTACAATGTATTCCTATGGGAAAAACTGCATCATGATTCGACAGAACCCAGGTTCGACCGATGATAGACCGCCCCATCCCTGTCGAATTGCGGTGACCCCCTGTACTACTAGCCTAGTGAGGGGTACCAGACTCCAAGAGTAATACCATCCAAATCTGCACTCACTCATAAATGTTCTGACCTCTTTTGTCCTTCAGAGGCTTAGCTTTGTATAAACATGTTTGATGTTCAAAACTAGTTTCCACCTTTGTTTTGTTTGTCATAGTATGGTATATGTCTCAGGTATGGTCCGAGAACAGTTATGATCTAATAATAATACAAGCTTGGTGAATCAGGGCACCAGGCAACAAGGGAATTGGACCTTTCCCTTGATCTCCTTGTTGTTTTACTTATACAAGTACTGGTCCCCTGTACCCTACTTCTGATGCTTTTTAGGTATAATGTACTACTTCCTGGTGCTCAAACTAATGTGTAATTACTCACTCTGTCCTGAGGTACAAGTAAATTTTGGAATTAATTGATAGGTGACCCAAGCTGCCATGTAGCATTCACTATAACAACATGTTGATATTGTTGATGGCCTGCTACCATGATATTTACTCTTAGTTTATCATTAATGGTACTACACTGATCTGGTACTCTCTCATACTGTTTTGGTACCTTTTGGCAATATTTTGTTGTTCCTGATGCATAATGCAATGTTCCTTATTATGATAATGCTCAAGTTTTGGTCTCAATATCCTACGTGTTACGAACATTTAGTAGTACTATACAGTATTAGCAAATCTATAATAATGTTTATGTGTCATATGTGTACTGATTGGTATTACTTATGACTGTCTCTGGTCCCCTTAACCCCTATGTATGTTGTCTGTGTAACTTAGTGTAGAAAAACAGTCTAATGAGGACCACAATGGAAATAAGCCTACATGCTTTTTTGTATTATCCTCGGAAATTGTAATTGTTATTTTGAACTATGTGTTCTTTTCATTATCTGCACTTCATGTATATTGATTCAATGCCAAATCAATTATTATTATTATTATTATTATCATTATTATTATATTATTATTATAAAGTATTTATGCATCCATATGGAAAACTATTTCTTCACATACTTTAGACATGTGGAGAGGTCTAGTGGGTTTGTTGCTGGAGTTTAGGTTAGGGAATTGTTCAAATATTGTGTGTCCTTTGATCTGTTTGTGTTATGCCAGATTGAATGATATGCATTCAGTTCACCTGCCATTATGGGGTTTGGTAATGAGTTGTGTGACTCGAGTTGAGGGATGAATCTTCGTGGGGTTGATGTAGTTGATGGGATATAAATATGTTTGTGATAGTATAGGCTGTTTTCTATATTTGAATTTGGATTATGGTCATTTCAGTTGTGGTGTGAGTGATTGTATGGTATCTCTTGTTTTGTTGAAGCGTATGTTTGAACTAGTGTTATGAGTCCACCTTTGTGTCTTGTGTTGTCAATGAGGGTATTGTTATTTGTGGTATCAGTTTTGTTTCTTGTAAAAGTGCTATATGTATGTTTCTGTATGAAGTGGAGCAGCTGTGTTTGCTAGAGTCCATTTTTCTTTATCTGTAGCATGTTTAGTGTGTGCTTTTGTGCTGGTGAGATTGTATGTATTTACCTATTTCCCTAGTTGTATCTTACAAGAAAGGGAGCTATGCTCATGGGGTCCCGTCTTTATAGCTCACAGTATCTAGTTTGCTCTTAAATTCATGTATGGTTATTTCCCCATCTACTCTTGATAATTTTTTCACAAATTTTGGCTACAGTGCTTGTAAAGGAGACTGGTCTGTAATTAGTTGGTTGTTTCCTCCATTATATATTGGTACATTGTTGGCATTTTTCTAGTCTTTTGGTGTTTTTTCTTGAGTGAGCAACTTATTATGTTGTATATTTTGTCCATTAGTTCTTCTTTACATTTAGTATCCAATTTGCAGTTCCATCCTGGCCATGCGATTTCCTAACATCAAGGTTTGTTGATTCATTATTTCTTTTTGTGTCATTATTTCCCTCATGGGGGGAGATTGCACTTCACTTCCTTTATCCCAGTGCTGTACTTTTTCTCTAGTGAAAACTGACGAAGTGATTGTTCACGATTTTAGCCATTTCTAGATCTTCTGTGTATTGTTTCTGTGGCATAGTTTCACCATTTCCTGTTTATTTTTAAGTTTACTATTCACATATCTATAGAATAGTTTGTGTTGATCTTTATATTTTTCTATGATGTCTTTTTCATAGTTTTTTTTTTTTCCTCTCTGCACACTTTTACATATTCATTTCTATGGTTGATATGTATTTGCCATTTTGCAGGATTTTGATCTTTTCTCCATCTTTTCCAAGCTTTACCTCTTCTATCTTTTGCTTCACTGTGTCTTCTGTTGAACCAGCATTTAATGTACACTTCTTGTTTCTCTTGGTATGTGTTTATTCACTCCTTCATTATAGATTTCCATCAATATTGCCAGATGTTGAGCTGTACTTTTTTCCAAATACTAGTGCCAAGTAACCGCTTGGTCTACATTACCCTTGTATAGGTTGTGATTAGACTTCCAAAGATCACCATCTCTTGCCTCCACCAGACCATGTTTTTCCTTTAATCCATATACCACAATACACTTTCCACTGTATCTCTGACCCAATTTGCTTTACATGAATAATTGTGTCCTTTACATTTTCCTGCATATGTTGTTGTATTATCTTTTTTCACATTCAACCTTCATTAATCTTTTTTAATCCCTTTATCTCATTATTTAGTTTGGAATTTTTTTTTTTTAGTTAATATATCTCATTATTAACTTCAAAAAGCCCTTTTGTTAAGTTTACAATCTCTTGCCTTAGTTCTCTGGATTCTTTCTCCCACAATTTTCTATTAATACTCATTTCCCTTTCCATGTGTGGTGTAATGTGTTGGTTACAGCTCCAGTTCTTTATATATTGGTTTATGTTGGGAAGTGTTGTTAATATTAAGTGGAACCAATAGTGTCATGTGTTACATTTGATGGATGTGTACATAGTCTGTGAAGTGGGATGAGTCTGTGAATGCAACATCTTTAAGTAGTACTGGAGCAGAAAATGGCTGTGGTTCAGTAGCCATTCAGTTGTGATGATGATCGTTTCCTTTGGTGGATTTGTGTGCACGTGTGTTGGGGGAACCTTGTCACTCTGTTGATGAAGGTAAAAGGCAGAGTGGGGGTGCAGCAGGGGGATTTTGTTGGGTCTGAGAGGGCTGCTGTTCTTGTTAATGTAGTCTGTATATTGGGTACCTTTTTCTGGACCTTTCCCTATGCAGGATGAACATATTTAATACTAATAAGTGTTGCTCAGATATGCAGCCAGATATTGAGCTGTACTTTTTTCCAAATACTAGTGCCAAGTAACTGCTTGGTCTACATTACCCTTTTATTGGTTGTGATTAGACTTCCAAAGACCACCATCTCTTGCCTCCACCATCATGCACCATTGCTGGTGGACTAAGTTTGAAAAAATAATTAAGTTATTGTTGGATAGTAAGAATAAGCTATAATGGCGACAGAATATACTCATAGTCAGTTTGTCACTACTTCACCTAGCATTGACCACCCTGGTGGAAATTGATCACAGGGGCCCACCACAAGTTGGTGAGGCATTAGCCATCTACAGATGAGGGAAGCCTAATTCTTCAGAAAGACTAATAGCAACAACCTTGAGTGTCATTGACTATCTGCAGGGTACAGTGGCTGGCAATGGTCATCATGCCCTTCCACATGTCTTTCTGAGAAGAAATTCTGGATTGTTGTCCATGTTGTATTAGTGTAGGCACTAGTTGTCATCTCATCTCTATGTGAAAAGGGTGAAGAAATAATCTATCTATATTCAGAGGGCCTCTTCCCCCTAGGAGGTTGCCAGCCAAGGAAATCACCCATTCCAATCCACCACCCATTGTCTTCCTCTCACCTTAGCACCTTGTAGATGAAGGGTCATCCCTGTCTCCTGCCCACTGCTGGGGTCAGAAGAAATTAATAGATGTATCTTGGGGGCTGATGGTGGTGAGGATGTCGACTGGTTCCGAACATGGGTGGCAGGGAACTGATTCTCTGATGTCCTTTCTGCAGGGCCACCACCACCAGTTGATCTCAGAGAGAGATAATTTTATCATGAATGCATGTGACTAGGAAACTCAATTAATAGAGGGAATGAAAAACAAATACTCAAGTCTGCTACATAATTCCATAAGGAAAGTAGCTATGATTTATTCATTACAATGAAGGATGTACAAAGTTCACCATCACTTTTTAAGTAATGACCAAGGTCAGAGAACTTATAATTCCCCATCATGCTTGCTTTCTTGATATTCACACATCAATTACAAATGATATATAAAGGTACAAAGACAGGAATGGCATAGAAATGCTTTCAAACATACATACTATATATATATGTGTATATTATATATATATATATATATATATATATATATATATATATATATATATATATATATATATATATATATATATATACACTTTACATGAAGATATGACAAAGAAAAACTATCAACCTAGAAATTCACTAAAACTGTTGACAATAGCAACCTTGGTTACAGTGTGCACAACTACATCCCCAAAGGAATCACAACTTGGTAATTTAGGGACTGAGGCATGTGTGTGCATATAAATAATAATGATAATAATATTCTGGAAAAAAAAAATTGAAAAGTGCAAGTGCAAAGATCAAGAATTAGTGGGCAAGTGATGTTCGAATGCTTTGCAGCACTAAGAGTATCAACATAGAAGCCCACATGGAAACAGAAAAACATTAAATTCGGAGACTACCATCATTTCCTTACAACTTGAGTATTCCAAATGCAATCCAGGAGTAAAATAGTAAAAATAAGTAAAATAGGAGCTGTTTTTCCCCAGTCATGCTGTCCCAAACTTGACACAATAATAACTTCATGCAACAGTCACTCAATGGTAGTACTCGACATCAGATAGAGGAAAGAATTCAGAAATGCAAATGGTGCTAGACAAGCTGTGGCCAGTCTTTCACATCAAAACCACAACTCCTGTTTCAGTACAGCAGTGTTACCTACATTCATCCTATTTAATCAAACAAAAATATATAGTAGCATATATCGATTCTGGTTTCTCCAGATTCATCTTAATTCCATTCATTTCCATTCATCTGTGATTGTCTATCAAAGCCCATGGTTCACCTGCCTTATGCCAAAATTAGTGATTGGAATGTTGACTGCAAGGAGGTAGAATCTCATGCAAACTGGTTATGATGATTGGTATAAATGCTGTGCTTAAATCTGCACTAAGTATATTCTGTATTTCTCTATAACCATAGTCTTACCAACATCTCTATATAATGTTCATCAATACAGCATCAACGCAATCAAAACATTCTGCAGCCTTGGCTTAGAGGATTACATTAATGAAAATAGCACAATTATAGAAGTAATTGGTCAAGTTTGCAGCTTTGTTGGTACTTGGTGAAAGATATAAAGGCAAAGGCAAGAAGCTTCTCAATGACAAGAAAAGAAATACCTACCTACTGATCTCTGGTGATATTATTCTACAAATATGAATCAACACTCTTGGTTGCAAATCTCCTTTCATTGAGGACTAATTTCACTCTACACAAACACAAAGTGAAGAATTCTCATGGGGTGTTCTCATCGAGTGTAGTTGCAGGTAATGTTTAGTATACAGCTAACAATGGATGCTGCTTTTTGTGATATGCAACTTACTTCGCAAAAATGCATTTACCTAGTTACAGTTTATTGAATAAGCTGTGCACATAGGATCCTGTTTTTATTAGTCAATTGTCCTTAAATTCTCCCATACTATTTGAATTTACTATTTCTTCATCCAAACTATTCCACAAATTAAGAATTCTGTAGGGGGGGGGGGGTCTTTTATGCCCATCAAATATCTAGTCTTAATTTCATATCATGCTCTTGGATCCTCCCCTCACTAACAGGCCCTCTATATAAAGTCCACTCTTTTCGTGGCACTATACACTGCTATTATACAACTGTCATTATTATTTTCTTTTTTTCTCTGATGTTGGCAGCCTCAGAATATTCAGTCTTTTATATGCAAGATCTGGAATAATTTCAATTTCTGCTATCCAAATTTTCTTAACTGTGTTTATGTCTTTCTTTCTGGGTGGTGACCACACCACTCCAGCATATTCCAGTCTAGGACAAAACAGGTTTTGGATAATATTTTTCATCATGTTTGTTCATGTAATGGAATGCTACTCTTTATGTTCTTACATATACCAAGGGCTTTTTCCCCCTTACCAGGAAGGTAGCCAAAATCAAATGGCATAATTTCACTCCCACCCTCTCATCTTGGCTCCTAATGGATGATGGGTCATCCCTGCATCTCACCCATCACACTGGGTCAAAAGCAATGCAGCAAGACACAGTACATCCACAGCAAGGCTGCTTCATTTAATCGGCGATCCCCCCACTACATCTCCTCATGCAGAAACATTAAAGACTATGTTCTTCATAAATCATAAATTTCCATCAGTGATCCTAAAGAGGTGCCTTTCTGGTGACACATTTTCTACTATTCTCACTCACAAGTCTCCCTCTTCCTTTGCATTTGTGATTAATTCATTGCTCATTCTATAGAGCAGTGATGGCCTATTCTTACTTGTACCCATTTCCAGTATCATGCATTTCTTCTCGTTGAAATTGATTTCCCACTCCCAGCTCCGCTGATGTACCCTGTCCAGATCTTCTTGTAGCAACTTATAATCCTCAAGTTCCTCATCAGTGAATAAGTAAGCATAACTGGTCAAATTATCTATCATGTCATTAACATGTACCAAGAGCATGGCTGGTGCTCATACTGACCACTATTGGACTCCACTAATAAGTTTACTTCCTTTGTGGATTCCCACAAGAGTCAATCTTAGCACCAGTAATGTCCTTGGTATGGGTGGCATACTGTGTGTATTGCCCTGTGTAGTAAATTGTAATAACTCATGAATATTACTAGAACTTAGAAACAATCTTTCCTAACTGTTTTAGGGGTTATTTTTGTAGACAACTGTACTGGCAATGTACACTGTTATTCACCATTGCTGCAGAGGGAAATGGCCATGGTGTTAAGATTTGTTCACTGAAGCTAATAATTATAACTGCCTTCAGTTTCACAAACTGTAATCCTGCAGCCCCACAGTGGTCCTCCCATAGATCTCTAGAAAAAGACTTTGGGTAATTGTCTGCACTGTAGTGTGTGAAACAGTTTCTATATCACCAACATGTGAAACAGTTTCTATATCACCAACTGAAAGTAGTAGGAGGGAAGCAATCATTAGGTGTCAGCTCTCTTTATATTATATGGTGAAAGTAATACATTTAATTTGAGACAATGATCTTGGGGCCCAGTTTGAAAAATTAATGGCAGCTCCTTAGGACTCCACCTCAAAACTTTAAAAATGGGCAGCTCGAAGATGTTTCTCTGTTGTTCATTTTGTAGAATCACAACTAGCAGGTACCTGCCATTGGTACTTATGAAAATCTATTGACAAAATTGTCAAAAAAAAAAAAAAAAAAAAAAAAAAAAAAAAAAAAAAAAAAAAAAAAACCCTGATGAAAAAACTAATTTAAGAATTTCTTTATGGATCAGGAAGATTTCAAGTTTCTGCATATACATATAGAATGTAATCACAAGTAATGACAGAGGTAAGCTCTCCAAAACTTTTGCAAAATTTAAAATGACAAAATTCAAGCCAAACTTCTTGGGTGAGGGGAATCAGTATGGTTCAATATGAGGTCAATTGTGGCTAAAAAAAAAATCAGGAGACATATATGAGACGAGTGTGTGTGTATGTACTTAACTATAGTATAAAGACCATATAGTAAAGGAGCAACACTCACAGGGTCCATCTTTTACTTTCCAATTCATCACATTAGTTTCAAATTCATTTACAGTCCCAACTTTGTCAATATTCCAATTATGATACTACCTCATTTATAAAGGGTATATAGACATATCTGAATTAATGTATTTTTCTAGCTTGGGCTGGATCACTTATGCTTCTGTAAGTATTAATACATCTGTATGGACATGTTTATTTTCTTCATATCCTTTAGACAGTGTGTGTGTGTATTTACCTAGTTGTATTTTACGGGACGAAAGCTATGCTCGTAGTGACCCGTTTTCGTATCTCTCCGCATCCAGTTTATTCTTAAAATTGTGTATAGTTTTGGCACTCACTGTTTCTCCGTTTAGTTTGTTCCAGACATCAATCACTCTATGTGGGAAGCTATTCTTTTTCAGGTCTCTTCTGTAACTGTCCTTCTTTAGTTTCTTTTCATGTCTTGTTTCTCTTCTGTCCCACTTTAATAAGTCGTCTCTATCGAGAATTTCCATCCCTTTCCTAATTCTGTAGTCAACAAATCACCTCTTTCTCTTCTCTGTTCCATTGTTGACAGATGTAATTTCTTCAATATTTGTTTGTATGTCAGATCTGTCGGTGTAGGTGCCATTTTTGTCGCTGCTCTTTGGATTCTTTCTAATTTTCTTATGTTCTTTTTTGTGCTAGGTGCCCACAGTGTTGCAGCATATTCTAGTTAAGGTCTTATCAGTGTAACCACTATTTTTTAACCATCTCCTCATCTAAGTAGTCGAAGGCCACTTTCATTGATCTTAATAAGTTAAAAGGCTCTCCAAATAATTTATTGACATGTTTATCAGGTATCAAGTCACTTGAGATGATTACTCCCGGGTCCCTTTTTGAATTTACTTTTTTTGACTTCTTTGTTTCTGATTCTATATGTGTGTGTGTATATATATATATATAGAAATGAGAGAATAATTTTCCAGCAAGCAAATTCTTGTAGGCCATTCAACAATTTTACTTCTACTCAAGACATACAGCCCTCAAGAGCCAACAGTTGTACTCTGAACCATGTCCAAGACCTCTTTTATTAATTTCTACAAATGTTATAAACCAGTTATAAACCAGAAACTACTAAAGTTCTCCTATGATCCAGGGACACAGAAACAGCCTAACAGAGAATCTATTATTATGGGATTAAAGATTATCAAGTGGACAGTGAGAAACTTAAGACAGAATGTATAAAGGACATCTAGAAAATTTTTGTGTGCAGATGGGTTTTGTGGAACAAATTAAAAGAAGACCTAATGACAAGTACTTGTTTGTGGTGGTCCTACAAGATGGGCAGCAGATAGAAACATCTTACTAATCATTTTTGAAACCCATTAACCCCTCACCTCTAGCTGGAGGTGCCAAGATGGTATCACTATCTTTAGATTGGGTCCTACATCTCATCTTTGGCTGTATTTCTTCTTCCTTTCCACTATGGAGAGCTGACAACCAGTGACTACTCCTAGTTTCAACCAATATGAAACAAACGGTCCCACATTATTACAACACATACAATGGTCCAATGTTTCTTCTCAGAGATATTTATGGAAGGACCCAAGGACCACTGGAACCTACTGTAAGGCTGGGGTTTTCCAGTCAGTGAAACCTGAAGAAAAAAATTTCATATTTAATTAAAAGAAGAAACACTCCGGTCAGACAACATGAATTTAAAGCATAGATGGGATCCAATGAGCATAGCTCCATCCCTGTAATTTACAATTAGGTAGATATACTGCTACATCACAGACAGAAATTTGTTTCCTCCCAGAAAGAACTACTGGAGGGCCCAGGACTGCAACTGGCTGGATTGGGCCATGGTATTTCAGAAAAACTCAAGGTAATAACTGAATATGGTGAAGCAGTGGGGAAAATCCAGGTCCAGCTGTTGCGCCCAATTGAAAAGGAAAAGGTGTGCTTTGCTACACTGCCTTTGACCCACAAGTTTGATGGGGATGGTGAAACCTTACAACCCTTCCCCAAAGTGCTGAGATGACTGACTTTCTCCTCTTTGAGAGCTTAATACTCGCTTTCAACCTCCATATAAAAAAGCTTGAAAGACCTTTCTTCCATGCCCTCCTTTGCCTCTCATATTTCTTCATCCTTACCTTTCTATTCAACTTCATCCTTTTTTTTTCTTGAGTTGTTTTCAGTTTGCTTCATCATTCTATAGGTACATTTTCCTGGAAAGTTCTCTTTTCTTTAACCAACTTAATTTTTTTTTTTCCAATTTCATTGTACAACACCACACTCCAGTTTCCTGGATTTTATTTTCAAATAGTTCCCATTCTATTTAACTTTGATTTACAACTTATGTTGGTGGCATAATAGGAATTTCTCGCTTTTGCTATTTTGTTTGAACAGATACAATTTTGGTTACAATCTTTCGTTGTCCAAATTTCCAAGGTTATCATCACCCATGACCCAAACAAGGCACTACAGAAAAACTGGAACACTTCCTGACATAATAAAGACTGATGAAATAGGAGGTAAAGGATGGCATGACAGAGTATGGTATATCCAAAACCGCTGTACAGAGGTGACCTGAGGATACTGAATAACCTTGTGGAAGCACTAGAGTGTAGTTATGTATCCAGTGTTGGTGAGAGAGAGAGAGAGAGAGAAATAGTCCTCAGAACCTCTCAAAGATCTCTCTGGGAAGAAACTTTGGACTGTGTTGTATCAGTGTGGGACAGTTTCTATCACTGGCTAAAAGCGGTAAGAAGAGGTGAGCAGTTCCCAGTTGTCAGCTCCCCATGTGTGAAAAGTGTAATAAATATAGTTGAAATTAATAGGAATATCTTGGACCCAGTCTGAAGACTAAGTGTCTGCCCCTCAGGGCTACACCTCCTGATGGTGGGGAGTGGCTTGATAGGTTTTTGAAAATAGGTCGTTTTGCTGTCCATCTTGCAGGACTGTCACTTATAGGTACCCATCACTGATCCATGGGGAATTCTTGTAAAGGAAGCTGCCAAAAGCAGATGTAAGGAAGATTTTTCCTTGCCTTTTAGTTTAGCAAGGAAAATAGTCCCATCTTCCCCCATTCTTTTAGTTCTGATGGCATTATCATTATTATAATTTTTATGATCACTGTTATTTTCTTTGGAAGCTCACTGGCATTGTTACTTGCAATGAAGGTCAAGGGGGTGGCAGTTTGAACCCTGCCACTGGTGAAGTTGAACCAAGGGCATGATTCATTAAATTCCATGCTACAAAGTCCTCCATGAAGGGCACCGTCCTAGCCTCCCAATAATGGAGAGTTTGTGATATTAAACCATATCATCATCATCATTATTTTCTTTCAACTTTCTGATATTACCCACACAGTTAGACCTTCATTAGGGCTTATGGTTATGACCTTCTGCCCTTGCTGGTGTCACAACTATATTGGTAAAACATAAAACCTTTCCAGTTTCTTGCCTCCAGACTTCTATACAATTACCTGCTTGGCCATCAACTATAAATAATGGTGTTAATGAGAGAGAGAGAGAAAGAGGAGACTGTGAGAGAGATTGAGAGGGAGTGGAGAGAGAGAGTGAGAATGTGAGGGATTTAAAGATAGAGAGAGAGAGAGTGCAAATATGTGAGGGACTGAGAGAGAGTGTGGGGGATTTTGAGACAGATAGTGCACATGTGGGAGGGATTAAGAGAGAGAGTGTGGGGGATTGGGAGGAGGGAGAGAGAAAGTGAGTGTGAGGGATTGAGAGGAGGGAGAGAGAGAGTGAGTGAGTGTGAGGGATTGAGAGGGAAAGTGTGAGAGATTGAGAGGAAGAGAGAGTGTGAGAGGTTGTGAGGGAGAGGAAAGTGAAGGATTGAGAGGGAGGAAGGGGGGGAAGAGAGAGTGTGTGAGATTGAGAGGAAGAGAAAGAGAGAGAGAAACCTCTTCATACAGGTTGGGACCAACAATAGGCACCTTTTCGTGATGGTCCGACATCATCATTACCTTGCCACCCATGTTCAAAACCTAACAACACAATCACCTCTATCTGAAGGTGCAAACTAAAGGGTGACATTTGGTCTCAACTAATTTTCTCCAACTTTTAACAAAAGGAGGGCTGATACCTGGGTGACTGCTCCCCTCCTACTACTGTAAGCCAGTAACATTGAAACTGTTCCACACTAATACAATTTAGAGAAACAACCTAAAGTATCTTTCTCGAGTTATCTATGGGAGGGCCAAAGGACCACTGCCTGCCACAGTGGGATTAGGGGGATACCAGTCAGTGAAAATTGAGGCAACAATTATTATCATTCAAACAAGTTCTCTCCAGTTGCTACTTACATTAACCTACATTTCTACCAATAAAAATCATAGTAATATTTATATCTATCAATAGTAATTCATGATGCATCAAGCACTTATCCAAAGGCTTGAGCAAATAGGAACAGAGATAACAGAAAATAATAACAATAATAATAAAAATAAAATAAAAAATAAAATAAAAAGTTAAAATAAAAGAAAATATTTTAAAAACATAAAAATAAATACATTCCTGTTCTTACAATTTCACAAGGCTCTTTTTCTCCTCATTTATTACTTTCCTCAAACCTAACAGCACAGCATTTAATATTTCACTCACAATTTCCATGAACCACAGATTTCCTTAATATCTACGAAAAATAAATATTCTGCCTTCATCAAGTTTCTGCTCTTGAAGTTACATAACTTCTTTTGGCTTTGTAAATGGACCTATACATGATGACTGCAAAAGCAGTAGCCTAAACCTCAACTTACGAAACAATGACAGGCAAATTCTAAATTGTTTATCACTTTCAGCACAACCTGATACTGACCTTACAAACAAACCAAGCTGTGAGGCATATTGTACCACTAAGCTTTGGATTAAACATCATCAGGGCAGATGTGGAGAAGAACAAAGAGGTGGGTGAAAAACTCGGTGACATTATCTGTCAAATGATCTGACTCAATCGGTAAACTATATAGTCTCATTCACTACTTGACTAACAATGTAGCTCCAAAAACATTATATATATATATATATATATATATATATATATATATATATATATATATATATATATATATATATATAACATATATATATATATAATCATATTTAAATATATACTTCTCCACCTCTTCAATATACAATGCTCCTGGACTTATTCGATGTATGTTGCTCCCACATCCTGAAAAAATTAAATTAAATTATATTAATAAAAATATTAAAATAATATTTGGTTGAACAACATGAGCTTGCACTCTCAGAGTGGGTCAAGACAATGCCCACTTGTGAAGGACTTTCTGAATACAGTATTCCCTTGTTAAAGTTAGCACTGTTCTAGCCCCCTTGACAGTGGGAGTTCATGATGTTAAACCGCATCATCATCATCACAGCCTCAACCCACCTCTACTCCTGACCTCTCAACCTAGTAGTGACATTCTCAGATAGCAAGTAAAAAATACATAGACAAATATACCAAAATTACTTTTCCCCCTTATAAGGGAAGTGACCAAGTCAAAGCACTTTCTCCATTTCTGATTCTGACACAAGTTCTACTACTTTTGTAAAAACTCTGGACTGCTTTTAACAATTTCCTCCTATCCCATACATCTGCAATATCTCCCACAGTGCCTTCCACACTGCCACAAGCCTTTTCCAAATCCATAAAAGCCCCTAAAACATCCTTACCTTTTCCTAAAGCTTTCTCACATATTTGTCTTACCACAAAAATCTGATTCACACAACCCTTACCTGTCCTAAACCCACACTGTTCATCACCGTGTGCGGACAATTAGCCGACAGACAATTGACCGACAGACAGTTAGCCGACAGACAATTCGCCGACAGGACAATTGGTCGATAAGACAATTGACCGACAGACAATTGGTCGACAGGAAAGGAAAAAAAAATCAAAGCTAAAAACATAATATTCATGGTTACTATACTATACTAAACTACTTATTTTTAAAATAATTATACTAAACTACTTATTGTTAAGATTGTTATTCTAAACCAATTATTGCTGATATCGTTATGCTAAACAACTACTTTTGAAATCGTTATGCTAAACCACTTATTTTCAAATGCTTTTCCAGAACAAACTTTAATCTTGTTTTTACTAAGTTTATTTTTCCAAACCCTTCAGTATCAGTCATGGAGTTCATCAAAACGGAACGGGGAGGCAAAAAAATTCTTTTTGAGGGATACGCCTACATTATTGATAAAACCAGAGAATCAAAAACGGATTGGAGATGTGCTAATCGTAATAACTGCAATGCAAGATTGACTACGATCGACAAAGTAATTAGCAGAACTCCTTCTGAACACTCCCATCCACCAACTCCTATTGAAAATCGAGCTTTAAAAGTTAAAGAAGAAATAAAGCTTATTGCGGCCCGATCTGAGGAAATGCCGAGCTCTATTATTGATAGTGCAACTTCAGATATCCCTGTGACCATTGCTGGAGCTTTACCAAAAAAGGACTCTCTCAAACGTACAGTGCAACGGAAGAGACCCGGTCTTAAAGAAGATGAGCTATATAAGACTCCGAGAGGTGATAATTTTTTACTCTTTGAAAATGAAGAGGTTTCTATTTTCGGAACTTTGAAAAATCTGGAAATCTTATCCAAGGAAAGTGAGTGGTTCTGCGACGGGACTTTTGACTCTGCACCTTTGGGTAAGCAGCTATACTCGATCCATGCGCTAATTACTGAAAATAAAACAGTGCCGCTACTTTATTGCGTGACAAACAGTAAATCTGAAGCGGATTATGATTTAATATTTAACTTCATTAAAGAAGGAAGAAATGTAAATATGACCTCAATTACAGTAGACTTTGAAAAAGCAGCTATAAACTCCATTAAACGCAATTTTCCTCACGTTTCTATTTATGGCTGTTTTTTTCACTTTGGACAGTGTTTGTGGCACAAGATTCAGACTATGGGTTTACAATCGTGGTACAACGACCGAGAAAATGCATTTATTGTAAAACAGCTGCAAGCACTAGCTTTCGTACCACCTGATGATGTGCCTTTTTTGTTTGAACAATTTATTAATTCTTTAGATGCACAAACTGATGAAATTTTGGAAGATTTCTTGTCTTATTTTAAGTGTACATGGTTAGGAATCGTGCAGCGTGGTAGACGTAGACGACCTTTATTCGACATTTTGTTATGGTCGTGTCACTACAGAGTGCTGGACGATCTGCCGAAAACCAACAACTCGCTGGAAGGGTGGCATCACGCCTTCAGTAGAAGAGTAAATGTCCATCACCCTAACTTATCAAAATCAATTCAAAAGCTCAGGATTGAGCAATCAAGCACAGAAATTCTAATAGAACAGGAATTTTCAGGAGCTGATATTTCAAAGGAAAACAAAAAATACATTCGTGTTAAGGAAAGACTGAAAAAACTTGTACTCAACTATGCCGTCAAAGATGGTTTGCAATTTTTAAGAGCTTGTGCACACAATCTTATCAATTAAATCGTTTTTCTAAAATTTTGAGATGAATATTATGTTTTTATCTTTTAATTTGTTCCCTTTTATTTTGATATTTTAATTCTTTTTTTTATAAATCTTTTGTACTTATAAAGTCTTTTTATGTAAGTTTTAATTTATTTTAATAAAGCGTTTATGTATTAACCTTTTTTTATATCCTTTTTAAGATGAACTCCATGACTGATACTGAAGGGCTTGGAAAAATAAACTTAGTAAAAGCAAGATGAAAGTTTGGTCTGACAAAGCATTTGAAAATAAGTGGTTTAGCATAACGATTTCAAAAGTAGTTGTTTAGCATAACGATATCAGCAATATTTGGTTTAGAATAACAATCATAACAATAAGTAGTTTAGTATAATGATTTTAAAAATAAGTAGTTTAGTATAGTATAGTAACCATGAATATTATGTTTTTAGCTTTGAATTTTTTTCCTTTCATTTGGATGTTTTTCTTTTTTTTTTATAAATAAATTTAATGTACGTATGATCGATCAATTGCCCTGTCGGCCAATTGTCTGTCGGTCAATTGTCTTATCGACCAATTGTCCTGTCGGCGAATTGTCTGTCGGCTAACTGTCCGTCGGTCAATTGTCTGTCGGCTAATTGTCTGACTACCGTTCATCACCAATTACTCCCTCTGTTCCTCTCCTTATCCTTTCAATCAAATCCCTCCCATAAGCCTTCCCAACTACACTTAAACTGATCCCTTTGAAACTACTACACTCACACTTGTCCCATTTTCCTTTCTAAAATGGACCTATACGGGCACTCTATCCTCTCTTAAATAAAAATCAAATAACTTCACCAGCCAGTTCCCCATCACTGTACCTCCTTTTTTTAGACATTCTGCATGACACCCATCCAACCCAGGTGCATTATCTGCTCTCATCATCTTAACAGCTGCCTTCACTTCATCTTTCCTTATTTTTCCTCCATTTTCCTGACTCATCACTCATACAGGCAAAAATTATGCATGTTTAAATAAACTAAATAATTAAGTTTACGAAATTAGGTTCACTAACTTTCATGTCATGCGTGGCACGTCCAAGTGTATGAAGACGATGAAGATGACAGCTTCGACATAACAGGTGGCCCTCCAGGGGGTAGCATCGCTGCTCTGGTTCATCTGTCAACTGAACACCACAACTCTGGAAAGAACCCAATAATGCAAATAATTAATCTATTAACACTTCTAATGTGTTAGCGTGGTATGATTGTATATCATACCAATATTATTGTACATTGTACTGGTGTGTTGCTTATTTGGGGAATATGTTTCCCCCTCTTTATAAAATTGTCATATGTTTTGTTGTTTGTTTTATTATTTATTGTAATTATGTGTAATCATTGTGTATATTGTAATTATATTGGATATCGCAAATGCGATGCATGTCTGTTCGCACCAAATTGGCAGCTTGGCGTCAGTTTGGAGCCAGCTCTCTTTGTATTCACACGCATTAGTTGTCAGTGGTATCAGAGATTACAGTGTATTTCCCACCATTTGACTTTCATTTCTTGTAGCCACCCGGTACACTAACATACCACACTACAAAGGAAATTACAATTTAATCTTAGCTTGTTTCTCCATACATCTAAAGTGGTATGCTACATGTTATAGGAGGCAATGAGAAAGTCATTCAAACAAAGTCAGGGACATCACAGGAAACTGTGATCAATGGAAGGGATAAAAATCATTACAGTTAAGGACTCAACATAAGATTTAAATTGTCCTTATTTTCTCCTACTTCCATCTATGTGTGAATGAAGTGTGAACGATATTTTGATGCAATTTGAAGAGATTTCTCCCCCTTTTCTATTTTTCTGCATGTGGGATGGAGATGGGGGGGGGGTGCTGATTATATGAAGCAGCCTTGCTGTGGATGTGCTGTATCTTTCTGCATTGCTTTTGACCCAAGGCATAGGACGAGATGCAGGGATGACCTGTCATCCAGGAGCCACCAAGAAAAGGAGGGTGAGGTGGTGAATGGGACTGGAGTGTGTGGGAATGCAATAGGTATTTTACCTAATTGTATCTTATTTGAAGGGGAGCTACACTCATGGTGTCCCATCTATCTCACTATATCTAATTTGCCCTAAAATTCTTGTATTGTTTTTGCACACACTATTGTTTCGTCTAGTATGTTCCATACATCCACCATTCTGTGGGGAAAGCTGTTTTTTTCATGTATCTTCTATAACTGTCCTTTTTGAGTTTCTTTCCATGTCCTCTTGTGTTTCTCTCATCCCAATTTAGTAAGTAATCTCTATCAAGGGCTTCTACACCTTTCATAATTCTGTAGATGGTCAACAAGTCACCTCTTTCTCTTTGTTCCAGAATTGGTAGTTCTAGTTTTGACAATCTTTCTTCATATGATATTTTTTATAGTATTGAGGCCATCTTCAAAGTTGCTCTCTGGATTCTCTCAATTTTCATTATATTCTTTTTAGTACTGAATGACCATAGTGTTGCTGCATACTCCAATTTAGGCCTTATCAGGGTGATTAATATCTTCTTTACCATTTCTTCATCCAAGTAAAAACCACCTTTATTGATCTTAGCAAGTTATAGGTTTTGTCAACAATTTTGTTTATGTGTTTGTCAGGGGATATATCTTTTGTGATAATCACTCTCAGGTCTTTTTCAGATCCCACTTTTGTTACTTCTTTTTCATCAATTTTATATTGTCCTGATATCATTATTTTGCTTTTTCCAAATTCCATTATGCTACATTTATGTTGAAGTCAAATTCCCACTTCTGACTCCATTCCCAGACCGTGTTCAGATCTCCCTGTAGTGAATCAGTCAGTTTCATTACTCACATTAACAATTTTGTATCATCTGCAAACATGTAACATTCCACACCCTCGTCTATATCATTCACATAGCAAACATTACTGGAGCCAATACTGATCCTTGTGGAACTCCACTAATAACCTCCCAAGTAGAACTCTTATCTCTGACTTTATTTTTTATAATGCGATTATTATGACGCCCCAGAGTGAAGAGGTTAATAGCTTTTTGTGTGGGATTTTATCAAAAGCTTTTAGTAGATCTAGGAACACACAATCAGCCAATCTGTCCCTTTCTTGTAATATGTCTAGTCTTGAATAAAAACAAATCAAATTTGTGGTACATGATCTTCCCTGTCTGAATTGTCTCAGATTTAGGATCTTGTTCTCCTGCAGATGTTTTATTTATTTATTTTTATTTTATTTCATTTTTTTAATAAATTTTTCACAAATTTTAGCTACCATGCTTGTGAAGGAAACTGGTCTGTAATTTGTTGGATCTTCCTTATTTCCTCCTTTATAAATTGGTACAATATCAGCATTTTTCCAGTCTTTTGGTATTTTTCCTTCTTTGAGTGAGCAATTTATTATGTTATATATTTTGTCTGTTAGTTCTTTACATTCTTTTGATATTCAATTTGCTATTCCATCCAGGCCATGTGATTTCCCGACATCAAGGTTCATTATTTGATCCATTATATCTTTCCATGTTACTCTTATTTCCCTTATAGAGAGAGGGGGTTGTTTCATTTCTCTCCTTTCATTCTGATGTTGCATTTTTTCTCTACTGAAAACAGACAAAGAAGTGTTTGCTCATGACTTCTGCTATTTCTGTATCTTCAGTGTATTCCATATTCCCTTGGCATAGTTTCACTATTTCCTATTTATCTTTTAATTTACCATTTACATATCTATAGAATAGTTTTGGCTGATCCTTACATTTTTTTTTATTATGTCTTTTTCACTATCTTTTTTCTTCCCTGCATATTTCTATATATTTGATCCTTAGATTAATATATATTTACAATTTTCTAGGTTTTTGTCTTTCACTTCACTGCACCTTTCATCAGCACTTAATATACACCTTTTCCCCTTTTTGCTTTGGGACATATTTATTCACTCCTTTGTAGATTTTCATACGAATCATCCATTTTTCTTCCACATCTGTTTCTTCCTGGTAGAATTTTTTCCCAGTTCACTATTAGAAAAAATTTCCTAAGTTTCTCAAAGTCCATTTTACTATACATCAGTCTTCCCTTACTGCATTTCTCATTTCCCTTTATATATATTTCCTCCTTTAATTCCAACTCAAGTAGTATGTGGTCATTCTTCACAATTGGTGTCTTGTATTCAATTTTGTCTACTATTTCAGGTTCTGACGTAAATAATAAATCTAGTCTTGATGGTTCTTCATTATTTCTAAACCTAGTTGTTTCATTTACCCATTGTATGTTCTATAGACATGTTGAGCAATTAAGGCCTCCCATAAGTACCGCTTTATTTCCATCCTTCAGCATCTCATTTAATGAAGATTTTGTATCTTCTAGCAATTTGGATTAATTTTCATCTCTCCAAGACCTTGTTTTCATGTCGCTATCTTCAACTCTTGAGATCATCTCTACCCTGTTCTCTCCATATGTAACTTTTGTCAATTTAAGTTTTTCTTCACCAGGAACATGACTCCACCTTGTTTCTCCTATTTCTAAGCCAGTGATCTATGACCAACACTGTTTGGTACTAGTGGACCCCTTAATTTTGTCTCCACAATTCCCATTACATCTGGTTTTGCTTCTGACAAGTAATCACTTAGTTTGTTAAATCCTGAGATTAATCCATCTATGTTGGTACAAGTCAATCTTAATTTTCTGTTCCCTCCATCTCATTCTCTAATTTTTTTTTCTTTCTTTTTCTTTTCTTTCTTAAATATACCATTTTTTCAGTCTCATATCTAACACTCTCCAATAAGACTGTGCTGTCTCAGTGTTCATTCTTTTCTCATTTTTTCTTTAGCTTCTTTTATTGTCTTAATTTTTTCTCTTTCCTCATCATTCATGTCTCTTTTTATCCATATATTTCTATAGTGTTCGTTACTTGCTAATTTTCTTGTTCTTGCTAAGATTTCTGCTGCCATTTGTGACCTTAATTTAATCTTTAGTGGTTGACTTTTTCCTTTTCCTTCTGCATATTTACCAATACTCTGCACTTCCTCTATTTCATTTTCTAATTCTTGTTCTTTATCTTGTACTACTTTTAGAAAAAAAATTGCCAATTCTTTGTCCTATTTATCTCTCTCTCAAGAACCAATTTGGGTTATGTTTTTCCTTTAGACTATATATTACTACACACTTTATTTTTTGTCTAATGTATCTCTTACTAAGTTTTCTTTTTCCTTAATTACCTTAATGACAGCATCTTCAGCTTTCTCTTGCATTTTTTCCTGCTTCCACAGCCATTGCTTTTATTCATTCATCCACCTCTTTCCTTATGGCCTCGTCATTTGCGTTGTAATTTTTTTTTCAACTTCTCATTTTCACTTTTTAACTAGGGGATTTCTTTTTTTGGTGCACTTAACTCTTCTTTTATTTCTGTGTTTACTTCTTTTAAATCACTTCTTTGTTTAGGTCTTTGTTCTTCTTACATAGATCGTCAGTTTTTTGCCTCCACAAATTGTTCATATTTCTCATGTCCCTCTCTATGTCTATAACTCTACTAAAGAGCCTTCTTTCATAACTGCATATTGTCAGGTAATGCAAATACATACCCCCAACCTGGCTTCATACACAAATGGCAGACCAGAGGTACATACCCCCAACCTGGCTTCATACACAAATGGCAGACCAGAGGAAACAAAATACTAGGACAACTCTCTAACTGAAACATGTTGAATTCCAGTAAACATCTTTCTGGACAACTTTCCACGTACAATCAACAAGCAATCATTCAATCAATTCAGATACACCTTCACAGAGAACACTTCTTGTACCAATAGACATTGGTAAAGCTTTTGATGCCACCCCCAGACACAATCTCACATACAAAATAAAGAACACAGACATGCACAATAATACCAAAAGATGGCTGGCCAATTATTTGATAGGCAGAAAAGCCTATGAGTCATATAATGGCCATTCTTAGCACACCAGAAACTTTAGGAATGGAGTACCTCTGGTCTCAGTCCTATCCCCCACACTCTCTAATCTTTACATGCACAATATACTCACACCCCACACTCCAGAAATACAAATGCATTCTTATGCTTACAACGTAAAAATTACATGCACAAACTGTAACACAGAGCTGCAGAAATACTACAGCCATACCTCAATACACTCAACACCTGGTTCACCAGACACAAAATAGCCCCAACCAAACCCACAGCCACACTTCTCACTAACTGGACAGCAGTACACATACATACCACGCCTCTTTATCAACAACACTCTCATCCCATATGCATGCACACACACAAGAATCTTGGCTTAACATTCAATACATCCATGTCATTCAAACACATCACAAACATAATGACAAAATGCACACCTACACTCAATGCATTTCAATCACTTGCAGGTACAACATTCAGACAAAATAAAGAAATGACCAATAAAGTATACAAATAATATATATACTCAGTGATGGATTATAGAAGCCCTGCATGGGCCCCTAATCTAAGAGACACCACAACACCATATGGACTACACAGAACAAAGCTCTAAAGACAATTACAGGCTGTACAAATAAAACAGACCATTTACACAATGAAATGAGCTCTCAAAGTCAAGGATCACCTTGACATGATACACACACAAATACTTGCTGGAGCCTCCACAAACACATCCCATCCACTACACTATATGGCAGAACAACCACAAACACCAAGAAACATCAAAACAATATCCAAGTTCCTATACCACACACACATACTCTCGTCTTTTCCTCCACAACCACCAGACACCAGCCTCCAAAAGGATATCACTCACTGCTCCATCAACAAACTGAAAGACAACACACTGCAGCATGCCAGATCCCCTGATATCCCCCTGAATTCTTTCTCCCCTGAGATGATAGAGTCCACCTGGCCAGACTGCAATGTGGTCACTATCCCGTCTTTCTGAGTTACCAGAAGAGGCTGGATGACCACATGACAGATAACTGTCCAGGGTAAAACACTTCAGCCCACACTATACAACACATTATGGAAGACTGTATTATATATAATCATGCATGCCAACAACACAATATACACTCTACATGGCATATGTGGGAAAACTCCATTCCAGCCACAGTGTTTCTCAGGGAGACAGGATTGCTCAGCCAGACAGTCTAGGGAGTGACAAAACAAGAACAAGCCACATCCCCAGACATAATGTGCTCACCCTCTCCAACCACAAACATGGGAAATCATCAATTATCTCCTGTAAGTGGTTAAAAGTATCAGTCCAGTCTTTTACTATACCTAAGGCAAGGTATTTTAGACAGATGTTAGAGATCCTATCTGTACCTTCTGCATGGGAGTATTTCAGTTTCTTTATTAACCCTTCCAGGTCTTGTTGAAAAGGGGTTAATGGCATTGTGTTTAGTTTGATTTTTTGTACCTATTTTGTTAATTTCCTACTTTCTGAAGCTGTAGGTTTAGGTACATACAAATTAAACTTCTGTATGTAATTCTAAGAGCTGCATCCATAGTAAGCAGTAAGTACTAATTAGGACTTATATCAATCTCAGTAAATTAAATTTTAACTCACCTCACAGACATAACAATCAACATGGAAGTCCTTGTCCATAGAAACTACTCGTACTGTTTCTCCTGTGCCCTAAAAAAGACCAATAAATTAATTGGTAAAATGCTAGAAATGAATGAAACTACAATATATGGCAAAATTTCTTACAGTAATCAGAAATCAAAACACACAAAATACAGGAAATACTAAAACTATGTCAAGGGAACATGTTATACACAGAGGATATAGAAATGGCTGAAATTATGAACAAACATTTCAAATTTGTTTTCACTAAAGAAAACCTACACAATTGGGATGAAGGAAGTGGAGAAAGATCCCCCCCCCCATGAGAGAAATAACTGATGCAGAAAGAAATAAGGGACCAAATAATGACCCTTGATGTCAGAAAATCACACAGCCCAGATGGAATTGCAAGCTGGATACTAAAAGAGTGTATAGATGAACTAAGAGACAAAATATACAGAAGGAAAAATGCAGGAAAATTGGAAAAATGCCAATATCATACCAATATATAAAGGGGGAAACATGGAAGACCCAACAAACTATAGACCAGTCTCCCTTACAAGTACAATAGCCAAAATTTGTGAGAAAATTATCAAAAATAGATGGACAAAACATCTGGGGGAGAACAATATACTAAATCAGAGACAATTTGGATTTAGACAGGGAAGGTCATATGCCACAAATATGATCCGTTTCTATTCAAGAAAGGGACAGATGAGCAGACTGTGCTTTCCTGGACTTGCAAAAGATGTTTGATAAAGTACCACACAAAAAATTGAGTTAAAAAAACACTAAACAACAGGTGTACATGGAAAACTGTTGAAATTGGAGGATTTCTTGCGTGGAAGAAAAATGAGAGTGGTGCTCTGAGATAGGAATTCAACTTGGAAAGAAGTGATTAGTGTTGTCCCACAGGGACCAGTGCTGGCTCTGATAATGTTTGCTATATATGTAAATGACATGGATGAAGGTATAAAATGTTACATGAACTTCTTTGCTGATGACATAAAACTACTAAAGAAAGTACAAAAAAAGATCGTGAATTGCTACAGAGATCTGAACAAGGTCTGGGAATGGAGTCAGACGTGGGAATTGGACTTCAACATTAAGAAATGTAGTATAATGGAATTTGGAAAAAGTAAAAAAAAAAAAAAAAAAAAAAGAATATCAGGACAATATAAAATCTGTGCAAAGGAAGTAAAGACAGTTGATTCTGAAAAGAACCTAGAAGTAACCATCACCAAAGGCATGTCCCCAGACAAACAGATAAACAGTTGGAGAAACCTACAATTTGTTAAGGTCAACAAAGGTGGCTTTTAATTACTTGGATGAGGAAATGGTAAAGAAAATACTAATCACACTAATAAGACCAAGACTGGAGTATGAAGCAACACTATGGACACCCAGTACAAAAAAGAATACAAAGAAAATAGAGATAATCCAAAGAGCAACAACAAAGATGGCTCCAACACTTTCAAAACTGACATATGAGCAAAGATTGTCTAAACTGGAATTACCAACCCTGGAACAAAGAAGAGAAAGCAATGATCTGTTGGCACTTTATAGAATTATGAAAGGCATAGAAGTCCTTGATAGAGAAGACTTTTAATTAGGATAGAAGAAAAACAAGGGGACATGAAAAACTCAAAAAGGACAGTTATATAAGAGGTCTGGAAAGAGAGAGAAACTTTCCACACAGTGGATGTCTGGAATAAATTGGATGAAACAACAGTGTGTGCAAACACCATACATGAATTTAAGAACAAACTAGATGTTGCAAGCTACGAAGATGGGTCACCACAAACACAGCTCCCCTTCCTGTAGAATACAACTAGGTAAATACACATGCACACCTCAATCTAGAGAAGGCATTTGATAAAATACCTCACAATTGTCATATGTGGAAAATGGAGTACACTGTAGAACTCAAGTGTAGTTGTGGACGTCTACTCGAATCAATGAAAGATTTTTTGAAGGGATGGTGCATGAGGACATATATACATACGTCAGGATGGAGGGCTGTAACCAGTGCCATTCCACCATGTTCAGAGTGAGCCCTTACATGTTTCTTATCTATACTAATGACATGGACGGTATGACAAGCTATGCCAAAACATTTGCAGATGATACAAAAATCACGAGAAGAGTGAAAAGTGAGGAAGTCTATAGGCTGTTGTAAAAAGATCTGGATACTACATTCATACGAGGCCAAGAATGGAAAAAGAATTTCAATACCAAAAAAAATGGCCAAGTGATAGAAATAGGCAATAGCTTCAAAAGACCATCTTTGAACTATTCCTTGGGAAGTGAACACATTACAACAGCAAAAGAGGAGAAAGATTTGGGAGTGTTGATAATAGACAACCTGTCACTTGACAGACATATCAATAGGATTGTGGGATAGACATATGGTCTGCTGCAGAAAATTAAAGTGGCTTTCCACACTATGAATGAAGAGATGCTGAAAAAAATTAAAAAACCCTGATCCATCCAAGATTAGAGTATATGTTAGTGGCATGGTCCCCTTACTGAGTGAAGGACATAAAGAAGATTATGAGCATACAAAAGGCAGCAACCAAACTGGTTCTTAGCCTGGCAGATCAACTATTTAACTATAGAAGAAATTAAATGCACTGGGTCTGCCAAATTAGAAAGACTGAAGAGAAAGAGTTGATATGATTACAGTATTCAGGTTGCTAATGGAGATGGACTGCAATGACAGACCTCTTGATTTGGGATTACGAGGACTGTTAAGATGTCATGAAAAAACTCAAAGAAAACTATATGTCTACAGGAAGTGAAGAAATGCATTTTCCATATAGATGCATATATATATATATATATATATATATATATATATATATATATATATATATATATATATATATATATATATATATATATATATATATATACACAAGGCATGTTTTTTTAAGTACAATTTTGAAATAAAAATTAAACAAGTACACTTTTTGTAATAATTTCATTTTTACATGAAAGCCTTCCACTGAAGGACAGTCATACACTAACCAGCTGTTTCATGTGGTTATTGCATGGGTGGAAGGCTGAAGGTTGCCAGTTAGTCACTTTCTCCCACACAGTTTTTTGTGAACGAGATATCACAGGGGTCCCAAAAACATGGACCATTATGAATACTCTAAAAGTTTGGAAAATAGTCTGCACTAACTGTAGACCAAGTTGGAACCATACATGAATTTGAAGCTAGATATGATCAATTGGAGAGTAGGAGACAGGACCACACAAGTGTTGTTCCTTTCCTGCGTACTACAACTAGGTAATAATGCATACACACACATACATAGGATTGTAGGCTGCTACAAGGTGTGGACTAGGTATATGAATCGAGGTGGTAGTGGACAATGAATTCTAATGTGAAGAAATGCAAGATATTTGAAATGGTGTAAGAACAGAATGGGTAATGATTTCATTATAATAGCAAAAGAAAAGAAAGACTTGGAAGTGATAACAATGGAAAATTTGTCATCATTAACTACCATCAAAAGGATCATTGGTGGGTCGGCCATGTGCAAAGGATAGAAGATGGATACATCCCCAAAGATATTCTCTACGGTGAACTTGCCTCCAGCAAGATAAACATTGGTCGGCCCTAACTGCGCTACAAAGATGTCTGCAAGCGTGACATGAAAGCTCTGGACATCAACACGGAGAACTGGGAAGAGGTAGCAGCCAACTGCAGCAAATGGCACAGTGTTCTTCACAACCAGCTGAAGTCTGGAGAGGAAAAAAATCCTGACCACAGCCAGTGAAAAGAAAGAGAGCCAAGCAGAAGGCAAGCACCCCAGCAGCCACACCTGCAGTAAATGCTGCCGAGATTGCCACTCCTGAATCGGACTCACCAACCACAGCTGCCACTGTTGCTAGCAAAATCATGACTTTCTCCGGCACAATATCCATAGTCGATACCGACTGATGGAAGCCTACTATTACTACTACTATTGAAGAACATAAAACCTGAGTCACCCTAGACTGAAATGTGCTGCTGTAGTGTAGTTGCTACAAGAAATAAATAAATAAAAATGTAAATGAACATACATATACCAAAATGCCTTTACCCTCTTCTAAGGAGAGGGCTAGACAATGTATACACCCTTCACCCATTCAAATCCCATTTGTTTTCTTTTTTATCTTAGCTCTTTGAGGTTAAAGGGACATCTCTGTCCCCTACCCTGCCTGACCAATTCAATAATAGTGCCAGGGCTGGTTTCTCCCCACTCCTTTATTACACGACCCTTCCCAGTTGTCCATTCCCAAGTAATATAGAGAAGACAAGAAGAAATCCCCTTGGGCCATATCAAATTATCATTTATTCACAACTACTCTCCACTCACACCTATCTTTTGCCTTCTGTCCCTGTTAAACTGACACTCCCCTTTCACCCAAGGGGCCACTTCATCCCGTACCATTATCAGGCTTCCCCTGAAATTCACTCCACCTGCATCAACTTTCCACACTCTTTTTGCTAGCCTTTTTTCACTCATTCTTTCTATATGCCCAAACCATCCCAGTATCCTATAATCAACCCTGTATGCTTACTCCCTTTTCACCTCTGCATATCCATCCTACTGTGGATATCTTGTGTCTTACTACATTTATTCTGACAAGGCAGTGGGCAGGGGACATGGATGACCATCCACAAGGGGAAGGAAAAGGGAAATAGGTGACAGATGGAAGTGGGCTGGGTGGGGGTTGGGTTCATACCTTAACTTACTACCTTCCTTATAAGGGGGGAAAAGCCTATTGGTATAATGGTAAATATAGATAGCTTACCTCCACAGGCGTTATGCTCTTCCCACATGCAGCACACTTGGGTGCAAACATCCTATGGTAATCATGGACACAATAAATTTTGTTATCTACATCAACAGTAAAAGGCACTCCATCTAAACATTCATTACAGATGCAACATCTGAAGCACCCTGGATGATAGGATTTTCCCATAGCTTGGAGAATCTGCAAATAAAAAATAATAATGAGTTTCATAAAATTCTTTTGACAGAAACCGATCTTATCTATTACTAGACATTGGATACTTTCATTGATATCTCACAGTTTAACTATCATGCTAGTCTGAGACATTGGTCAATGGTTCAATGGGAATTCTTTGCTCCCTCCTATATAAAAAGGTACCACATCTGTCCCTTTCAATCCTGCATCATCAATCCTTTTAGAAAACATGCAATTGGACTATGAATCTTCTTTGCCAGTTGCTCCCTGAATTCTTTAATAAATAAAACACTGCAGGGTCACATGTGATCAATCTAGTACAGTAAACCCTCAATAAACCAAACTAATTGGAGGGAGATGCTGGATGGCTTATCAGAAAATTAGGTTTATACAATGGTCAGAATAGCACCATATAAGTCAACTGAGGGTTGGTTTATACAGTGAAGTGTTTAGTAACATGTATATCTAAAATGACTGGCTTTTAATTTTTTATTTTTTTACACTAAATTTTTATGGTACATCTTTAGTGGTACACTGCTTAATTAATATAATATACGATACATAAGGTACATGAAATTAAAGTATTTTTGACTGTGTTCCACTCCCCAAACAAAGAGGAGATGCTGTGTTGTCACACATGTTGTTTTTCGGGATGTAGCATTGTGTTCTCGAGTGACCGGTAAGTTATCTAATCCAGTACTTGAATAGGTATAGTTTTTAGTACAAAATGGAGGAAAGTAAAGAAGAAAAAGAATCAACGAACCAACAAAGAGAGGACTAGATACGAGTAGAGTGGAGTCACTACTGGAAGTGATCCCTAAGAGAACGTGTATAAGCGTCACACTGAAGATGACTCAGAGGTATGAAAGTAAAGTTTTTTCGGGATTTCAGAGGGAAAGGGGAGCAATAGAAATAATTATGGACACAGAAAGAGAAACTAGGATCACCAGGGCACTAAGGAATCAAGACATCAACGACTTGGTAGATAAATTAATTGATTTAAAAATAGACCATAAAGCTTTGCAAATAAGAGATGTCAAACTTATGCAGAATGATGAGATAATAAGAGAATTAAATGATCTAAAAAGTGAACTATGATTAAAAAAGAAAATGAAAGGAAAATGAGGATAGAAACAAAAATGAAGAACTAAAGACAGAGGTCAAAGAACAATTACAAGCAGTGACTAAAAAGATGGGAGAATCAAAGAAACAGATCTTATTGAAATAAAAAAACAGTGGAAACAGGAATGTGAAAATCAAAACACTCTTTCAAAGAAATAGTACAACAGCAGGTAGAAGACAATGCAAAGGAAACAGTGATTAAGTTAATCAAAGAAAAGGAAAACTGGGTAAGAGACATGGTGGATACAAAGAAATGCATTGTGGTTTGTGGTATCAAAGGAAAATATAATATACACAAATACCAAAGAGAAAAAGAAGAGAAAGAAATTTCAAAGGAAATACTGAAAGCAGTTCAGGACAAGGGTCAAGAATTGGAGAAGGAAATCGACAACGTGCACAATAGTTAAAATTTGTGAGAGAGCCATCAAAGATATATGGACTAAATATCTGGAGGAGAATAATATACTGAACCCGAGGCAATTTGGATTCATACAGGGAAGATCATGTACCACGAATTTGACTTCTTTCTATTCAAGATTGATAGATATATTGCAAGAAAGGGATGGCTGGGCAGACTTGCCTTCCTGGACCTACAAAAGGCATTTGATTAGGTACCACACAGAAAATTGCTATATAAACTGGAAACAATAGGAGGCATACATGGAAAACTATTGAATTGGATGGAGGACTTCTTACATGGAAGAAAAATGAGAGTAGTGCTCAGAGGCAAATATTCAAAATGGGAAGAAATGAGTAGTGGTGTCCCACAGGGGTCAGTACTAGCTCCGATAATGCTTGCTATATATGTAAATGACATGGATGAAGGTATTGAAAGTTATATGAACTGCTTTGTGGATGACGCAAAGTTATTAAAGATAATAAACTCCGAAATAGACTGTGACTCATTACAAGGTGATCTGAAAGTCTTTAGAGTGGAGCAAGAGATGGGAGGTAGAATTCAACATCAAGAAATGCAGTATAGTTGAATTTGGGAAAAGCAAGAATAGAATATCAGGACAAAATAAAATTGATGGAAAGGAAGTAAAGAAAGTAAATTCTGAAAGGGACCTAGGAGTAATCATCACCAAAGACATGTCGCCAGATAAACATATAAATAAAATAGTCGGAGAAACATACAATTTGTTGAGATCAATAAAGGTGGCCTTTAAATACCTGGATAAGGAAATGATTAAGAAAATATTACAAACACTGATAAGGCCAAAACTGGAATATGCAGTGCTGATATGGTCACCCAGTACAAAAAAGAATATAAGAAAATTAGAAAGAATACAAAGAGCAACAACAAAGATAACCCCAACACTTTCAAACCTGACATATGAACAAAGACTGGCCAAACTGGAATTGCTAACCCTGGAACAAAGAAGAGAACAAGGGGACCTACTAACCATCTACAGAATTATGAAAGGAAAAGAATGCCTTGATAGAGAGGACTTATTAAAGTGGGACACAGGAAAAACAAGAGGACATTCAATGAAACTCAAAAAGGATAACTACAAAAGATACCTGAAAAAGAACAGCTTCCTGCACAGTGATATATATATATATATATATATATATGGAACAAATATGAAAAAATAGTGTGTGCAAACACAATACAAGAATTTAAGAACAAACTTGATCTTGCGAGATATAAAAACGGGTCACCACGAACATAGCTCCCCTTCCCATATAATACATACATATACCAAAGGCTTTTCCCCCTTACACAGGGGGGTAGCCAAAAAGAAAAAGGCATAGAAACCACTCCCACCCATTCCATTTCCTATATATTCCACTCCCCTCCACCCTCCTCCCTCCCTCTTATCTTGGCACCTCCTGGATGATGGGTCATCCCTGCATCCTGTCCACTGCCCTGGATCAAAAGCAGTGTCGCAAGACACCTCACATCCACAGCAAGGCCACTTCATAAATTCGGCGACCCCCCTCTCCGTCCCCTCATGCAAAAAAAGAGAAGACAGGGAGAAATCCCTTCGGGCTGCATCAAATTTTTTCTCATACATACTTCTTCACCCCCCATCCCCCACCCACTCCCCATCATGCATCACTGCATCATCCATACACAACCCTTCTCCATTCACCCCTACCTTCTGTCCTCTCCCATCCTTCCTCCACAGATATTCCTCTCTTTTGTAATGCCCCTTTCACCCCATCCATCCATCTCATCCTAGGATGCCCCCTCATATTCACTCCTTCCACCTCTGCCTTCCACACTTCTTTTACTAATCTTTCTTCACTCATTCTTTCCATGTGTCCAAACCATCTCAATACTCTTTCATCAACTCTATCTCCCAGCTCCCTTTCTACCCCTGTTCTCCTCCTCACCTCCTCATTTCTTACTCTAGCCTAGTAACCCCTATCATATTTCTCAGACATTTCATCTCAAACACATTCAACCTCCTTCTCTCTTCCTCTCTTATGTTCCATGTTTCCGCCCCGTGCAATGCTGTTGGCACAATCACTCCATATAACCTCCTCTTAGCATCCATTCCCAAATGTCTATTTCTGATTACACTTTTTAATCCACCAAGGTGTTTACTCGCTTCTCTCAATCTACATTCTACCTCCACCCCCACTCCTCCCTTTCCTGCCACATTCGCACCCAAGTATATAAAACTAACCACTTCCTCCAATCTTTCACCCTTTATGCTCACTTCCAGCCTGCTGTCACTCTCTCCCCTTGTACATCTCATCACCTTACTTTTGCCCATATAATACAACTAGGTAAATACACTAGAAAGAATTCAAAAAGCACTGACAAAGATGGCACCAACATTTAGCAAGTTGACATACGAACCAAGATTGGACAAACTACACTTACTAACTCTGGAGCAAAGAAGAGAAAGAGGCGATTTGATAACCATCTACATTATTATGAAAGGGATGGAAATCCTTGATAGGGATGATCTACTTAAATGGGACAGAAGAGCAACAAGAGGACACGAGAAGAAACTTAAGAAGGACAATTACAGAAGAGATTTGAAAAAGAACAGCTTTCCACACAGAATACTAGGTACATGGAATAAATTGAAAGAGAAAACAGCGAGTGCTGAAACTATACATGATTTTGAGAAAGAACTGGATGCGGAAAGATACAACTGCGGGTCACTATGAGCATAGCTCTTCTCCCACAAAATACAACTTGGTAAATACAACTAGGCAAATACACACTTACACAGCATCACCAGCATGTATGGTTGGCTTTCAAACTTGTCAGATAAACCAAATGAGTGATCAGTTTATGGAGGGAAATTTGGTTGGCACAAAGGGGTTGGTTTACCTAAAATTTGGTTTACTGATACTTTACTGTATACATGTGTGTTACAGTAACAGTTATGCACAATTAAATACCGTAAACCTAATACAACTATATAGAATATGTAAGAATTTCAATTGTACATAACAATTACCTAATTACATTGAAATACTGTTAAAATATTTAAGGCACTGTTAATCAATATGATGGCATGTCATTTCTATTTAAATATTGACACTCTTGTACCCTTGGGCAATCTAGTACTACATATGTGGTACAATAACCATGACCATAAGAAACTGTAAACTATATTTTGGCAAGTAAAAATTTCAAACTTGTTTTATATTTATGACCAAGTTAAGCCTAAAACACAAAAAGTTTAATTTCAAATCACCTACAAATGCCAACTATAGTATCACCTTTTCTTTAAAATTCACAAATGGAACATATAAACTACATAAATTTTGTATTTAGTGCTCATATGGTGCAGTTATTTTATGTGGTCAATGGGGTAAGAGTATGACAAAATTTTGAAAGTAATAAGATGTTTTGGAAATAAATTAAGAGAAGAAGAGGAGGTGAATCAAGTATAGAAGAATAGGTGCAGGAGAAATGATAATGGAAGAGACAGCAGTAAGAGGTAGATGGGAAAAGTATTTAAGGGAAGTGCTAAATGTGAAGGAGGATGGGGAAGGAAATGTAGTTACAGTGGTAAGTGCTAAGAAAATGACAGTGAAATAAGGAAAGATGAAGTGAAAGCAATTGTTAAAATGATGAGAGCAAGTAAGGCACATAGGTTGGATGGGGGTCATGCGGAGTGTCTAAAAAAAGGAGGTATAGTGATAGTGGACTGGCTGGTGAGGTTGTTTAATGTTTGTCCAAGAGAGGGTAGAATGTCCAAGGATTGGAGGAGTGCCTGTATAGTTCCACTTTACAAGGGAAAAGGGGGACAAGTGTGAGTGTAGTAGTTTCAGAGAGATCAGTTTGTTGAATGTAGTTGGGAATGCTTATGGAAGAGTTTTGATTGAGAGGACTAGGAGAGGAATAAACAGAGAAACTGTGGGTCAGAAGCAGTGCCACAAGACACAGCACATCCACAACAAGGTCACTTCATTAAATTGGCAACCCCCCTACCTCTCATACAGAAAAGGAGATGGGGAGAAATCCTTTCGGGATGCGTCAATATATTTCTCATACATAATCCCTCACCCCCCATCCTCCACCCACATCACAGCATCATCCATACACAACTATTCTCCATTCACCCCTATCTTCTGTCCTCTCCCATCCCTCCTCAACATTCCCCTCTTTCCCAATGGCCCTTTTACCCCATCAACCCATCTCATCCTAGTTTGACCCCTCATGTTCCCTCCTTCCACCTCTGCCTTCCATACCTCTTTTACTAGTCTTTCTTCACTCATTTTTCCCATGTGTCCAAACCATCCCAATTCTCTTTCATCAACCCTATCTCCCAACTCCCTTTCCACCCCCTTTCTTCTCCTCACCTCCTCGTTCCTCACTCTATCCAGCCTAATAACCCCTATCATACTTCTCAGGCACCTCATCTCAAACACATCCAAACTCCTCTCTTCCTTCCTTATGTTTCTGCCCCATACACTGCTGTCAGCACAATCACTCCTTTATACAATCTCCTCTTAGCATCCATTCCCAAATGTCTATTTCTCATTACACTTATTAATCCTCCAAGGCATTTACTCACTTCTCTCAATCTACATTCTACCTCCACCCCAACTCCTCCCTTTCCTGCCACATTCACACCCAAATATCAAAAACTATCTACATCCTCCAGTCTCTCTCCCTTAATATTCACTTTCAGTCTGCTGCCACTCTCTCCCCTTGTACATCTCATCACTTTACATTTACCCACATTTATCTTCAACTTCCTTCTTTTCCACACCTTCCCAAACTCTGTCACTAACTTCCTCAATCCCTCCTCTGATCTTCCCACAAGCACAGTGTTGTCAACAAACAACTGGCTTATCTCTCACTTTTCTCAATTTTCTTTAACCATCTCCAATACTTGACCCACTACCCTTGCATTTACCTCTCGCACCACGCCATCCATGTATAAATTGAAAAGCCAGGGCGACATAACATATCCCTGACGAAGTCCCACCTTTACCTCAAACCACTCTCTCCATTTCTAATCCTAACACAAGCTCTACTACTCTCATAAAACTCTTGACTGCTCTTAACAGATTTCCTCCTATCCCATATATCTGCAATACCTTCCTACCCTGTCGTAAGCCTTTTCCAGATCCATAAAAGCCCAAATACATCCTTACCTTTTCCTATAGATTTCTCACATATCTGTCTCACCACAAAAATCTGATCTATGCAACCCCTACCTGTCCTAAACCCACACTGTTCCTCACCAATTACTCCCTTTGTTCCTCTCCTAATCCTCTCAAACAAGACCTTCCCATAAGCATTCCCAACTACACCTAACAAGCTGATCCCTCTGAAACTACTACACTCACACTTGTCCCCTTTTCCCTTGTAAAGTGGAACTATACAGGTACTCCTCCAGTCCTTTGGCACTCTACCCTCTCTTAAACAAACATTAAATAACCTCACCAGCCAGTCCACCATAACTGTACCTCCTTTTTTCAGACATTCCACATGGCATCCATCAAACCCAAGAGCCTTACCCGCTTTCATCATCTTAACAGCTGCTTTCATTTCATCTTTCTTTATTTCTCCTCAATTTTCCTCACTCACAGTCATTTTCTTAGTGCTTCCCACTGTAACTACCTTTCCCTCCCTATCCTCCTTCACATTTAGCAACTCCCTAAAATACCCTACCCACCTTCCTCTCACTGCCTTCTGTTCCATTATCATCTCTCCATCTGTACCTTTTAACTTTTCTTCTCTACTTGATTTGTGATGGTTGTTATCTCAGCTATGATTATAGGATATTTTGAAAATTCATTTAATGTCAAGGCATTTGTTGATATTTACTTACTTGGAGTGCTACTTTGTCATAAAAACAGCAGTATCTGATGTTAACATTATAGCAATTACACTGATTTCATCCCCTTTACCCTCAAGTATTAAAAAAAATAATAATAAAGAATGAATAAATAAATAGATTATCAATAGTTGGATATTCTCAAGATTTTCAGATAATTAAGGTTCCATTGTATACAACTTCAAAAAGATCTGGATTTTTCAATATCTGAATATTGTTATATCCTCTTGATTACTCTGTATATTAAAAATTATACAGTACTGTACACTATGTTTAATTTCAACATGAACCAGTGTGATGATTCCTGACAAATAATGAATCTTGTCACCTTGCATGACTTAACTCATCTGGTGTAAATGCAGCCTATTACAACATAGACAAAAGTTCAAAGTTTCTACCCTGAAAGATGACTTGAAGGGCCCTGAGGACCACTGGGAGCCACTGTGGGGCTGCACATTTCTTGTCAGTAAAACTCAAGGCAGCAATTATTGTTATTGTTACAATATACTGCTGCAAGATATCTCACTATTCTTTATCCGTAAGTCACCCCCACTCCCCCAGCACCTCTAATACCCCCTCTAAAAATTGCCATATTACTCCTAGGAGATAATTCACCTTAGGATGGGAACCACTGAATTATGGCTTTCAACCACATATCTACATTTAGCGATGAGATATACAAAAGCATAACTGAGCAAGGAATCAATCTGTCCAGTTCTACAGATCTTTCTTACAAGAAACCCCCATGATTCCCAGGTCAATGGCAACACCCAGTGGATTGACCCACAAGTCACTCAAGGAAGTGAAATTGTGTTATCGGAGGCCAGGGTGAGGTGGTGCAGGATTAAGTGTTTGGTATCTTCTGTGTGATGGTTGCATTTTGGGCAGCTTGTTTCTGTGGCTAGGCATATTCTGAGCTGGTATTGTTTTAGTGCTAGATGGTGACTTGAACACAAGTTTTGTATTTCTTGGGAGGGATTTTTCTGTGGGGTTGGTGTTTGGAGAGGTTTGATAGAACATGAAGTTTGGTAGTCGGTCTTGAAATTGTTGTAGTTGTTTGAGTAGCATGTTGTTGACACTTTTTATTTCAATTGGCTATGATGAGTGATGTAACAAGATGGACATGTAGGGAGGGAGACAGAGAGGGAAGGGGAAGAGAGACAGAGGAAAGGAAGGTGAAGAGAGAGAGAGAAAGAGAGAGAGAGAGAGAGAGAGAGAGAGAGAGAGAGAGAGAGAGAGAGAGAGAGAGAGAGAAAGAGAGAGAGAGAGAGAGAGGGGGGGGTGAATAAAAGGGTTGGAGTGGGGGGGGGTGAGAATGAGTAGGGAAAGAGGGTGAATAAATGACTAATATTTTGCCATCAATGACTGGCACTTGTATTCTTATGTTGCACTGAAGAGGTGGAGTCACAGCTGTGATAAAAGTGACGAGGAAAGGAAAGGTAGGGATAAAATGAGAGGGGGTGGTGAAGTAAGGAAAGTAGGGGGAGAAACATTTACTAATTAGTACATTTTCTTTTATTGGTTTAATTGTGCATTTATTTAATTTTTCATGTTTGTGACTTGGACAGACTTGGTGGATAGAGAAAGCAAAAATTAAAAGTCCCAGAGGACAGGAGAAAAGAAATGTGACTGGAGAAGCAGGGATGGGAGAAACAAGATTTTCAGAAAAACATGATGGCAGAGTATGAACAACTAAGCAATGCTTCTCACCATTTCCATGATTAGGTGTCCACAGATAGCACACTTCTCAGCTGTCTGCTGGAATCCAGAATAGAGGTAGTCCTCCTCGCAGTACACTTTGCCGTGGACATTGTAGAAAGCCTTGCCTCGTAGGGCTCTCCCACATGAACAGCAAATGAAACAGTTGGTGTGATAGAGATTGCCCATGGCCTGACAGGCCTGGCCAGCTCCTGTCACCTTCTCACCACATGTGTGACACACACCTGTCAATGACAAAGGGCAGCCATTAGTATATTAATAATGATTAAAAAATAAATAAAATAAATAAATGACAGAAAAGCAAATGGTAAGTATCCACTTATCAAATAACATATACATACAATATATTTACCAACCCACACATACACAAAGGATGTGAAGAAATAAAGTTTTCCATACAGACGCATAAATATTTAGAACAGATGATATAGCCCAAGCTTAAACAATACATTAATTCAAATCTAATTATGATAATTGGATATCATGAATATAGATTAAGTTGAAACTGTGCATGAATTTGGGGCTAGGTATGACAATTGGAGAGTAGGAGACAGGACCCAATGAGTGTTGCTCCTTTTCCTGTACACTACAATTAGTTTAATACTCACAATGTGAACCACATACGTAAGTTCACAGCATTATTCATAGATTGGGTCATATATGAGCTCTGAAGCTCTCACCTGGGAAGGTATTAGCTGTTTATCACAAGACTAGCACATGATCCAAGACTACAAGTTGAGGAAAACATGGTATCCTGATCCACAATTCACCAAGGTATTGGATCACGTGTTGGACTTGTAGCTTGCAGTGCATGATGCTGAAATGTTTTCAGTCCTGGGTGGGACTCTAAATTGGATAGCTGAATTAGCAGTTGATAATATGTTTCCAATATGAAAATTGTGCAGATACAATTGGGCCAGGGCTGTTTTGTGTATGGAGTCTTTGATCTGGGTGGTGTCCTGAATGCAAGCATACTAGTGTGGATCTTGCTTCTTTTGAGATTTTTTTCTGTGGGATTGATGTCAGGGGTTAGAGGATTGGTTGGTGTACTGAGTGGGGTGGGCTGTCTTGAAGAGTTTTTGTGATCTGGATGTGACTGTGTTTTTGCATGGATGTGTTGCACAGTACTGGTGATAGATTGTATATGTTTGTAATATGTGGCTGTTCTTTTTTTTTTT
Organism: Oratosquilla oratoria; assembly: GCF_046742065.1. Taxonomy (NCBI): domain Eukaryota; kingdom Metazoa; phylum Arthropoda; class Malacostraca; order Stomatopoda; family Squillidae; genus Oratosquilla; species Oratosquilla oratoria. Next base: position 69,897,358 of record NC_134782.1, on the reverse strand, counting down.
TTAATCATTCCACTGGTTGCACTTGTAATGCGAGTGGGGTTGAAGGATCTAGCATAGAACACTCAAGTGCAAATGTTCTATCTGGGTGGTGTCCTACTATTAAATATATTCTCAATGCCAATATGGTTTATAAGATGTCTACGTTTACTTATTGTTGGGAACCAAGCTGTGGAAGCACAATCAAGTGTAGTTCTGATAAAAGTTTCCTTTTGTGGTCTGAAGCCTTGCTCCAAATTTATTTAAATAAAACTATTTTCCTGTATATTTTTAAGGTCACATTTTTGGCATTAAAGCCTATTTAAACCTTCCATCTCAGCACCTTGTGGAGTCTCCATGACTCCAGCACAGTAAGAGCTGACTGTTGAAGCTGGTTTACTCCCCAATATGATAACAGCAGTAGTAACAATATGTGAACTGCAAGAACGATCCCCACAATACCTATTCAATTCCTGCGACGACGCCGCCTGCCATAGTTGGGGTCGGTTTGCCCTCCGAACTCTATTCCTGCTGCTGCTGCTGCTACTACTACTACTACTGCCTACCTATTACGATTTCTGCTGCGACTACCACCACGACTGAAGCAACGATACGGTCGAAAGGTCAAGGTCCTGGACACGATCAACATTCCCTGGTAATCTCTTACGTTCCGAATGCCGCTACGCCAACACCATCCCGCCGCCTACACCAGCGCCCACACCACTGTCCTGTACTACATACATCAACTACTGTTCGTCTGCACGCACCACAAGCCATTCGCCGTCCGTGCCACTTGCCACCAGTCAACGCTCTTTGCGCACACCACCAAAGTTCATCTCGCAACTTTTGTATTCAGGTCCACAGCCGGACCATGTGGGCACAGCAGACGCACGGGTCCTGTGTAGGAAGGCGCCATGCGGGCCACTGGCACTTTTATTCTGCCCCGGCGTGTGGGGAAGCGGGCCCGGCATGTGGGTGTCTCCCCAATGTCAGAAATCTCAAGACTTAACGTTTCCTACCATGGGCTTGCAACAGTCGAACCGATGGCTTCATGATACCAAACGAAGGCCGCCCGACAAGCGATCACTTCTGGCACATGTACTGATCACTTCTCACTGCGTCTGGTTGAAGAAACACTGCGTGTCCATATGCAGGGGTGCGTCGTGCGGGGAGGCACGTTCACCCTATTCGGTCGGCTACACTTAAAAGTGTTCTGCCATTGGCCGCCTACTACAAGTGTGACCCCGGGTGGCTGATTACAGCCGCGCGCACACACACACACTTCGGACCGTCTTTCTGCTGGGGTGCTTCGACGAGAGAAACAGACAGAGAAGGGGTAGGGGTGCCTCAGTAGCGAAGAGTACACCACGTCGACGGCGTTTGGCTCGCTCCAATTTGATGATTACCAGTCGACACACGCCCGTTTCTGCGGAAAAGAGAAGTGTCGAGGACGGATGGTAACGGACATCACTGTGTGGGCATATGGTGCAGACTTGGGTTGTACACTTGCAATGTTTACAAATCCAAATCAAGAGCGATTCAAATGTAAACAAAGTAGATGAACGTTGACTTGACAGTTAGCAAATCGTGGGGCGAACGTTTACAGTGAGGGAGCCCGTCATTCTGTGAGTTATCAGTTGACAACACTTTTTTCATAAGGACGTTTAATACTGAAAATATGTGTGTCAGCAATGGTGTCTGCTTTGACATTTAAATACAATTCTAGGTTATTGTTTGTTTTCCCCGACACCATGGCCAATTGCTGTCAGCCAGCAACCCGCACAGCTGGCTGGCTGGCTGGCTGGCCGGCAGGCAGGCATACCCAAAGTGGTTAACGGGACTAGGTTAGGTTAGGTTAGGTTAAGTGGTGTCGGGAGAATAATACACCAGTTCTGACAAGGCGGCGTGGTGAAATTCAAAACATTGTGAGGTATGTAATGTTGCTCACCGGTAGCATGTACTTACTTTTTACCTCCCCACAGAGAAAAGTATGCCTCTTCAATTCCCATGTTGTCAACAAAATAGTTCTACCATCAGTGGCCCCTACAGATAAGAGGAACGAAACAGGACCTCTGGGTGAGGGAAATGCACGAGATGGTGCAATACAGCAACTGTGCTACAAGAGGTCACGACAGTGCGGGGCGGCGACGTCATCTTGCTCCCGTGCGAGGATTGCCCAGTTCCCCTTCCTCGTCACGAAGTACTTCGAAGGATTTGTTCTCGCCGATGCCACAGGCCTGTCGGGACCCTTGAGCTGAGAGGGTAGGTACGGCAGGGGAGGAAGGTTCTGAAGCAAGAGGATTACTTCTTCGGTCACAACGGTGAAGGATGCGGGGTTATGGGTCAAGTGGGTGTACTGCAAGATCCCGACTACACGGAAGGAGGTGGTGGTCCCTGAAGAGAATTTTGGGGGCCGGCGCCTCCCGTTCCCGCGCCACCCATTCACCATGACCGCAAAAACATCATGCACGGACGCCACTACGAACCAACGTAGACTTCATGCAGGCACAAACGAGCGCACGGACGTGCACGCAAACGCTGGCACACTTACATTTAACGAGCGGCGATGCCATGGCAGTGCCCGAGCTCCCTTCTGGCGGCCGCCGCCACCTTTGCCGTCGCCGCCGCTGCTGCTGCTGCTGCTGCTGCCTGCAGACGGCGCAGCAGCGAGGCGGCTCCTGTTCTTTCGGTTCCTTGTTTCGTCTTCTCTTCTTCCACCTCCACCACAACAGCTGGAGTATCAAGTGGCCGCCGCAACACCGCCACTGACAATAACACCGGTTCCTCGCGTCGTTTTGTCTACCAACTCGAGAGACCGTCCGCCACGACGGCGACGGGAAGGGCCGCTAGAAACAGCAAAACTAGTGTCGCCGCCGCCGCCACTCGAGCACCCAGTACCTGCCTTCGATGATGGTGATGACGACGACGACGACGACGACACAGCCGCCCGCACGCCCCGCCACCAAAACCCGCACTAGCAGTAGCAGCACTTACAATGAGTGTCTGCCGCCGCCGCCGCAGCCAACACGAGCGCGACAACTCACTCGTTCACTCACTCACTCCCAGAACGACGAGTGCTACCAGCACCGAGGACTGACTGACTGACTGACTGACTGACTGCCTGGCCTGCCCTGCCCTGGCCCCCTACCATCACGCCAGCAGGAGGCGGAGAAGCAGGTGCTTTTCTTTCTCTCTCTCTCTCTCTCTCTCCTTTCTCTCACTCTCTCTGTTCTCACTTATTCCTCTCTTTTCTCTCCCTCTCTCTGTTCTCTCTTATTCCTCTCTTTTCTCTCCCTCTCTCTTTTCTCTCCCTCTCTCTGTTCTCTCTTATTCCTCTCTTTTCTCTCCCTCTCTCTGTTCTCTCTTATTCCTCTCTTTTCTCTCTCTCTCGTTCCTCTCTTTTCTCTCTCTCCTCTCTTTCTTCCCTCTGTTCTCTCTTTTCTCTTTCTCCTTCCTGTCTGGCCGCCGCCGCCGCCGCCGCTGCTACTGTTGCCACCACCTTTGTTTGTCCTCCTTCACTTGGCAACCCCCTTCACGTGCTACGACGGCGGCGGGTTGCTTCGAACACCTGTCTAAACGGTGGGCGGGTGGGTGGGGCACTTGGGTCATTTCCTTCTGGTGGCCAAAGACTGGAGATCTCGTTCAACCAAAGGCATTATCACACTGGGCTATTTTCCCTCCGACTATTGGAGCAGATGTGCAGCCTGCAGCTTTCGGGAAGGAATGTGATATGCCGGAGGAAAATTATTTGCCTCCACCATATCAAATGACATCCTATGCAGAATTCTGAGAAAACAAAATAGTTTGCCATGGCGAGTTTTCGGTGGAAAAAAAATCTGGAGGTGGGCGGGAAGGCCGGTTAACTGCAAGTTGGAGGAAAAATAGCCCAGTGTGATAACGTCTCAAGATGGCGACCTCTGACTTGTGCTGACTGGCTCGATCGTAAGGCACGCGTGGTCTGGCTTCCCCATACGGCGGCGTCACCCACGTCCCTCCCACGACTTCGGTGGTAGAGTTCGATCATCTCCGTTCTGCCTCTGGAGGGTCTCTCCAGACTCCGGTGACGTTAGCCTGATTTTTATTCATTCCTTTAATTCTAATATTTATTTGCTACTATTCATTTGTTTATTCTACTTTTAGAAATGTTTGGGGGAACGGATTACGGCGTCGCTACTTGCGGCGGAGGTCGAGGTGACGGCTGTTCGAACCCTGCCACCGGCGAGTTGGACCAAGGGCATGGGCCATTAGATTCCACGCTACAAAGTCTTCCGTAAGGTACACAGTCCTAGCTTCCTGGTAGATAGGTAGGTAGAGGGGGGGGGGGGAGGTTTCACGACATTCAACCGAAAGAGAAATGTTTGGGAAATTGCTCCAAGCGAGCAATCCAAAAACTTGATTTTGATTCGGTTCGATCTCCCGTGTAATTCTATCAAACCTATCCTGACCCAACGCTTGTAGATAAAAAAAGAAGTTCGTTATGTGCCACCTTTGGCTCATTTGACTGCTTAAAGAGCTTATTACCATAGCCTGGCTATAGTAACTCGACTTATTAAAAGTCAGGAAATCATACGAGCCACTGTATTGGCAAAATTATATTAAAAACATTTTACGCCAGTTAAATCCTGCGCTCCTAACCAGCAGCAGCAACATTAATGAAGACATTCTTCACAAAGTCAAAAGACTAGACTCTTATAACAAATGTGGAGGAGTTGCCTGCCCAAGTGCCGTGCCGTGCAGTGCAGTGCAGCGCAGGGTAGGGCAGGGACGTGTTCTCCTAACTCTCTCTCTCTCTCTAAGGACGTCCACTGGTCAAGAGGCGAGTTCGCAGTGTCATCTCGAGCTCGGCGGGGCACCCATGGGACATCACCACACACACACGTATCATTACAGGACAAGACTACAACGAAATCCCTCTTGTCAGCGGCCGAGGATACAGAGTGGGTCCTGGGACCCGCGCCCATTCGGCACCACCCACCGTCAGCGGGCGGGCGAGCGGGCGAGTCTGCATCGCCCGGCTCGAGAACCCTGAGGCCGTCTTCTCACGCTTTGGCGGGAGGCGACCGTTTCAGATCGGTGGTGTGTGTGTGTGTAAACAGCAGCATTCTTGGTCCGTGTTCAGCCACGGACCTCCTCCTCCTCTTCCTCCTCCTCCTCCTACCCCACACTTGTGCCTGCCTCTTACTTTCTTCAACAGGGTATCGTATTTTGTGGGCGTTTCGAATGGCCAACGTGGGACATTTTTATATCTATCTTATTTTCCATTTGCCAACAGTGAGTCTTGTCTTCTGCTCAAACACTCATATTTATGTCACAAGCTTCCAAGGCTTTCCGAGGCAGCTTTTATTATGACTCTCGTCAATCTTATTTAATCAATTTTACTTATTCTATTTATTTCACATATCTTATTTCATTTATCTTATAATTTCTGTGGTATCCCCCGCGTTTGCAAATTTGTTATATTGTTATAATTAATCCCTTCCGTTGCACTTTTTCCTCTTCTTATGGTTGCCACATGCTATTTCATTAACAAAAAACGTGAAGATGAAACAAATAAATACATAAAATCTTGCCCCAAAGTAAAGTTAACCTTCAGCTATGCGTGGAACGTGTGCAGCTGTTGGAGTAATATTCTTAAGTGGGACTCAGTGGTAAGTGACGAATCGAGTGCAAAGGAATGTGTGGAGGGTGGGGGGGAGGTAGAGGGGAGGACAATGGAGCATCAAAGCGTGTACTTAACCATTATGCTTTGTGTAACTTCGTAAGATGTAATATCTTTGAGACATGATTATATATTTTTTCACAATCTTTTAAAACCATTACTTGAGTTTTTGTTAACATTTTTTATAGTAAAACAGCTACTAGTTGGCCACTCTATTGCTTCAGCATGAGAATATACCTATGAAGGCGGGGCTTATGAGTGACGTCACGTCGTCTGTCCTGGTTCAAGAGTGAGAACGACATGACGTCATGTCTGCCAAGACATTTTCAGCAAATGTGGACACAAGCATGAATGCTGCAAGTATAAAAAGTATTGGTTAACAGCCGCATTTGTGAATAAGTGCGTGGACCATGACTTTAACTAGAGTGGTCCTGACTAGATGGTGTAAAGATGGTCTATTAGAGGTCCTTTCCAATACTTTTTTTATATTGACACCTACTTTCTATTCTTGGTTCCATGCGCATATGTTGTGCCGCGCGCGCGCGTGTGGTGTGTGCGCGCGTGCGTTGTCCGTGTACACGGATGAGAATACGTACAATCACCAATAAAAGTAGGTGTCACCTACTATCCCAGATCATTGGTGTGACAACTAACACAGAACAGTGCGAAACCCAACCTACACAGCTGAGCAACCGTCCATCCAGAAAGAAGGCGGGGGGACTCGATGAGCAAATGCAGAGCCCCCCTCCCCCCAACCCCCTCAAACAACATGCATTAAGAGACTGGACACGTGTGCGTGCAAGTGGTCGAGTACGTCACCGCGCAGGTCTTCAGAGATCTTGCTTGCAAAAGGTTCGTTTATCCTTCACTGTTTTTATTATATCTTTATGATAAGAAAACGGTACATGCGTGGAATTATGATCCAGCCATCTTTATGTTCGAGTACCAAGAAAAGTTCGACTTGTGGGGCAATTCTTTTCTCGAATAAATTGTTCGGATTCCGCAACGTTCGAGTGCCGAGGTACTAGTATATAGTCGGTAGCCCTACCAGGATAACTTTATTCATATATATAAATTCCGCCTAATTTTCAGCAATTTATATGCGTGTTCTTGTCCTGCTGCTTGGGCTCTGGGTATCACACTCTTCCTTGTTTACGAATTTCTTAGTGTCGATGTACTTCTGATCCGTTCATTTTTATTACTATCAACCTGCTAGGCAGTGGCGTCGTAATTAACAAACGCGTTCTAATGCCACCAGACTTCGTTCTGCTGGGAGAAACCCCTCAGAGAGTTAAGTAGTTTTAGTTTGCTACAACACATTGGAAGTTTGGTATCATGTACCATATCACTAAGACAAGAAAAATAATAAATGAATAAATCACTTGATAAACAAACAAATGAAAATAAAAATATAAAACAAAAAATAAAAATTAAGATAAAATCAAATAAAACAAAACAAATAAATGTGTGTAAATCAGTTGTTGCCTTAAAAACATAATAGCCCAGTATTTCTTCCTATATAGAGATTAATAGAAGGGCCACTGCCAGCTGCTGAGGGGTTGCGGGTTTCCCGTCAGTGCAAGTGAAGGGAACAGCAACGACCACGACTGAGTAGCCAGCAATTCCAACATTCCTTTGCCTCTGTGCCGAGCGGCATTTCCTTCCCTTTTTAAGGCGTTCATCACACTGGACTATTTTCCCACCGAATGTTGGACCAGACGTGCGGCCCGTAGCTTTCGAGAAAGAATCCGACATGCGGGAGGAAAATAAATTTCCTCCTGTATATCAAGTGATATCATGTATTTTTGTTGAAAAAACAAAACAATTTGCCAGAGTAATTTTATGGTGGGAAAAGTCCTGGAGATGGGTGGTACCGCCGATGAATTGAAGGTTGGAGGAAAAACAGCCCAGTGTGATAACCCGTTCACTCTGGTTCCCGCCCGATTATTTCAGTCATTTCCGTGTGTCACCCTCTGGGTAGCAGAAGGCAGGTCATCTCGACTCGACCTTGCATACCGGGGTTCAAAGCAATTCTTACCCCCACCCCTACAGTCATATGTTCTTTCTGATCCTCAAGTTCCTGGCAGATAAATATTCCATATATTTTTCTCGCCGATTCCCCGCCCATAAACCGGAAGCAGAGACTCGTTCAACTTCCTCATATTTCTATCTCACAACATTTTTTGGTTTCATCTCGTGCGCCCTGCCTGTCCTGTTCAAAGCTTACAAGTTTAGTGAAGTCTTACTCCCAAGATTCTTGTTTACAACTTTAATAACACTTTGACATTTTTTGCATACATCTACATAGGTTCTGTATTCCTTACGTCACACCATTCATGTAGACCACAAACTCAACCAACAAACCAGCACAAGCACAGTGTGTGTGTGTGTGTGTGTGTGTGTGTGTGTGTGTGTTTACCTAGTTGTATTTTGCGGGAGAAGAGCTATGCTCGTAGTGACCCGCAGTTGTATTTTTCCGCATCCAGTTCTTTCTTAAAATCATGTACAGTTTTAGCACTCACTATTTTCTCTTTCAATTTGTTCCATGTATCTATTAATCTGTGTGGAAAGCTGTTCTTTTTCAAATATCTTCTGTAACTGTCCTTAAGTTTCTTCTCGTGTCATCTGTGTGTGTGTGTATTCACCTTGGTCTTTGGATCACGTGCTGGACTCGTGGTCGACAGCTATTTCCCTCACGGAAGAGAACTCGGAGCTCGTATGACCGATCTTTGGGTAATGTTGTGACCTTACACGCACACACACACCCAACTTCCCGCCCACGAGAGTTAAAGTAACAACTCGAAGCGCAGCGATACTGAAATAATTTCAGCCCTGGGCAGGATTCGAACCCGGACCGCCGTAGTGACAGTTGGGGACTCAACCAACAGCGCCACCGAGTTGTGTGTGAGTGTGCGTGTGTGTGTGTTTACCTAATTGTATCTTACAGGAAGGGGAACTCCGTGTGTGTGTTTATTTAATTGTATCTTGCGGGAAGGAGAGCTACTAGTGTGTGTGTGTGTGTGTGTGTGTGTGTGTGTGTGTGTGTGTGTGTGTGTGTGTGTGTGTGTGTGTGTGTGTGTGTTTGTGTGTGTGTTTACCTAATTATATCTTACGGGATGGGGAGCTTCGTGTGTGCAATTCACCATGGTCTTGGATCACGTGTTGGACTCGTGATCGACAGCTATTTCCTTCCTGGAAGATAGCTCTGAGCTCATATATATATGACCGATCTATGGGTAATGTTGTGACCTTACACGCACACACACACAACTCCCCGCCCACGAGGTTGGAGTAACGACTCGCAGCGCAGCGATACTGAAATTATTTCAGCCTTGGGCGGAAATCGAACCCGGACATCTGTAGTAGAAACAAATCGTGGTACATGATCTTCCCTGTCTGAATCCAAATTGCCTCGGGTTCAGTATATTATTCTCCAGATATTTCTCTCACAAATTTTAACTATTGTGCTCGTTAGGGAAGCCGGTCTATAATTCGTTGGGTCTTCCTTATTTTCCCTTTATATATTGGCACTATATTGGCATTTTTCCAGTCTCCTGGTGTGTGTGTGTGTGTGTGTGTACGCGTGTGTCCACGGTTAAACATATGTGCTTCTGGTGGCACCTGCGTTTCTGGCCGGTCTTCCCTTGCTTGCTTGCTCTCTGCCGCGTGCCCCTTCAGTCCGTGAGTGCAGTGCCGGGGGGGGGGGGGTCCAATCTATGGAAGCTGAGCGCGGCGGGAAACCCTCTCCCATGGGCGTCTCCTGCAGCCGCCTTTGCTCAAATTGTGTGACTGTCGGGCAGGGGCAATGCCAACTGGTAGTTCCTCCTCCTCCTCCTCCTCCTCCTGGCCTCTCCTCGCCTCAGACCCCAACACTCATGCCACAGTGCCAGTCCTACCTCTAAGTCGAGAGACGATATAGACTGAGCCAAGCCTTGGCCCTGACAGCGACGGTGGTCGCCTTTTGTTAGCACCTCCACCTTGCCTACCTACCTGTCTATCTGCGCCCCCCCCCCACGTGTGCAACTTCACTCGATACTACACTACACCTCCCTCCCTCTCTCCCAATATCTCTCTGTCACAACGACACCATCTCTGACACGTCTGATGTCGTTGATACAGTTTCATTCCTGTTACATTCCTTCGGACGCGGTGACGAGCGACAGGATCTTCAATTTGGCAGAGGGGGGGGGGGGCTAACGTTGGTGTTACCAGATTGAAAAGAAAATTATGAAGCATCCATTTCATTATGAAACACCTTTATGTCCCGTTGGGTGTGCAGGCAACCCCCCCCCCCCAAACACTCAATCGATGACTATTCCTGTTGGGATCAAGAATAACAGGGTGACCAAATTGATCATATTCATGCTAAATTCAACACATTTCCCATAAATAATACTATATTCATGAAAATATATAATAGAAACCGAACGTAGGTACAAAATATTTAGTATTATTCTGGTCAATCTAGCGTAACTTTAGTTGCTGTCTAGCATATTCCCGCTTGATAAATCTGGTCACTATAATCAAGAACTTCCGGCCTCCAACTCCACCCACACACACACATTAAAGGTTGTGAAGAACTACAAATTTCCATATAGATGCACAAATTCTTGGAACAGCTCAAAAGGTGATATAACCAAAGCTGGAACAATACACGAATTCAAATCAAAGTATAATAAGTGAAAATAAAGGTTATAGAGCAAGTTGGAACTCTACATGAATTTGAGGCCAGGTACGTACGACAAATGGGAGGATACGAGACGGGACGCAACAAGCGTTGCTCCTTCCTTGTATCATGCAATTTGGTACACACACACACACACACACACACACACACACACACACACACACACAAACACACACACATACACTCACACACTCACAGCGACACTGTCATATGAGCTCTGAGCTCTCTTCCGGGAGGGAAATAGCTGTAAATCACGAGTCCAACACGTGATCCAAGACCATGGTGAATCACACACACACAATGGTAGCGTTCACAACTACTACTACAGCGGTCAGAGTTCGAATCCCGCCCAGGGCTGAAATTATTTCGGTATCGCTGCGCTGCGAACCGTTACTCCAACTCTCGTGGGCGGGGAGTTGTGTGTGTGTGTGTGTGTGTGTGTGTGTGTGTGTGTGTGTGTGTATGTGTGGTCACAGCATTACCCATAGACTGGTCATACATGAGCTCTGAGCTCTCATCCGGGAGGGTAGTAGCTGTCGATCACGAGTCCAAAATGTGATCCAAGACCATGGTGAAGTACACGCATGCATGCTAGCACACATGCGCGCGCGCACACACACACACACACCTCATGGTGCTGTGGTTAGAGTTCTCACCTACCAATACGGCGGTCCGGGTTCGACTCCCGTCCATGGGTGAAATAATTTCAGTATCACTTCGCTGCGGGGTGTTACTCCAACTTTCGCGGACGGGGAGTTGGGTGTGCGTGTGCGTGTAAGGTCACAGTATTACCCATAGATCAGTCATAAGAGCTCTGAGCTCTCATCCGGGAGGTTAATAATTGTCGATCACGAGTCCAGCACGTGATCCAAGACCATGGTGGTGAACCACACACACGATAGTCGAAGTGACAGCGAAGACTGGAACTTCGGGAGAGAGAAAAAAAAATCGTGGATCTCAATGACGAGGGAGTACCTGTGTTGTATTAGTCGGGAAGGCCAAAACTCGTGGTGTAGTGGGAAGGTGAAGAAAAATGAGAAGGGGAGGGATTGTTGAGGAAAACGGAAGAAAATGAGGAGGGGGACGAACGGGTCCCGGACGTCAGAAAGAATATAAACAAGAGATGCGCAGACGACAGAGGTGAAGTCGAAGAAATTAGTAAAAATGTAAAAATTAGAAATATAGATAAGAGCAGCGCAATAGAAGGTGGATATAATTATTTCTATGGATTTAATGAGGGAGGAGATGACAACCTCCCCAGATTAGCAAGTCTAGAGGAAAAACTAACAACAATGAATGAACAATGAGTTGATTGGAAGAACTAGAGAAGGAGAACCAAAACCTAAATAAAGAAATAGAAGAATTAAAAAGATAGTTAAAAGAAGTAAAGGGTGAGAATGAGGAATGAAAGAGGAATAATAAAGACAATAAGGAGTCCATAGAAAAAAAGGTAAGTGGTTGGAAAAGAGGTTCAGGAAAATACCAAAATTATTTTAGAGTTATAGTAAAACAACAGATGAAGGAACACACTAAGGACACAGTTATTAAAGTGATGAAAGAGAAGGAGAATATAGTAAGAGACCTAGCAGATAAAAAGAAACATATAATTATGTTAGGAATGGAAGAGAAACATAATCCAAATAGGACTACTAGAGTAAGATAGAAAGAAAGAGTGAACAGGGTACTAAAAATATTTCAAGAAGGTGAACAGGAAATAGGGAAACAAACTGAAATGTATAGAATAGGGAAATACAGTATATACAAGACCAGACCAATTAAGGTTAAATTCAGGTCACAAACTACAGCAGAGAATGTCTTACCAAAAACAGGAAAACTAGCAGAAAGTGATCAGTACAAACAGGTATGGATAAAAAGAGAGATGAATAAAAAGGAAGAGAAAACAAAAATTTTAATCGAGAACAGAGCCGAGTCAAAGAGAAATTCTATTGGAGAGTAGTGGTTATGAAAGTGAGGAAATGGTTCATAGGAGAGAAAAACTGAAGGGAAACAGAATACAAGATAAAGGTAGTAGAAAATTAAAAGTGTCCTTCACAAATATAGAGGGATTAATAACAGGCTTGAATGAATCATGATTACCTGACAAAATTGAAAGGTCCATTACCACCCAACAGTGTAGGACATAGTGCATATAATTATTGGATTAGAAACAGAGAAAAACAGAGAAATGAAACAAGGTGGTGGAGTTATGTTCCTAAGAAGGATATAAATGTGAGGAATGTTACATATGGAAAGAAGAGTGTACAAATGATCATGATGGAAATAGAGGACAGGGACAAGAAGAACAGGAAGTTTGTGGTAAATTATGTGCCTCCTAAAACGGCTTCGTGGGAAGAGAACACAAAAATATGTTAGAAGACACAAGGATAACACTAAACAAGATAATGGAAGATGGAAGAATAATTATAATGGGTGTCTTTAATTGTAAAGAAATCTGCTGGGAAGAAATGATGGTGAAGGGTGGAGATGACCTATAGAGAAATGTACTACTTGATATGATTATAGAACATACAATGACACAATGGATACAAGAGAATACTAGGTATAGAAATGAGGAAGAGCCATCGAGACTAGACCTAATAATCACATCAGAACCTGAAATAGTGGACAATATTGAATATAAGACACCACTAAGTAAAAGTGACCACATATTAGTAAAACTGGAACTAAATGAAGAAAAATACATGTGAAAAAACGAACAATATAGAAAGGGAAGAATGATGTATGGAAAAGCAAATTTTGATAAGATGATTTTTTTTTTTTTTTTTTTTTCAAAAAGCAGGCTGGGAAAGGATATACAAAGAGGAAACAACAGTAAAAGAGAAATAGAAATTTCTGAGTAGAAAAGTATGTTCCAAGACAAAAACAAGAAAAAGGCTATGTAAAATGTTGGTACAACAAAAGATGTAGAGAGTTAAAAGATAAAAGGGATAAAGCTTGGATAAAATGGAGGAAAGACAAAAAAAAAAAACGAAAAATGGAAAATATATACTGATTATAGAAATGAATATGTACAAGTGCGCAGAGAAGAAAAGAGAAAACATGAAAAGGATGTCATAGAAAAATGTAAAGATCAACCAAAACTATTTTATAGATTTGTAAACAACAAACTGAAAAACAAACAAGAATTAGTGAAACTACAACATGGAGGAATAGAATACACAGCAGAAATAGAAATTATGAACAAGCATTTTAAATCAGTGTTTACGAGGGAGAACATACAACTGAGAGATGATGAGTGGGAGGGGAAAGCCCCCCCTATGAAAGAAATAGAAGTAACTAAGAATGAAATAATGAATCATTCGAGTAATCTATGTCAGAAAATTGTATGGTCCACATGAAATGGCAAACTGGATTTTGAGAGAATGCAGGGACAAACTAGCAGACCAAATACATAGTCTAATAAGCAGTTCATTGAAGGAAGGAAAATTTCCAAAGATTGGAAAAGAGCATATATAGTACCAATATATAAGGGGGGAAACAAAAAAGACCATACAAACTATAGACCGGTCTTTCTTACAAGTATGGTAGCAAAAATTTGTGAAAGAATGATCAAAATAAGATGGGTAAAGCTTTGGAAAAAAAAAACAATGTATTAAATCTGAGGCAGTTTGGATTCAGACAAGGAAGATCATGTGTCACAAACCTGATGTGTTTCTATTCAAGACTAATAGATATAATACAGGAAAGAGATGGATGGGCTGATTGTGCAATTCTAGACTTGAAAAAATGCTTTTAATAAGGTGCCACATAAGAAATTGCTCAAGAAATTAGAAACTGTAGGAGGAATATAGGACAAACTACTTAAGTGGATGGAAGACTTCTTGCATGAAAGGAAAATGAGAGTGGTGATAAGAGACAAACATTCCAATTGGGATGAGGTGATTAGTGGAGTTCCACAAAGAAAAGTACTGGCCCCAATAATGTTTTCTATATATATATATATATATTAACTGTATGGATGAAGGAATTGAAAGTTATATGAGCTTCTTCTCAAACGATGCAAAAATATTTAAAAAAGTGAACACCGAAAAAGATTGTGAATCACTGCAAAGCGATCTCAATAAAGTATGGGAATGGAGTAGGAAGTGGGAGATGGAATTCAACATTAAGAAGTGTAGTATAATGGAATTTGGAAGAAGCAAAAAAAGAATAGTGGGATCATATGCACTGGGAGAGGAAGAAATAAAAAAAGTGGAAAAAAAGAAGGACCTAGGAGTCATTATTATGAATAATATGTCCCCTGAAAAACATATAAACAAATTTTTTGGAGAAACTTATAATTTAATAAGATCAAAGTGGCATTTACATATCTGGACAAAGTAATGGTGAACAAAATACTAGTCACTTTGATAAGATAAAAATTGGAGTATGCAGCGACGATGTGGTCTCCAAGTACAAAAAATGTATAACAAAACTTGAAAGAATACAAAGAGCAATTACGAAATTGGCACCAACACTCCCAGAACTATCATATGAGGAGAGGCTGGCAAAAGTTGAGCTACAGGCATTAGAGCAAAGAATTGAGAGAGGAGACTTGATAACTATTTATAGAATCATGAAAGGCATAGAAATTATTGATAGAGAGGATCTAATAAAATGGGATAGCAGAGATACAAGAGGATATGGAAAGAAAATCAAGAAAGACAATTATAGAGGAGACCTGAAAAAGAGCAGCTTTCCCCACAGGATAATAGATGTTTGGAACAAGATAGATGAGAATGTGGTTTAAGCAAAAATGATACATGAATTTAAAAACAGTCTAGATAAAATGAGATATGGAGATGGGACACCACGGGCATAGCTCCCCTTCTTTTAAAATACAACTAGGTAAATACACTGAAAAAAATTAGTATTTTTGGAGAGTGCTGGATCTGAGACTGAGTAAATGTTACATCAGAAAAATGGAAACAAACCAAAAAAGTAAAGAAAGGAAAAAATTAAAAGTGGCATTTACAAACATGGATGGTATGATTTCTGGAATAAATGAATTAAATGACTATTTGTAAATAGAGAAACAAGACATAATCAAGTATGGTGGGACAAGGTTTATACAACCTTTGGTCAAAAAATAGAATGGACAAACAGGGGGGAGGAGTCACGTTATTGACTAGAAAGGACCTAAATGTAATTAAAGGCAACAGAAGGTAAGGATAATGTTTAATTGATCACAATTAAAGTCAAAAATAGCAGTATGAAAAGCAGAAAGTACATAGTTGTATGTGTGCCCCCAAAAACTAAGACTTGGACTGACAGCGAACACTCAAAATTACTGGAAGACACAAAGAATGAATTAACCAAAACACTGAAATATGGAGAAAACAGTAATTAAGGATGACTTTAATGCAAAGGAAATAAATTGGGAAGAACTGACAATAAAAGGTGGAGAGGAACTTTGGGGCAACGTCCTACTGGATAAGACCAATGATCACACATTGACTCAATGGGTCAAAGAAAACACTAGATATAGACACAACAAAGAACCATCGAGACTAGACTTAATATTCACCTCTGACCCTGAAATTGTGGAAGAAATAAATTATAAGACACCAACTGGAAAGAGTGACCACATACTAATAGAGATTGAGATTAAGGAACAAAATGTTGTTAGAAGGAATGAGAAACATAGAGAAGGAAGATTAATGTACAACAAAACTGACTTTGTAAAACATAGAAAAAAATTCAAAATGCTAGTTTGCAAATGATGAAACAAAGATGGAAGAGAAATGGAACATTTTTAAAGAAATATATAAGGAGGGTACAGATAAACATGTGCCTAAGCAGAAACAGAAAAGGGTGTACATAAAGGGCTGGAATAATAAAAAGTGTAGCAATGCTAAAGATAGAAGAGACAAAGCTTGGAAAAGATAGAAAAGAGACAAAAAAGTGACTAAATGACATACATCAGACTGAGAAATGAATACATAGACATATGCAGAGAGGAAAAAAGAAACTATGAAAAAGATATAATAGCAAAATGCAAAGATCAACCTAAACTATTTTACAGATATGTAAATGATAAACTAAAAGACAAACATGAAATAGTGAAACTACGTGAAGGAAATAAAGAATATACAGAAGATATAGAAATGGCTGGAGTAATGACCAGACACTTTAAGTCTGTATTTACAGTTGAAAGCTCACAAATGTGGGATGATGGTCACCAAGGATCCCCCAAAATGAAAGAAATAACGGTGACACTGAAAGAAATAAGGGATCAAATAAAGAAACTCAATGTCAGAAAGTCACATGGGCCAGACTGAATAGCGAACTGGATATTAAAAGAATGCATAGATGAACTCACACATAAAATACACAAGATAATTGACTTCTCACTCAAAGAAGGAAAAGTACCACAAGACTGGAAAAATGCAAATATTGTACCAATATGTAAGGGAGTAGATAAAGAAAATCCAACGAACTATAGACCGGTATCCCTTACAAGCACAACTGCAAAAATATGCAAAAGAGTTATCAAAAATGAATGGGCTAAACACTTGGAAGAGAACAAAATACTAAACCCCAACCAATTTGGATTTAGAAGTGGAAGATCATGTACTACAAACTTAACATGCTTTTACTCAAGATTGGTAGATACAATACTTACAAAAGGCTTTTGACAAAGTACCACACAAAAAGCTATTAAGAAAAATTGAAACAATAGGTGGAATACAGGGAAAAGTATTGGAATGGATGAAAGACTTCTTGAACGGAAGAAAAATGAGAGTGGTACTTAGAGGAAAGAACTCAAATTGGGTAAATATGATAAGTGGATTCCCCCAAGACTCTGTGTTGGCTCCGATAATGTTTGCTGCTTAAATTAAAGGACATGGATAAAGGAATCAAATGTTATATAAACTTCTTTGCATATGATGTGAAACTACTGAAGAGAGTAAGTTAAGAAGAAGACTGCAAATCTTTTCAAGAAGACCTGGACAAAGTCTGGAAATGGAGTAAAAAGAACGAACTGAATTTCAACATTAAGAAATGTAGTATAATGGAATTTGGAGTAAAAATAGAATATCCGGTCAATACAAAATTGGAACAAAGGAAGTTACAAAAGACTTAGAAAGAGACCTAGGAGTAATTATCTCAAATGACATGTCACCAGACAAAAATGTAAACAAAATAGTTGGAGAAACTTACAATTTAATAAGATCAATGAAAGTGGCCTTTGACTACATGGATGAGGAAATGGTAAAGAGAATACTAGTTACACTGATAAGACCAAAATTAGAATATGCAGAGTCACTATGGACACCCAGTACAATAAACAACAAAACTAGAAAGAATTCAAAGAGCACTGACAAAGATGGCACCAACATTTAGCAAATTGACATATGAACAAAGATCGGACAAACTAAACTTACTAAGACTGGAGCAAAGAAGAGAAAGGCGATTTGATAACCATCCTTGATAGGGATGATCTACTTAAATGGGACAGAAGAAATACAAGAGGACACAAAAAGAAACTGAAGAAGGACAGTTACAGAAGAGATTTGAAAAAGAACAGCTTTCCACACAGAGTAATAGATACATGCAATAAATTGAAAGAGAAAATGGTGAGTGCTAAAACTATACATGATTTTAAGAAAGAACTGGATGCGGAAAGATACAACTGTGGGTCACTACAAGCATAACTCTTCTCCCGCAAAATATAACTAGATAAATACACATAGGTCATCCCTATCAAGGATGGAAATCCTTGATAGGGATGATCTACTTAAATGGGACAGAAGAAAACAAGAGGACATGAGAAGAAACTTAAGAAGGATACATGGAACAAATTGAAAGAGAAAACAGTGAGTGCTAAAACTATACATGATTTTAAGAAAGAACTGGATGTGGAAAGATACAACTGCGGGTCACTACAAGCATAGCTCTTCTCCTGCAAAATTCAACTAGGTAAATAAATACACACTCACACACATGCACACAGGGAAGTTCATGTGCCACAAATTTGATCTATTTCTATTTAAGATATATAATGCAAGAAAGGGATGGATGGGCAGACTGTGCTTTCCCAGACTTACAAAAGGCATTTGATAAAGTACCACACAAAAAATATATAAAGAAAACTTGAAACAACAGGAGGCGTATATGGAAAATTATTGAAATGGATGGAGGATTTCTTGTATGGGAGAAAAATGAGAGTGGTGCTCAGAGATAAGAAATTAAGAAAACTCAAAACAACAGGAGGTATACAAGGAAAACTGTTTAAATGGATGGAGGATTTCTTGCATGGAAGAAAAATGAGAGTGGTGCTCAGAGATAGGAATTCTACTTGGGAAGAAATGACAAGTAAGTCCCATAGGGTTCAGTATTGGCTCTGATAATGTTTGCTATATGTGTAAATGACATGGATGAAGGTGTAGAATATTATGTGAACTTCTTTGCAGATGATGCAAAACTACTAAAGTATAGAAAAGATTGTGAATTGCTACAGAGACCTGGACAAGGTCTGGGAATGGAGTCAAAATTGGGAGGTGAACTTCAACATTAAGAGATTATAATGGAATTTGGAAAAAGTAAAAATAGAATATTAGGACAATATAAAATCGTTACAAAGGAAGTAAAGAAAGTTAGTTCCGAAAAGGACTTCGGAGTAATTATCACCAAAGGCAAGTCCCCTGACAAGCAAGTAAAGAAAATAGTTGGAGAAACCTACAATTTACTAAAATCAATAAAGGTGGCTTTTAATTACTTGGATGAGGTAATGGTAAAAAAAAATACTAGTCACGCTGATAAGACCAAGGTTGGAGTATGCAGCAACACTATGGACACCCAATACAAAAAAGAATATACAGAAAATAGAAAGAATCCAAAGATCAATGACAAAAATGGCACCAACACTTTCAAAATTGACATACGAGCAAAGACTATCTAAACTGGAACTACCAACCCTGGAACAAAGAAGAGAAAGAGGCAATCTCTGTGACCTCAACTAGTTGCTCTGTGACCTCAGCTCAGTCTGCTCCATGACCTCAGCTTGAGAACTTGTCTTCTGCCAAGACACCAGCTGGTGAATACCTCTTGCTAAGTTTGCTATTTCTTGTAAAGTTTATATCTTTGAATAGTGACAAGTGATTGTGTTGTATTTTTGTAATTGTATACGTACAGCACTAGATAGTTACAGGTATAAGATAAAATGTTGTGTTCTATTAATTTTGAATCAAAAGAGTAGTCTATCACTGTACTCCAAAGGTAGGAATAATAGTATAAGATAAGCAGAGTAAGCTTTGTGTATTTAGTTTATTTAGTGAACGCTTTTGTTTCTTTTGTTGTTTTATATTTTCTCTTTGCCGTTTGTATTGCCAAAAGAGGAGCAAAATGGCTTGTGAAGGTTGTGTGAACCTGGAGAACCGTCTCAGGATGTGTGAGGAGATTCATTTTCTCAAGAGTGCACTCTGTGAGAAGAATGAATCTTCCCCACAACCAAAAGAGCGGACCACCTCTTCCACTACTGCCACTGCCATGAACAAGTGGCATTCGGTAAGTGGGTCCCCTGTGGAGCAACTGCTGGCTCTTGCCAATCGTTTTGCTCTGCTGGATGATGAGGCGGCTGAAAATCAGGAGTTCTTGGTGGTGCGGGACTCCATGGTGTGAGGCTATGATGACATCCTGCAGCAGAAGACTAAACGAGGTTGCAAGCTTGTATGTTAACTGGGCCATGTGATTGCTGATTGTACCCAGACCATCAGGGAGCAAAGGCGGACGAACATAGTTATGATTGTTCATACAGGAAGTAACAATGTGGGTAGGGTGAGATCAGAGGAACTTGTTTGGTATTACAAGGTCCTCCTTCAGGAGATGAAGCAACGTGGGAGCCGTCACGTAGTCTGTGGGATTCTCCCGAGGATCTACACAGGTTCGTGTTGGAACAGTAAAGCAAGAAGGATCGATGAGAGGATATCACGATTGTGCACGCAACTGGGATACCACTTTCTTGATCCTTGGTATCTCTTTTCCAGGCGTCATAACCTTTATGCTTTTGGTGGGATCCACCTTACTCGCTGAGGCAAAGATGTTCTTACAAACCTCATGGTGGTAGTTTGTAATGAACTATTTCCTTTTCTGGGGTAGAAACTCGAAGGGAAGGGGAAATAAGAGTAGGGTATAGCAATAATGTAAAGCAATAAGTCAGTGTAGGAAAAATATCATTTTAGGATATAATGTCAATAGAGGACAAAATATTACATCAGGATGTAATGTCAAAGGACAAAATATCGCTATGGGATATAATAATAGTGGAGGATAAATGATCATGATGGGATATAATGATAGTGCAGGACAAAATATCATGACAGTATGTAATGATAGTGGAGGACAAAATATTGCAGTAGGATATAATGTCAGTGGAGGACAGAGTATCATTTTAGAAAGGGATGTCAGAGAGAATGTCAGTCAATGATGGGTGGCCTGTGTGGAACACAGTTACGTAGGGGGGCAAGGCATACATAAGAGATCGACTGACCATGTGGGACTACATGTCCATGATGGGGCAAATGTCCATGAGGCACTGAATGTCAATGAAGGACCAAATGTCAATATAGAGTAAGGTGTCAGTAAAGAATGTAAGGCATGATGTAATACACAACATGTCAAAAAGAAATAACCACGAGTTTCTTAATACCATGTACTGTACTTTAATGCTTGTAGTATTAGGAATAAATTCCAAGAAATACAGGCGTATGTCAGAAGTGAAAATCTCAATATGATAGGAATAACTGAGATAGGGTTAAATGGTACAGAGTTTGAAGCTGAATTTATTATTCTGGGATTTAAATACTTTTATCAGGATAGAAGCCACAAGAAAGGTGGAGGATGTTCTGTTGTACGTTAAAAACAATGTCCATGCCTGTGTTTTAGAGAAAGTGAAACAGGATGCATATGATAGTTCATGGATAGAATCCAAACAAATGGACAAAAAATTGATGTAGATATATAGGCCAAAAGCATTACCATTAACTGACATCAAACTGTTGTTTCAAGAACTGTCTAGTTTCTGCAGCCGGGACTTATTGATACAGTAAGTCCTCATAATATGGTGCATATGCGTTCCTGAAAACCTTACCGCAAATTGAAATTACCATATACCAAACCCATTATAACATGTAATAATAGGATATGGCAGACGTACCTTCTCCCTGCTCTTTCCTCTTCAAAACACGAATGGATACCGTATCTGTGAATTTTTCTTACCATAAATAGAATTGAGGGTAGTAATTACCAAATACCATAACTGTGAATTTACCAGATAAAGAATTACTGTATAAGGAGGACTCACTGTAATGGGTGATTTCAATTTTACTGGCACTGGATGACCCTTGAACAAGGCCATCTAGGTAGTCATTTGATAGATTTTCTTGGTGACAATTACTTAGTTCATGTAAAAGAGCCCACAAGACATGGAAACTTACTCAATCTATTACAACTAGCCGTGAAAGCATGATAACTGATGTAGAAGTTGGTGAAACTATTGCAAATAGTAATCACAACTTAGATTCAAATCGCTAAAAAAAATTTGAATAGATACTTGTGTATCTAAATTACCCAATTTTAGTAAAGATCAATTCATAGGACTATGTCAGGAGCTTCAGCTTACAGATTGGGAGGCAAAATTAAGCGAACGACCTGTAGATCAGATGTGGGAAATATTTCAAAATATGCTAAGATGATTCATACTTACATCCTGTTTAAGGACACATGCCCCCCAAATCAGGCTCGCCCAAAATGGCTTGACAAAGAAACTGAAAAAGTATTGCTTAAAGAGACAGGCTTATGAGAAATACAAGTGCTCGGGTTCACTTAATGACTATCAAAATTATGTAATAATACAAAGAGATTTAAAAAAGGCAATAAAAAAGAAAAAAATGACGATAAGAAATGAATATCACTGATAAATCCAAAGAGTTTCCCCAAAGAATTCTATAGTTACATTAGAGATAAAAAGGTTATAAGGAATCACATCAGCACACTATCATCAGCTGATGGTCAACTTGAATATTCAAATGAAGGAATGCATGATATTTTAAACAACTATTTTAGCTCGGTATTCATAAACGAAACACTTCAAAGTGAACTCCAAACTAAAAACTATGAAAACTCTAGGGTAAACTTACTACAATAAATATAACAAAAGAAAAAATTAAAAGGTGTATAGAGAAACTCAAAATTAATAAAACACCAGGTCCTGAAGGTTGGCATCCAAGAATCCTAATGGAAATGAAAAATGAGATTGTTGTTCCATAAGAAATTACTTTAACGAAATCCATCATATCAGATGTCCCAAGAGAATGAAAGCAAGCTAACGTTATTCTCATATTCAAAAAAGGTGACAAAAAGAAACCAAATACAGGCCTATAAGCTTGACTTCAATCGTAGGAAAAATGATGGAAACTATCATCACAGATGCTATCAAACATCATTTAGAAAGTAACTTTCATAAATGATAGCCAGCATGGATTCCGATGGAAACGTAATTGCGTGACTAACTTACTTGAATTCTACAACACAGTCATCTCGAATTATGACAAAGGAAACAATATAAATTTAATATATCTAGACTTTGCAAAAGCTTTTGATACTGTCCCCCACAAAAGGCTACTTACTAAATTAGTTTCACACGGAATAAGTGGTAGCCTATTCAGTTGGACTAGAAATTGGTTGAATGATCAAAAACAGAGAGTTGTTTCAAATGGCAAAACTTCTAGATGGAAAAATGTTATGAGTGAAGTTCCTCAGGGTTCCATTCTTGGGCTACTTCTATTCATAGTATATATAAATTATATAGACCACGGACTAAAATCTATTGTCTCCAAATTTGCTGATGATACAGAATTGTGTGGAATGGCAAATGATCACTTAAATCAGTTAGATATTCAAGAAGATTTAGATAAATTACAGCAATGGTCTGAAAAGTGGCTAATGAAATTTAACACAAGTAAATGCAAGGTTATGCACATAGGTAAAAATAACAGGAAGTACAATTACAAGTTATTTGGAAATCTAAAAATAGAATATCGGGTCAACACAAAATTGGTACAAAGGAACTTACAAAAGTAAACTCAGAAAGAGACCTAGGAGTAATTATCTCAAACGACATAACACCAAACAAACATGTAAACAAAATAGTTGGAGAAACTTACAATTTAATAAGATCAATGAAAGTGGCCTTTGACTACTGTACATATACAAAAGAGCAATGACAATGATGGCACCAACACTTAGCAAGTTGACATATGAACAAAGATTGGACAAATTAAACTTATCAACTCTGGAACAAAAGGCAATTTGATAACCATCAACAGAATTATGAAAGGGATGGAAACCCTTGATAGGGATGACCTACTTATATGGGACAGAAGAAATACAAGAGGACACGAGAAGAAACTTAAGAAAGACTGTTACAGAAGAGATCTGAAAAGAACAGCTTTCCACACATGGAGAAGTGGACATTCCTGATACTGCAAACAAGTTCAATTCTCCAATTTGAAGAGGCAGTAAGGGGCAGTGAAGGTACCGAAAGGTTTTAGTGATTCATGTAGTGTGTGTGTATTTACCTAGTTGTATTTTATGGGAAGGGGAGCTATGCTCGTGGGGTCCCGTCTTCATATCTCATTTTATCTAAACTATTTTTAAATTCATGTATTGTTTTTGCACACACCACTTTCTCATCTAACTTGTTCCAACTGTTTATTACTCTGTGAGGAAAGCTGTTCTTTTTCAAGTCTCTTCTATAGCTGTCTTTTTTTATTTTCTTTCCGTGTATTTCTGTTATCCCATTTTATCAGATTCTCTCTATCAGTAATTTCTATGCCTTTCATAATTCTGTAAATAGCTATCAAATCTCCTCTCTCTCTTCTTTGCTCTAGTGTCTGTAGTTCAAGTTTTTCTAGTCTCTCTTCATATGATAGTTTTGAGAGCGTTGGTGCCAGTTTTGTAATTGCTCTTTGTATTCTTTCAAGTTTTTAAATACATTTTTTTGTACTTGGTGACCATATCGTTGCTGCATATTCCAATCTTGGTCTTATCAGGGTGATTAGGATTTTCTTCACCATTTCTTCATCCAGGTATGTAAATGCAACTTTGATTGTTCTTATTAAATTATAAGTTTCTCCAAAAATCTTATATGTTTCTCAGGTGACATATTATTCATAACAATGACTCCCAGGTCCTTCTCATTTTCTACTTTTTTTATTCCTTCTTCTCCCAATTTATATGCTCCTGTTATTCTGTTTTTGCTTTTTCCAAATTCCATTATACTACACTTTTTTGTATTGAACTCTATCTCCCACTTCCTACTCCATTCCTATACTATATTTAGATCTCTCTGTAGTGATTCACAATCTTCTTCAGTTTCCACTCTTTTCAGTAGTTTTGCATCATCTGCAAAGAAGCTCATATAGCTTTCTATTCCTTCATCCATATCATTAATATATATAGCAAACATTATTGGGGCCAGTACTGTTCCCTGCGGAACACCGCTTATTACTTCATCCCATTTTGAGTGCTGGTTTCTTATCACTACTCTCATTTTTCTTTCTTGCAAAAAGTCTTCCATCCAATTTAGTAGTTTTCCCTGTATTCCTCCTTGAGTTTCTAATTTCTTAAGCAACTTCTTATGTGGTACTTTGTCAAAAGCTTTCTTTAGGTCTAGAAATGCACAGTCCGCCCATCCATCTCTTTCTTGTATTATATCTATTAGCCTCGAATAGAAACATATTAAATTGGTGACGCATGATCGTCCTTGTCTGAATCCAAATTGCCTTGGATTTAACACTGTTTTTTTCTAAATATTTTACCCATCTACTTTTGATAATTCTTTCACAAATTTTTGCTATTGTACTTGTTAGAGAGACTGGTCTATAGTTGGTAGGTTCTTCTTTATTTCCTCCTTTATATATAGGTACTATATTTGCTTTTTTCCAATCTTCTGGAACTTTTCCTTCTTTCAAGGAACTGTTTAGTATGCTATGTATTTTGTCTGCCAGTTCATTCCTGCATTCTTTCAGAATCCAGTTTGCTATATCATCTGGTCCATGCGATTTTCTGACATCAAGATTACTCAAGTGTGTCAATATTTCATTCTTTGTTACTTCTATTTCTTCCATAGGGGGGACTTTCTCTTTCCATTCAATCTCTTCAGGTTGTATGTTCTCCCTTGTAAACACCGATTTAAAATGTTTGTTCATAATTTCCGCCATTTCCATTTCCTCAGTGTATTCAACTCCCTCTTGTCTTAATTTCTCCAAGTCTTGTTTGTTTTTCAGTTTATTGTTTACAAATCTGTAGAATAGTTTTGGTTGCTCTTTACACTTTTCTATGACATCTTTTTCATATTTTCTCTTTTCCTCTCTGCACGTTTGTACATATTCATTTCTATAACCGGTATATATTTTCCATTTTTCAGGTCTTCTGTCTTTTTTCCATCTGGTCCAGGCTTTGTCTCTTTTGTCTTTTAGCTCCCTACAACTTTTGTTGTACCAGCATTTTACATATTCTTTTTCTTGTTTTTGTCTTGGGACATACTTTTCCACTCCTTTTTTGTAAATTTTTGTCAAAATATTCCATTTCTCTTCCACTGTTGTTTCTTCTTTGTATATTTCTTCCCAGTTTTCTTGTTGAAAGAATTCTCTTATTTTATCAAAGTTTGTTTTTTCATACATCATTCTTCCTTTTCTATATTGCTCATTTCTTTTCCTATATTTTTCTTCATTAAGTTCCAGTTCAATCAATATGTGGTCACTTTTACTTATTGGCGTTTTATATTCAATTTTGTCCACTATTCTAGGTTCAGATGTAATTATTAAGTCTAGTCTCGATGGTTCTTCTTCATTTCTATACCTGGTGTTCTCCTGTATCCATTGTGTCATTGTATGGTCAGTAATCATCTCAAGTAGAGCGTTTCCCCATGAGCCGTCTCCACCCTTTACTGTCATTTCTTCCCAGCAGATTTCTTTGCAATTAAAGTCGCCCATTATAACTATTCTTCCTCCATCTTCCATTATTTAATTTAATGTTATCTTTGTGTCCTCTAACATGTACTTTTATGTTCACTCTCCTCCCATGAGGCTGTTTTCGGAGGCACATAATTTATCACAAATTTTCTGCTCTTCTTATCTCTGTCTTCCACTTCTATCATAATCATCTCTACTGTATTCTTTCCATATATGACACCCTTCATGTTTATATCCTTCTTAGTCAGGAACATAACTCCACCCCCTTGCTTTTTCTCTCAGTTTTTAATCCAATAATTATATGCATCATGTCCTACACTGTTGGGTGGTAGTGGGCCTTTTAATTTTGTTTCTACAATTCCCATTATGTCCGGTTCTTTTTCTTTCAAATAATCATTCAGCTCATTCAATCCTGTTATTAATCCATCTATATTTGTGTAAGACACTCTTAGTTTTCTGTCACTTCCATTGTGTTCTCTGTTTCCCTTTTGTTTTTCTCTTGTATGTCGAACTGCCTTAGTTTCATATTCACTACTCTCCAATAGAATCTCTCTTTCTCTGACTCCGTTCTGTTCTCGTTTTTTGTCTTAGCTTCAAGTCTTTTCTGCTTTTCTTCCTCTCTTTCCTCTTTATTCATTTCCCTTTTTATCCATACCTTTTTATATTGTTCACTTGTTGCTAGTTTCCCTGTTTTGGATAAGATATTCTCTGCCGTCGTTTGTGACCTGAATTTAATCTTAATTGGTCTGGTCTTATCTTTACTATACTTTCCAAGCCTGAATTTTTCCTCAATTTCCTTCATAATTTCTGGTTCATCTTCCTGAACTAATTTTAGTAAACTGCTTACTTTTTCATTTTCCTCATTGGTTCTTGAGGTTCTATCTGGGTTATGTTTCTCTTCCATTCCTAATATAATTATACATTTCTTTTTGTCAGCTAAGTCTCTTACTATATTCTCCTTCTGTCTCATCACTTTAATAACTGAGTCTTCAGTTTGTTCTCTCATTTGCTGTTTAATGATATCAGTAAATGCAACTTTACTGTTTTCTTTTATCGACTTCCATCCCTCTCTGTTTTCTTTACTATTCCTCTTCAATTCCTCATTCTCCACCTTTACTTCTTTTAACTGTCTTTTCAGGTTTTCTATTTCATCAGTTAAGTTTTTGTTCGCCTTCTCTAGTTCTTCCAATTTTTCAACCCTCCGTATAATATTGTTAACATGACCGAACCTACGCTCCAAGTCCTCGATCATCTTATCGACCTTCTCTTCTAGTCTTGTCAGTCGGGGGGGGGGGGGGGGTTTGTGTCCCCCCCACCCTCTTTAAATCCCTGGAAAATATTCTCATCACTTTCTACTGTATTGCTCTTATCTATACTTCTAATCTTTACATTTTTATTAGACATTTCATCGTCGTCGGGGGGCCGTTTGTTTACCTTTCGCCTGTCTGCCTGTGCCAAGTCTACTCCTTCCTCATTTCCTTCCATTTCCCTCAGTAATCCCTCCCCTTCTCCTCTTTCCCTACTTTCCTACTACTCCACGAGCAATTTCCCCCCACCCTGTAAATACAATAGGCACTTCTCTTTGCGTTGGGATCCACAAAACTTAAATTTTCTTCAGAACGTCTTCTAAGCCGTCCGTTCGTTGAAGTGTGTGTGTGTGTGTGTGTGTGTGTGTGTGTGTGTGTGTGTGTGTGTGTGTGTGTGTGTGTGTATGTGTGAGTGATTGATTCACTATAGTCTTGGATCATGTGTTGGACTCGTGATCGACAGCCATTTCCCTCCCGGAAGAGAGCTCAGCGCTCATATGACCGATCTATGGGTAATGCTGTGACCTTACATAAACACGCCCAACTCCCCACCCACGACAGTTGGAGTAACGACTCGCAGCGCAGCTATACTGAAATTATTTCAGCCCTGGACGGGATTCGAACCCAGACCGCAGTAGTGGCGGCCGGGAACTATATCCATTGCGCCATCGAGTGTGTGTGTATTCACCTCGGATCTGCTGCAGTCTCTGTCGAGACAGCCAGACACCACCCTACGGCAGTGAGCTCAGAGCTCATTATTTGCCGATCTCTGGGTAGGTCTGAGACCACTCACCACACACCGGGACAGCAAGGTCACAACTCCTTGACTAACGTCCCGTACCTACTCACTGCTAGGTGAACAGGGGTTACACGTGAAAGGAGACAAACCCAACTTATCTCCGCCCGGCCGGGGAATCGAACCCCGGTTCTCTGGCTTGTGAGGCCAGTGCTTTACCAATCCGCCACCGAGCCGTGTGTGTGTGTGTGTGTGTGTGTGTGTGTGTGTGTGTGTGTGTGTGTGTGTATTTACCTAGTTGTATTTTGCGGGAAGGGGAGATGCTCGTGGTGTCCCGCCATTGTATCTCGCAGTGTCTAGTTTGCTTTTAAACTCATGAATGTTTTTGCGCATACTATTTCATTATCCAGTTTGTTCCAAGTGTCCAAAACTCTATGTGGAAAACTGTTTTTCTTCAGTTCTCTTCTATAGCTATGTTTTTTTATTTTCTTTCCATGTCCTCTTGTGTTTCTCTTGTCCCAGTAAAGTAAGTCCTCTCTATCAAGTATCTCTGTGCCTTTCATGATTCTGTAGATGGTCAATAGGTCACCTCTCTCTCTTCTTTGCTCTAGTGTCGGTAACTCCAGTGTGTGTGTGTGTGTGTGTGTGTGTGTGTGTGTGTGTGTGTTTGTGTGTGAGCGGGGGCAAACAATCAATGATGGCAAAAGAGTGTATGGGTGAACTTGAGAAGTGGTACTAGAGAACATGGGTGGTGGTGGTGGTAGAGGTAGAAGGCTTGTGCACAGTTAGGGGAAATATTGGTGACATTAACAGCAATTGTGGCAAGACCCACAATGCAACCGATTGTTAGTTTTTGTGGTGGTTGTTGCTATTTGTGGTGGTGGAGGGGGAGGAAAAAGAAGAAGAGTAGGGGGAGGAAGAGGAGGGGGGAGGGAGGAAGAGGAGGGGAGGAAGAAGGGGAAGCAGAGGTAGGTAGGTAGGAGGAGTAGGAGGAGGAGAAGGAGGAGGAGGAGGTCGAGGTCAATGAAGGAAGAGAAGGAAGGGGAAAGGGGAGGTCGAGGACAAAGAGGGTGACATGGAAGAAAAGGAGGAGGAGGAGGAGGAGGAGGAGGAAAAGGAGGAGGAGGAAAAGGAGGAGGAGGAGGAAAAGGAGGAGGAGGAGGAAAAGGAGGAGGAGGAGGAGGAGGAGGAGGAGGAGGAGGAGGAGACGAAGAAGGAGGGGCAGACTTGATCACACGCACCCGAGACACGTGGGGGCGTCATGCGGCACCAGCCAGGGTAGCTGGCGTCATGGGGAGGGGGGTGGAGGAGTGGGACGTGGAGGAAGAGGGGAAGGAGGAGGAAGAGGGGAAGGAGGAGGAAGAGGACGAGGAGGAAGAGGGGAGGACGAGGAGGAAGAGGGAAGGACGAGGTGGAAGAGGGGAGAACGAGGAGTACAAGGAGGAAGAGGGGAAGACGAGGAGAACAAGGACGAAGAGGGGAAGACGAGGAGAACAAGGACGAAGAGGGGAGGACGAAAAGAACAAGGAAGAAGAGGTGGAGGACGAGGAGAACAAGGTGGAAAAGGAGGAGAGAACAAGAAGGAGGAGGGGGAGGGCGAGGAGAACAAGGAGAGGGAAAAGGAGGGTAACAGAATGACGATAAAGATAGAATTGACAGAATTTGAGGTGATTCCCCTTTCAGTGCTCTTGATTTTACTGATGCTGTTGATGGCAGCATTAGGGGCGGAACGCACGGTGGGGGTGGGGGTGGGGGATGACACCCCCTACATATCTAATTCTGGATATAGATGCAAATCTCGATATCCAATTCTCCTGCCTCCTGAGCCATGAAACAAGCCCACACAAATATTTCTTAAAAGTGCCCCGTAGCAATAGTCCCCTTTTAATATATGACTATTATTTAATTTTCCTCCAGACATCTCTTCCCCTCCCGCAAATACAGATCCCGCGCGAGTGAGCGAGTGGGTGGTCAGTCCTAGGTAGTCCAAAGTTCATCCTGGTTGGTGCTGGACGGTTCTGGTTGGTGCTGGACGGTTCTGGTCCGGTGATACGTCATATGTAAGAGACGAAACGACTCTCAATCGATTTTGCCCCGTGTCTGACACAGCCCAACACCGTCACCACAAACACCTCAGGCGTAAATGCAATTGACAAAAGAAGAGGGAGAAGAGGAAGAGGGAGAAAAAGATGTTATATTCAGGTCAAGAGCCTCTACCTTGAACAATAGCAGCAGCTGTGTCTCGGGTCACCTGCACCGTATCGGCCGACGCCTCAACCGAGGTGACCGAACTTGCAAATCTTCTTCATATGGCAACAAACTCCTTTTCCATAATTTACAACCTTTGTAAACTGTACATATGATATGTGTCTGGCAACCCTCAGAGCTTCCTGAGGGCTTGCTGTGTATTTTGCAGTTAGAACAGATCCTTACTTGGAGAGGTAAAGCCAAGAACTCCGCCTGAGTTTCTTTCACCAATTCCAAATGTAGAGTAACAAAACCTACACTGATGAAGAGGATGAAGAGGAAAAGGAAGAAGAGGAAGAGGAAGAAGGGGAAGAAGAGGGAGGAAGATGAAGAAGAGGAAGAAAAAGAAGAGGAAAACGATGAAGAGAAAGAAAAAGAACAACGTCATCAACAACATCGTGAGCTTATACATCTAAATTAAAAGTCAGTGGTTAACTATTTACCCACATTTTTAATTCCCAAGCACACCCGTAAGCACCAATTGGTCTCTTGCTGTTTGCATCTCCTTTGTAAGGTTTATGGACGTGACCCAAAATCTCTCTCTCTCTCTATTGACTTACGCAACTACCCCCGTATGAAACACTGACCAGGCAGGTTTTATAGAGTCAATAGTTTATGGAACTTCAGTGTCATCCCTATATAAAAGAACCACGTATTTTTCTTTCATGACTGGAGCCCCATCTCCAACAGAAAAAAAAGATCGGCAGATTACTTTGAACTCCTACTGTCTAATTTGGGCAAATCTAGTTTTGTGAAGAAAATAGGCATGAACTGGTTTACCAATAGAGTGGTTAACGAATGGAACAGACTTGATACCCATGTAGCGAGCGCTAAACAAAACAATAATTGTTTTAAAAGGAGGGAAAATAAAATTATGGATACGGATGACAGATAGTAAGGGACATGGAACTGCCTAGTGTAGGCCTTACAGTCTCTTGCAGTCTCCTCCATTCTTATGTTCTTATGTGAAAAGACTTAGTAACCAAGTAGATGAGATAAATTTATGGATAGGGATGACAGGTGGTAGTAAAGGATATGGAACTGCCGAGTGTTGGCCTTATGCTCTCTTGCTGTCTCGTCCACTCTTATGTTCCCCTTTCTGGTGTCCCCAAGGACAAAAGCGCTGGCTGTCATCACCGGGGCCTTTCGAACCGTCGCCGTCTTTCGTTGCAGTGATCTATCTTCCCAGGTGTGCTTGTGCCCCACCCGTGGTGTGTTTCAGTTTCTTTTCTACACTCCGTTGGATTTTATGTACTGTACCGTATTTTTTTTTTTCGTGGTTTGCGGGACTCGTACCCGCCCGGATCTCAACCTTGCAAGTGGTCCGGAACTGTTCGAACGCAGGAGACGGCGAGTGCACAGCATGATGCCCTTGTAGTGACGACACCCGGCAGAAGCTGAGGTCACCTCAGGTCTCAGGTGACCAGCATGACTGAGTGGACGCCCTACCTAACCTCTGTGTCGTGGACAGGATTCGAACATAGGCATTAAGTCCCCACGTGTTTACGAGAAACGCGCACTACCCAGGGCGGACAAAACGTCCACTTCCTTTGGTGGCCATTTCCGTGCTGGCTGGCTGGCACCTCTTTTCTTCCTGACTGCTGTCGACATGCTTCTGTCACCTCCTCGATAGCGGTGATAAAATCAAATGAGCGTAAGTTTATCTTGAGAAATGGAGTTAAAGAATAGTTGTTTCCTTGTGTTTCACTAAGTGGAAAAGCAGCAGCCCCACAGCGACTGACAACGGTTCTCGGATCCTCCCACACATCGCTCTGGGAAACAACAAAAACTTTGGACTATTTCTGATGTAGTACTAGTGTGTCTCTGTCTGTCACCAGCTGAAAGTGGGGCGCAGTCACTAGCTGTCAGGCGTAAAAAAAAAAAAAAAACACGGTTAAAGTTGACAGATCTTGGGTCCAGTCCGGCGACCGAGTGTCAACCCCTTGGGGTTGTCCAAAGGGATAGAACCACCGTCCGTCTTGGAGGACAACTACATGATGACATCCATCAATGGTCCGAAAGAACGAACGAATGAAAAGGTAATGTTTATGAAATTAGAATAACAACTATTCTTTATAAATATACTACGATCTTTAACCATCAGGGTCTGTGACTTGAGAGTTGATGCCTTGTCCATACACCTTCCTTTGCAAGGCCACATGCAAAACCAAGGCATCTAGGTTCTGTCGATATGCAGATAAGTGTATCCTAAAATAATAATGATAATAAAGAAGAAAAAATCAACTCCCTCACACCGCAGTCATCATCGAAACCGATTGACTCCCGATGATGATGATGATGATGATGATGATGATGATGATTATGACGACAACTTTACTTGTAATCAAAACGCACTGGTTCCAATGATCGTTGAACATATATTTTCGTTTTCATGTTACATGAATTTTACATAAGGACTTGTCCATGTCAGAGAATATAGAATATCTTGATAAAAGTCCTCAGTACTGCTATAATGATGCAATGACTGCAGCAGCACTTTAATTATAATTATCACTACAAGGGTAACCACTTCCTATATTACATCTACAACATCTTTGTGGTAATCTACTGTGATGATTCAGTTTAACGTCGCGAACTCCCCTGTCACGATGCTAGGACGGTGCCCCTTACAGTGGGATTTGTAGCGCGGAATTGAATGAACAATGCCCTTGGTGCAACTCGCTGGCGGCATGGTTCGAACCGCCGTCACAAGCAGCGACGCTCTAACCCGCTAGGCCAGCGAGCGTCACAAATGGCTACGACAGCCCGGGTCATTAGTGAGGCACCAGGGCGACAACCCCGACAACAAACTCGAGAAACAACACTCACCGAAGTATTCTCCTTCCTGTTCCTGCTTCTCCATCTCCTCCTCGATCTGCTGCGTCAGCGCCGCCACCTTGCGCTCCGCCTCGCTCATGCCCTGCGGGAGGAACCAAGAGTCAATTCCTGTAGGAGGTAAGCCCCCCCCCCCTCACACAAGGACACAGTTCCATGGGATTAGAGAAAATAATTTGTGCCAAAAAATGTGGGCTTGTGCTAAATTATTGCTTGCATGAATTCTAATGTATTGTGAGTTAAGCGCGATATTATCCAATTATGAATACAAACACCATGGTGAAGACCATGGTGAATACACAATACACTTTAGACAGATTTTAGGCCTATACACTACATTAAACACTAACATGCTTCAGCTAACATATGTCCAAAATGCAAATAATTAGTATTCTTTATATCATCTACCACCCAATATACATATATTTTGTTTTACAATTGCGGCTTAAATTGTGCAACCTACATTCGATTTCTGTATATTTCAGTAATCTCTAGGCGTTTCTTATATATATATATATATATATATATATATATATATATATAATATTTATATGATTTGTATTCTTGTATACTACCATGACTGCATATGTGTGTGTGTGTGTGTATTCACCTCGGATCTGCTGCAGCCTCTTTTCGAGACAGCCAGACACCACCCTACGGCAGTGAGCTCAGAGCTCATTATTAGCAGATCTCTGGGTAGGTCTGAGACCACTCACACTCCACACACCGGGAATGCAAGGTCACAACTCCTTGACTAACGTCCCGTACCTACTCGCTGCTAGGTGAACAGGGGCTACACGTGAAAGGAGACAAACCCAACTTGTCTCCGCCCGGCCGGGGAATCGAACCCCGGTTCTCCGGCTTGTGAGGCCAGTGCCTTACCAATCCGCCACCGGGCCGTGTTGTGTGTGTGTGTGTGTGTGTGTGTGTGTGTGTGTGTGTGTGTGCGTGCATTTGTGTTAAGGGCATGTCACTGGAATTCGGTGCTTCGCACCAAGACAACCTTTTACCATTTTCACAAAACTTACTCGGCTGTAACTCTGTCCATAGGCCATGGTGGTGGTGGTGGTGGTGGTGGTGGTGGTGGTGAGACCAGGTCCTCTGAAGGCGCCGCTCGTTCCTCCCTGTCCTTCGACTTGGGACCTTCTTCTTCGCCTTCGACGACACCAGGAAATGATCCAGACTGGGTGAACGTCTCCACCTGAGTATGAGGATTGGCGGTCAACCCTCACCCTACGTTTACTTCTTTCGCCAAGGTGAAGAAGAAGAAGAAGAAGACATGGGGATGGGTAAACCTCCGTGTTCACCCTTCCCCCTCTCCAGCGACCTCTCCCGGGTGCTGTTCGCTACTCTGAGCCTTAAGGAGGAGCTGGAGGAGGGACCAATAAATCCTGTCACTACTGACCATCCCGAGGAGCACACCTGTCGAGTCTGTAGGTCTCTCCACTCCCGGAGCAAGAGGACGACCCACTGCCAGCACAACACCACACCTAGGCACTCTTTCTCTCTCTCGGGAATCTCAGATCGAATCCACACGGGGCTCTCTTCCCCCACCCGTGGGTCTTCTCGCCGCCGACGCCGCGCGCAAGGAGGCCAGGAGCCACGGCCGTGTCCTGTCACGGCGGTCTCCGCTCAGTCTCTGCCCGCCCTGCCACGCGCGCGCGCGCGTCAAGGCTCCTCCTGCACTCTCGCGGTCTCCGGCTCTTGGCTAATGAGCGCCGCCGCCACCGTCGTCGTCTTACTTACGCAACCAGCGCCACCTTTGGCCGGGGGGGAATTAATCACCAGCCCTGCCTGCTCTTTGCTTTCGCCAAAGCCTCTACAACCATAATTTCCCTTACAACCTGAAAAAGAAAACACGATTCAAGATGTCCATTACAGTAGTTTTACTCACACAGATTCTCAAAACACGTATGAAAGCAGTGCCCACTTACACGTATTCTCAAACCCATTGCGCAGAGAAACAATCGCCATGAAAGCAATGGGCATTATGCCCAGAGGGGCGTGCGTGCGCGCGCGCGAGCAAACGCCAAACCCCATAGGGTCTCTCCTATTCTGCTCGGGAGGACTAGCCATGCATTTCCTGCTTGCCCGACCGCCCGACCGCCCCCCTCACCCTCGCTATTCCACGCTTGTCCGATTTTCCTGAACCTGCAGCAGGTAACAGGTAGCCACGGGGGAACTGCCAGGGGGACATAACTCTCGAGGAGGAGCCGCCGCCGCCGCCACACCAACGGAAACGGTTTTGGAGAAACTGTCCGAAATCGATCTGGTACAGTCATTCACGTGTCCGTAGAGTTACCGGCAACAACTGACGGCAGCTGCTTGTGCACCACAACCCCAATGGTGTTTAACATCAACATACTTCTGACATTGAGGGTTATAACCCCTCCCTCTCTCTCTCTCATATATATATATATATATATATATATATATATATATATATATATATATATATATATATATATATATAACTAACACCACAGTCGGACGAAAGAAAGAGTTGAGTAAGCGAGACTATATTTCGATTGCTAACTGCAGTCTTCTTTTAAGAGGATTGCAGTTAGCAATCGAAATATATAGTTTCGCTTACTCAACTCTTTCTTTTGTCCGATTGTGGTGTTATTTGTGATTTACGACTGTGTTACTACATTTCTCACCAGTGATATATATATATATATATATATATATATATATATATATATATATATATATATATACACACACACACACTGTGCATACATTATATTGTATCCATATTTGGTCCCAAGTTTCCTGGCGTACGGGTGCGACGTGCGGAAATACTTGAAGCACTTAATCATCAGCAAGATGGTCATCCAAGGTGTACCGTTGCGTGCATTCCCTGACTGGATGCGACGCGTGCGCAAGCGTCCTTTTTATTTTTTCCCTTTAAATAAACAAACAAAAACACCACTTCCATCTTAACGAGTGGGCATCCTTGATGATGGACTCCCTCATGCGTGTCTATGGCCTGTAGTCTAATCCTCACACAAAACCACATAGGGAATCATGAACATCACGAGGGCATTTCTGTTTACCGAGGAATCATAGCTTCCCAATAATAAATGAAACGATTCCTTCATGCACTAAAACGCGAAATTCCGTTAATCAAGTATGTTTTTCTGGGATGGTCCTGAGGACCGACCCACCCAGATCCGCACGTCCTCTCCCTTCGTCTTTCCACCCACCAACCCTTCTCCACGACCACCACCTACTCCACCGAAACAAGACTCAGCGGCTTCGAAAAGCTCGTTTCACACGTACTGAATTTTCGCCGTCCACGACACGATGTCGTGCTCTTTCAGATAACCATGGGTGTCTAAGGACACTTTCACACGTGGTCGTGACGTGTTAAAGCGTGCATAGACACCCATGATTATTTGAGAACACGACGTCGTGTCGTGGACGGCGAAAAGTCGATCCGTGTAAAACGAGCCTGACCTTTTTCTATCCACCTAAACGCCCCATCTACCCAGCCCTCGCCACACTCACCACCTACTCCGCCCCCGAAGAGCACCCCTAGCACCTTCGACAGCCCTGACCCCGCCCCTTATGGAAATGCCCAACCCATACTGACGTATCTTGGCCCAGTGAAACACCCTCCCCCCTCCCCATCCCCATCCATCCACCATCTACCAATCTTTACCAATTCTTACACTCCACATCGTACGGGGGTACTAAAGGCATAATTTGTACGCAGTCAATATTTTATGGACTGATGGCTTGTCTCGCATCATCATTTTCGTGAATGGTGAATAACAATAGAAAATAAAATTTTCAACTGTTATCCTTCCTACTATTTGCACTTTTTTCTTTTTTCTTTTTACGACTGATGAATAAAATGGACGGAGAGGGGGGTCGCCGATGAAGTGAAGCAGCCCTAATGTGGATGTGCTGTGTCTTGCTGCATTGCTTCAGACCCAGGGCAGTGGGCGGGAAACAGGGATGACCTGTCGCCAATAACAAGATAAGATGAGAGGGGGAGGGGAAAGGGTGGTGAATGGAGTGGGTGTTTGCCTTTTGACTTTTGCTACCTCCCTGGCAAGGGGGAAAAAGCCATTGGTATATGGATGGATAGAAAATGAAAAAAAAAAAAAAAAATGCTGGTCACTTTCAATTGTTATCCTTCCCTTCTGCTGCCTGCCTCCGTTACATTATCACATTGGGCTATTTTTCCTCCGACTTTTGGAGGAGATGTGTGCATCCCGCAGCTTTCGGGAAGGAATCTGATTATCTGCTAGAGAGAAAATAATTTTACCTCCAGCATGTCAAAGGGTATTCTATGTCAACCGTTGAGAAAACAAAACAGTTTACCATTGGGATTCGTCGGCGGAAAAAAACAATTCTGCAGGTTGAAGGAAAAATAACTATGCGCTTTTTCTCCCCCAAGGAAAGAAACGCTGGTTTTCGAGGGATAAGCCGGTCCTGCAGTGGACCATCAAAGCTGACACACACGCGCACACACACACACACACACACACACACACACACACACACACACAGCACTCTGGGTACCCAACTGAATCCAAATATTACATTCCCAAAGTTACTAATGGGCGTGACCTCCGAAGGAAGTCTCTCTCTCCCCTCCTGGGAACGGAGTCCCAGCAGCGGAAGCGAACCAAGGCGGCCAGGCATTTCCAGGCACACCACGGAGCACCTCCAGGCACCTCCACGGGTCAGTCACGCTAGCGTTCCTTCCCAACCGCACGCAACCTGGCAGGAAATATCTGAAAACAACACCCTGGGCACAAATACGCTTACACCATTTATTTATTTATTTGTTCATTTATTTATTTAGAGGACACACACACACACACATCACACACAGTGGTAGAGTTCCTGGCTGCCACTACGGCGGTCCGGGTTCGAATCCTACCCAATTCTGAAATAATTTCAGTATCGCTGCACCGCGGGTTGTTACTCCAACCCTCGTGGGCGGGGAGTTGGGTGTGTGTGCACGTGTAAGGTTACAACATTATCCATAGATCGGTCATATACGAACTCTTGAGCTCTCTTCCGGGAGGGAAATGGCTGTCGATCACGAGTCCAACACGTGATCCAAGACCATGGTGAATCACACACACACACACACACACACACACACACACAAAATCGATGGCGCATGTGAATGTACTCGTGGCTCGAGAAGTCACTATATTTGGCAGGGAACCTTCCTATGACCACCTTACGAAATGATGAAGGCCCAGCGCACTGCATGCTCCCTTCACAGCATTCACGTCACGTCACTACGAACCGTACTATACACAGTATCAGTGGTATACGGTCGTAAAGCGCCACGACACTGACGAAACTACATGACGCCACAAACTTAATATTTTCCTTCTGAAGTTCGAAAGAGCATCCTGTAAAAACATCAAGTCCTCGTGTTATCTTTAAAGCTAATCTTGGCTAGCGCTAGAAATTATCATTCACCTCATAAGACTCGGTATACATGCAGCCACTCCACACACGCAAGCCCCCATGCAATCGCCCTTCCCATTCCAAACCGGTGTTACGTGACCAAATACCCGGAGATGAAGTTCACAAATTACGCTGATAATAGACCTTGACTTTCATGAAGCAGTCGTTGTTTTAATACGAAGACATACTGGCATACTACCCTATAATTCTACGAAAGCAATTAATGTCTACACGACCCTTCACGTCAGTATTCTGTGTCCATGCCTCGCAGCCGTACAGCAAGACAAGAAGCACAACTGACTTAAAAGACTTGGATGTGTTCGTGCCTTAGAGGGGGTTTACACGGTCTAACGGTTCGTCGAACGCGGTTCGACAGACACGTGTTTAAAGTGATGTGTGAACGTGTGAACGGGTTATTTGGTTGTCGAACACGTTGGTTAAACCCCAAATACCCCGTGTAAACCCCCTCTAAATGTCAACAACGCAATAGACGAGAGTGTCCGTAACAGCATGGGTCACGTAATTCCTTCGAGACTTCCTTTTACGATCCACCACTATCATGAATTACACTACCATGGTATGTGAACCTTTTCGTAATGTCCTCACCACATGCACGGACAGACTGTGCGATGTCATGCAGCGAGTCCCAAAACGATTGGACCTCCACGGAGTCCACAAGAGGTGGAGCGTCATCTACAAAGACCAAGTCGGTCATTTCAATGTTGTCAAATCTCTTCAATAACAGTGACCGACAACTCTGTCCAATACCCAGCCCATGCAATGTTAAAAAGTGTCTAGTGAGTAAGCGCCCTTGCCTGACTCCTGAATCAACAGGAAAGGAGTCGTTCAACACGTCTCCTCCATACTTTATCAAGAGTATAAGCCAGGCATCAAAACAGTAATCCCTGCAGGAGTGCCATGGATCCGCTGAAGATCCCAAATCACCCTAGGATGCACTGAATCTAAGCTTAGGTTGTTGTTGTTGATACGGAGCGTAGCTCACCAACGCCTCCATCCTTGTGAACATACTCACACCGTGAATTTCGGTTTAACCCTTAAACGGTTACCAGGGTGGAATTAATTAGCGTAGCGAGTGAAAGCTTTGCGTGGCAGTATTGATTTGATCAAAGCTACATACAGAAATCAGCTAGAGAAACTGGCAGTTACATTAATAATCAAGGAAAAATCCTTTAGAAATAGCATTGTTTGTGTCATTACTATGGATTACTTACAAAAACAGAATGTAAATGACAAATGCTGAGAAGGAATATTTACAGAATACACTTAGAAAGATACACATGTTGCTACAAGTTAAGGGGAGACTTGAACAAATTCTACGGCGGAAGGCCATTCGCTACACCGCGAGAGGAAGCTGAAGAAAGAACGCACATTGGAGGTGGTATCGCTAGATCAGTGAATCGACCGTCGTCTACCCCTCATGACGTCACACATTCGATTTCTTTCCAAAACAAACTGACCTCTTCTTGTTGACACTCTAATGCAGGCAATCTGTCCAATCGAACAACGCCGGTAACCTAACATAACCTTGTTCGATATGATGTCAGTGTGGCTATCAATAAGGTAACGTAACACACTGATACGGTCAGAATACAAGGTAAGGAACCTACGCGTAGTTGCGGCCGAAACCGCCATCTTTGCCCTATGATGCGCTTTGAGGACTATTGGCGGCAGGTCACAGTCACTGCTGGGAACCTGAGAGGAGTGCAGAATTCGAACCCGCAATTAACCTAATGCGAGACCAGCACGCTTCCGATAACGCCACTAAGGTCACAAGAAACTGCACAAGGAAATTTTAAACTTGAAGCTTCGAGAGAATTCTAGTAAAAATGCAGTAGGAACTTTCGTGTGCCCATGTGAAGCATTGGTTTCTATCCCATTCTGTGCAACGCCGAGTTTGAACCCTATGGAGACTGATGATTCATTAATTATTATTGTTTTTACCATATTTACTACTTACTATTGTTTTATGCCTTTGTTTTTTGGCTACCTCCCTTGTTAGGGGGAAAAAGCCTTTGGCAAATTTGTTATAATTCCTATTATTACTATTACTATTATCATTATTATTAGTAGTAGTAGTAGTTATAGTAGTAGTAGTATTTGTTGGTTTCAATTCAGTATGGGTGAAATTTACCCTTCCGAAAACATACACATGCTTTTGCATCCATTCATATTTATTTGTGTATTCATTTACAGGTTGATTTCTAATACGTGCGTCCGTGTTCGTTGTGGGGGGGGGGGTTTGCGTGTTCACCTGCTAGCTCTATATTTGATGGTTTCAGGAAAGTGTATAGTTTTCATAACCTTCTTCATTCAAACCCCCTTCTGTTCGTTGGAAGTCAATATACAGTATAT
>NC_134782.1:69836116-69851116 GCF_046742065.1 Oratosquilla oratoria | reverse complement strand
GGTTGTAGTGGTGGTGGTGGTGGTGGTACTGGAGATTGTAGCAGTGGACGTGGAAGTGGAGGTGGTAGTGGAGGTTGGTGGTACTGGTAGTAGTGTTGGTGATAGTGGACAGGGTGGGTGATGGTAGCAATGAAGGAGAGTGGTGGTGGAAGAGGAGGGAGAAGGTAGTACAGGTACGAGAAGATGCCCATGGATGGGGGGCGGGGGCGAAGGTGTGAGAGGTGATGCCCTGGAATCACGAGGCGATGTGGAGGGGGAGGGGGGGAGGGGGCAATGCAAAAGTGGGCGGGGCGGGGGAAAGAGAAACGAGAGGGTGACCATGGGGGGGGGGCGAGTGCGATGGAGGATCACGTACAAGTGGGACAAGACAGAGGATGAGGATGAGGGAGGATAAAGAGAGGATGGATAAAGAGATGAGGACG
The DNA here is from genome assembly GCF_046742065.1 of Oratosquilla oratoria. NCBI lineage: Eukaryota > Metazoa > Arthropoda > Malacostraca > Stomatopoda > Squillidae > Oratosquilla > Oratosquilla oratoria. The sequence goes on along the minus strand of NC_134782.1, from coordinate 69,850,694 downwards.
TTCAGCATCAGGATAAGGAGCAGCAGGTGCAGGAGGAGGAAGAGAAAAAGGAAGAGGAGGAAGAAAAAGAGGAGAAGGAGGAGGAGGAAGTGGAAATGACAGAGGAAGAACGAGAGGAAGGGGGGAGGAGAAACATGAACGAGGAGAAGAAGAAGGAGGAGGAGGAGGAGGAGGAGGAGGAAAGGGATGAGGGACAGATGGCAAGAAAATGAGAAGCCAGAGTGGGAGAAAGCAGAGACAGGGAGAATTAAGATTAAGGGATGAGGACAGGGAGCACGAGGAGGAAGAGGAGGGAAGGGGGGAGGAAGCGGAGGAGGAATGAGAATGTGGAGCGATGTGGGGAGGAGTAAAAAAATATAATAAAAATAAATAAAATAATAATATTAATAATAATAATGGTATTTTTGTCAGCATTAGCCAGGGCTTCTGACCTTGGCGACAAGACACGAGGCAGAGGTCGTGAATCCTTAAAATCCGGAAATTTGCGGTATCACGAGCTGAGGTTTCACAATGTGGAGCCATCCAGTTACCGGAAGCACTCTCGAGTATTCTTCTGGCAAAGTTTCGAAAGACCACGTCCTTCCCTCCCCCCCCCCAGACGCTAATAGCTAGTAGACTTGAGAATGAGAGAGACGGACGGAGAGACAGACATTGAGAGAGAGAGAGAGAGAGAGAGAGAGAGAGAGAGAGAGAGAGAGAGAGAGAGAGAGAGAGAGAGAGAGAGAGAGAGAGAGAGAGAGAGAGAGAAGCTCTATGGATTGTTGCTGGTGCCGCCAGGTTGGCTTCCTTCCCTCCTTCCTTCCTTCCTGAGCCCCCCTTCCCCCCAATGGCTGGCCCTCGAGGTCGAGACGATGATTTTCAGCTTCCGACTGACGACGCAGGAGATGAAGGGGGACGGGGAGGCTAAGATTATATCTTGCGAAATATTTGGACTTGGGACCACCACAGCAACCAGTGATACTTTAGAAAACGTGTCCCCCCACCCCACGAGCGAAGTGGGAGGCACTCGGCTAGGTGGTAATATAATTTAGTGTTGCTTGAATTAGTTTCTGCGATTCAACCTAAATCATTAAGGCGCTCCATGCCAGAGAGGCAAAACGCCAAAACCATGTACTTGACTTATTGCTGTCCAAATTAGGACCAAAGAAGGCGCATTTTAGAGCGTTGGCATCTTCGCCTGTCTGGCACGGAGCGCCTCAATGGCGCCTTGAGATAGAGCTGAGCGAAGGGTTCCCTGCATCGACAGGATTCAGCCCCGGTCACCATTCACTCCTATGCTAGTTCCACGACTGAGGTATTTCTTGTAGATGTCGGCAAGCTATTTCATGCAGCAGAGACCCCCCCCCTAACAGTGAGTGTGTTAAGCCACACATACGCGACTCGGGTGAGTTCCTTTGAGCAGAAACGATCTGGGTTACAATCTTTTGTTTGTCGAATCTCCTAATGTCAAATCACCTTTGCGCCATATACTGAGCACCTGAATGACGAACTACGATAAGCTAAACCTACACGAATATCAGACACATTGTTGAATTGTAGACTTAGGGAAGTCTAGAATACTGTAGGTGAAGTAGTCTACCAGCTTTTCAAATTCACAACATTTGATATTTTGAAAAGCTTCAATGTGCGATTCCCGGTGGGCTCCAATTTCTAAGCCACAAGTTCTCCATTTTTTACCTCAAACCTTTACTAACCTTAGATACGATTCCGACAACTTAGGCTTAAAATCTTGATGCACCGCCATGTGACTTTATCCAATCATTTAACAATTCCTTTATTTGTTTTCTGTAGGAAGCAAAACGGCCAAGTTCTGCTATTCAAGGAATACAAATATCAATGAGCCTTCGCCTCACCATTGCCAGAACTCACGGGGTCTGCTCTCAGCAAGACGACACTCCCCGCCCAGGTCCTCGCACTCCTCTGTAGTGACCCCACCTCCCCTCCCCCTTCGACACTTCCCCTTCAGGAGCACAACGAGCTCCTCTACCCCACCCTCGCCTTCCCTCAAGGACCAACCTCCCTGGTCCAACGAAAAGGACCCACCCCGCGCCTTCCGTTCTAGGCCCGAGCTAAGCAAGAGCAGCAGCAGCAGAAGAAGGATGAGGATGAGGAGCAGAAGTCCCCGGCGGAGGGAGGGAGGGAGTGGGGGAGGAGGAGGAGCTGTCCTTACGGTAAAGTCAGAGCAAGGAATGTGCCACGCGCCAGGCTGACCTTGGCGAGACCTTGCCGTCAGCACCATCGCCCTGGAGTCAGCCCAACCGCCGTCGCCACCGCCGCGTGAAAACCTTTACTTCTACACGGCGACGACAACAAGGGGTCACGCAAGACGGACGAACTACGGTGGATCCTCAGGTGGAAAGTGGAGGTGGAGGTGGTAGGAATAGGGACGTTGATAGTGGTGGTGATAGTGGTGGGAAGAGGTGGTGGTCGTTGTGGCGTGAGAAGTGGTGGTGGTCGTGGTGCAGGAAGAGGTGATGGTCGTGGTGGTGGTGGTGGTGGGAGAGGTACCTTGCAAGGCTACACGATGAAGGTAAGGGTACAAGAAGAGGAGCTGGAGGAAGGAACGAGTGTTGAGGGAATATGTATACAAGGCACACACACGAATACGTACATACATACGCAGACACACACACACACACAAACACACACACGAATACGTACATACATACGCAGGCACACACTATGTACCTATTGAGTACATATCACAACAGATGAGATAGCGATGGAAACAGTGAGAAGAGTAGAAAACACACGAGATGTGACAGAGGGGAGGGAGGGAGGGAGGGAGGGAGGGGGAGGAGGAGAGAGAGGTAGAGGGAGAGGGAGAGAGAGAGAGAAAGGAAACTTGAGAAAGAAAAGAGAGGGAGTGGGGAAGGGAGGGAGAGGGAGTGGGAGAAAGGGGAAGGGAGGGAAGGAAGGGGAGGGGAGGGAAAGAAGGGGAGGGGAGGGAAGGAAGGGGAGGGGAGGGAAGGAAGGGGAGGGAAGGAAGGGGAGGGGAGGGAAGGAAGGGGAGGGAAGGGAAGGGGAGGAAGGGGAGGGAAGGAGGGGAACGGAAGGAGGGGAAGGGAGGGAGTGGGAGGAGGGAGAGGGGAGGGGATGGGAGGAGGGAGAGGGGAGGAAGTGGGAATAAGGGAGGGAAGGAGGGGAGAATGGGAGGGAGTCGGGGAGGAAGGGATTGAGGGAGAGGGAGAAGGGAGGGAGGTAGGGGGAGAAAGAGAGAGTGGGAGGTAGGGGAGGAAGAGAGGGTGGGAGGGGGAGGGGGGAAGGGAGGGAGAGAAGGGAGGGAGAGAAGGGAGGGAGGAGGAGGGGGGAAGGGAGGGAGGGAGAGAAGTGAGGGAGGTAGGGGGAGGAAGAAAGAGAGGGAGCTAGAAGGAAGAGAAGGAGGGAAAATAGGGACGGAGGGAGAGGAAGGAAGGGAGGGGGAGGAAGGCAGGTAGGGAGGGAGAGGGAGGGAGGGCAGAGGAGGAAGGGAAGGAGAAGAAGGGAGGGAGGGGGAGGAATGGGAGTGAGAGGAAGAAAGGGAGGGAAAAGAGTGAGGGAGGGGGAGGGAGTGAGGGAGAGGGAGAGGGAGGAAGGGGAGGGGAAGTGAGGGAGGGGAACAAAAAGGAACACAATGGAAGAAGAAACAACAGCTTGCCTACTAGCCCTAAGAAAACAGGGCAACGAGGCGATAGAAGATGAACTTACGCTACTGCTACCACTATCCTTTCCAATTACAGTTAAATGTCAGGCTGTCAGATCTTTTATTGCAAGGGATAATATTTTATTTGCGGATTAGAGTCTAAGTATTTATCGAGGCGATTTTTAAATGTTATTGTGTAACTTTCAACGACAGTGGAAGGTAACGAATTTCACGTTAACAACCCGGTTAAAGAAGAAATGCTTACTTTCATTCGAAGAAAACCTTTTACCAATTACTTTAAAATCGTGACGTCTTCTTGTATTTGATTGGTCTAATAAGAAGTAATCTTCGACACTGAGCAAGTGGAAGGGGAGGGGAAAGGGAAGAGAGAGTAGGAGAGAAATGGGGAGAGGGACGGGAGGAGGTAGGAGGAAGGGAAGGTTGGAGAGGGAGGGTAAAGGGGAGGGGGAGGAGAGGAGGGAGGGTAATGGAGAGGAAGAAGAGAAGGGGGAAAGGGAGGGGAGGAAGAAAGGGACGAGGAAGGGGAGAGGAGGGGGAGGGGGAGGGAGAGGGGAAGGAGGATAGGAGGATAAGAGGAGCGGAGGAGAAGAAGATGGGAGGAGGAAGGGGTGGAGAGGAGGAGGAAGGGGTGGAGAGGAGGAGAAAGGGGTGGAGAGGAGGAGGAAGGGGTGGAGAGGAGGAGAAAGGGGAGGTGGTGGGGAATGTCGAAGAGGGAGGGGAAGAGGGAGGTGAAGAGGGAGGGGGAGATGGAGGGGAAGGAGGGAAGAGGGAGGTGAAGATGGAGGAGAAGGAGAGAAGGAAAGGAGAAGGATGGGAAGAAGAGGAAAGGGAGGAGGAAGAGGAAGGGGAGGGGAATGGGGAGAGGAAAGGGAAGAGGGAAGGGAGGAGGGAGGAGAAAGGGGTGGAGGGGAGGAGGAAGGGGTGGAGGGGAGGAGGAAGGGGTGGAGGGGAGGACGAAGGAGAGGGGGAGGGAAGGTTGAGGAGGGAGAGAGGAAGCTTGAGGAGGGAGGGGGAAGCTTGAGGAGGGAGGGGAAAGTTGAGGAGGAAGGAGACGAGGTAGGGGAGAGGGAAGGGGAGGAGAGTGGGAGAGAAAGGGGAGGAGAGGAGGGAGGAGAAGAGGTAGGAGAGAGGGAGGGGAAGGAGAGAAGGTGGCGAGGGAGAGGAAAGGGAGCGGGAGGGGGAGGAGGAGAGTGGGAGAGGAAGGGGAGGAGAGGAGGGAGGAGGGAGGGTGGGAAAGGGTAGGGGGTGGGAGGGAGAGGGAGAGGGAAGGAAAGAAGGAGAAATAGAGGGAGAAGGAGAGGGAGGGAAAGGAGTAATGTATCCAAATTCTGGGTAAGAAATATGATCATTTCACTATTCTTCAATCATCCTATTGCAAGGAAGTGCGAGGGAAGGAGAAGGAAATAGAGAGGGGAGTAGTGGGGGAACTACTAAAGGCAAGAGGAGGGGAGTACCTAAATAATAAAGTATATCAACTTATTTTCAAAATATGGAGAGGAAAAGGCACCAAGAAAATGGAAAAAGAGGAAGGGAGACAAAATGGTATGTGGAAATTACTGAGGCATTACACTACTATCCTGTTTATATATATATATATATATATATATATATATATATATATATATATATATATATATTATATATATATAATATATATATATATTTTTTTTTTTTTTTTTTTTTTTTTTTTTTTTTTTGCAAAACTACTTTACAGGAGACTGGCTCCCTATGCAAATGAAATATTAGGCGAATATCAATGTGGTTTTAGAGGGAGATCAACAACAGACCACCTGTTTACGATCAGAGAGATACTGAAGAAGAACTGGGAATTTAACATAAATCACTGGCATATGTTTGTAGATTTCAACCAAGCGTATGGCAGTGTACACAGACCATCCATGTGGAAAATCCTCAGAGAATTTGGAATGCCAATCAAAAATTTAATTATAATGAAAGCAACGTATAGAGTAGTGAGAGCACTGGAGAGAGATAATGTCGGAGTGGAGTTCGAACCTGGGAGAGTGAATATTGCGTATGCCGACGACGTCGACATAAACAGATGGGACCATAGATGGAATGAAAGGCATCACAGGAGGTTTTCAAGGGGACTGCTGGCGAATACTAGAAAGACAGGGTTGATGCATCTAACCAAAAATATTAACAGAGAACAACACACTGGCATTAGTGATGTGAGATATAGTGTGTAGAAACTTCAAGTATCTTGGATCAGTTGTAACAGATGAAAACCGGATGGACACTGAAGTAAAACCAAGAACTGCAGCAGCCAACCGATGTTATTAGAGCCTCCAAAAGACCCTGGGAAGAAGGAGTATATCAACAAAGACCAAACTAAAAATATATGATACAATATAAAACCCATCCTATTGTATGGATGCGAAGCCTGAAGCCTGACTAAGAAAATGGAAAAAACGTCTTTTTGTGTTTGAGAACAGTGTATCAAGGAAAATAGCGGGCCCAGTATTCGACAAACTAGACCAAGAATGGAGAAGGCGTCATAATGAAGAGTTACGGAAAATATCAGACCAAACAAATATCGTGAATATCATAAAGTCAAGGCGACTGCAGTATGTCGAGCACATTGCACGAATGGACCAGGAAAGAATACCAAAGAAGAGAGGGATGACGGACGGCGTGGTACGAGAAGGAAGACGATCCCCACGAAGAGAAGACCGCGACGCTGAAGATGGATGGATAGACAACGTGAAGGAGGACCTGGACGGGACCGGAGCAGATGAGATGTCCTGGAGCAATGGATGACAGCAATGGCACAGAGCCGCAGAGACTGGAGGCAATTGGTGCTAGCGGCGGTGAGGGGTCAGCAGCAAGTGGTCCCACCACCACCGGAATAAGCAAGTAGAGAGTAGAAGGAAGGAGGAAAGAAAGAAAGGAAGGAAGGAATGAGGGAGAGAGGTGGAGAGAGAGAGAGGTGGAGAGAGAGAGAGGTGGAGAGAGGGAGAGAGAGAGAGAGAGAGAGAGAGAGAGAGAGAGAGAGAGAGAGAGAGAGAGAGAGAGAGAGGTGGAGAGAGAGAGAGAGGTGGAGAGAGAGAGAGAGGTAGGGAGAAAGGTGGGGAGAGAGGTGGGGAGAGGAAGAGAAAGGAGCAAGAGGAAATATTTATTACCATCATCATCATCATCATCACCATGAGACATATGAGAGATAAGAGATTTAGGGAAAAAAAGGGAGAGAATTGTTGCTGTTAGGGAGTGTACGAGTTGACGAGCCCTTCTTCTTCTTCTATCTTTGTGGACAATCTGGCGCCGCCGCCGTTGGTCGAGTTAGTCTCGGGTGTTTATAGTTTGGCCAAGATTCCTCTTCCTCACTTACTGGAAGTCGTGGCGAGATGGTTGAGGTACTGGTGTTTTATCCCTCCTGATGTAATGGAATGCTACTGTTGTTTGAGAGCGTAGACAAGAGTGATTGTTGTAGTGTTGTGTACATCGGACATTATGGTAGCATGGGGTTACTGTGCGGGAAAAGAAGGAACAGTTATGTGGTATATTCCTTCAGATTTGTGTTACGCGTGTGCCAATTTGTTTCTTGCAAAGGGATGCTGTCAGGTCCCACTATGTGGTGGAGTGTCCTACTGTTCGTCTCGGTGTGCGATAGTGTAGTTCTTTTGGGTCAGAAACCTACAAGCGTCTTTATGTTTCGCCTTTGGGGGGGGGGAGGAGGAGGAGGAGGAGGAGGAGGAGGATGGGGGCAAGCCCGAACTTGGTACGTCTTCGTTCATTCCCTTTCGGGTCTGGTGGGAGAACTGGAAGATCTAGATGGCTTACATAGGGTTAAGTGTCAGTGTGTGTATTCTTGGTATTGAGGTAAGATAGGTTTCATCTTGCAATTCCAGTTTTGAGACTGTGGTTCTTGTGGATGTGGGAGATTTACTCTCATTGCTTGGAGGGGGGAGTGCTTGGTTGGCGTTTTGAGGGTGGGGAGTTTAATGGTACAGTAGAGTTTATATACTCCATCTTGGAGGCGCTGGAGTGTGTAAAGGAAGGGGGTGGATGGGTTTGTGGGTGAGAGATGTGGTGTATTGGAGGGGGTGAGAGTTGCAGAGGAGATTTTTGTACTTCAGATGGGGTGAGGGGTTGGGTTGGGGGGGTTCTGGTAATACTGGCGAGGGCGATATCGGGGATTTGTGTAAACGGTTCTTGAATCACGTGGGTGGTCTCTCTTGATGTGGGTGTTCGGGTGAAACTACTGGGTGGGTTCATCTGATGGAATGTAGCGCTTCGCGTAGACGATTCCTGGTCTGACCATTCTGAATCTTGGGTTCGTTTCACGCGTATCGACTTTTCGCCGTGGTGCACGACACGACACCGTGCTCTCTCAAACAACCATGTGTGTCTATGGACCTTTTCACAAGTCACGACCACGTGTGAAACTCACCCATGGTTATTTGAGAGAGCACGACGTCGTGTCGTGGACGGCACACGGCGAAAAGTAGATACGTCTAAAAGGAGCCTTAATCCTCTTGGGGCTCCCTCGAGACAAGAAACATTGGTATAATGTGCAGTTTAAGGAAGGTGCAGGGTCATCTTGAGTTTTACACATCTGGCCGAGTTTGAGCGCAGGGTGTCATGAGCGGGGGCTGAGCAGTGTACCCATATTCCTTCTAGGTGGCGACATCGTTGTCTATAAAGAAATCTATGCGCTCCAAGGTGTCCGTTCAGGGTGTGCATTCGTCGTGGGCCATTCTGCCAAATTAACCTTAGTACATGCCTCTCTCTTTCATCTATGCGCTACTTCATTTTTTTCTATATTCTGGACACAGTAAAGGAAGCTGTGTAGTACAGTGAATACAACTTTTTGGGTATTATAACGATTCGAATAAATTCTGTGACACGTGGCAACAGCGCTCCCCCCCTCCCCCCATGGTGCCACGCCGAGGTGCTAGAGGTAAGGTAGGTGGGATGAGGGCGGGTAGGGTGAGAGTGACGATCCGATATAACGGGTGGGCAAATTGGCAACGTCGCACTCGGGGAATTCCCGCTTCTGACCCACCATGAACGGACTCCTTGGAGCGCACAAACGTGTGTCCAAAGCCTTGGCTGTTGAAATAGTGGCGCGTGTGTGGATTGTCTCTACTTTAGATCGCCCACAGCTATATGGGTTGAAAATTGTGGTTAGTTTTCTTATCCTGATATAATCTAGTTACTTTTGATCGTCTTAAGATGGCGGCACACTAGCCATTTCTCTCTAGCATGCTACTCGCTTTTGCTACTTCGTTTGAGCATATACGACTTCCGTGACGATTTTTTTTTTCAAATTTCCAAATGTCAAATTACTCTTGCGTCATAGAGAAGCTGAATGACGAACTAAGAGAATTTAAACCTAAAATACAAATGTTAGACGCAGTGTTGAGATGTTCTTATTACGGAAGACTACAATATTGTAACCGAAGTCGTTTCTACTCAAACGAAGTAGTAAAAGTAAGCAGCATGCTAGTTTAGGGTGCCAAAACTTTTACTGTCCTTTTCATGATCACCCTCGATGGAGAAGGTGGGGAATTGCTTTAGACCTCAGTAAATCACTCTCGAGTTTAAAAGGGGACGAGGGAAGGCGCCTTACGTTTCTCACAGAGGTTCATTGTTGCAGGCCGGTGGAGGGGGGGGGGGATCCTCGTTTACGGAGGCCTGTAGTCCCTTCTTGTTGCTGTTTCGTTATTATCCCAGGCGAGTTAAGCTTCTGTCACATACGCGACTCGTTCGAGTAAAAACGACTTAGGTTACGATTTTCTATTTTTCGAATCTCCAAATGTCAAATCACCTTTGCGTCATGTAATAAGAACCTGAACAACGAACTAAGAGAAGTTATACCTGTACGAACATTAGACACATTGCTGAATGGTCCTTAGGGAGAATACTGTAAGCAAAGTTGTCTCCCAGCTTCTCAAATTACCAGATTTTGACGAGAATCTTGAATGTGTGACGGCATACGAGGCAGCTTTTCTAGCCCCTTCCAACTGTGGAATGAACAAAGCGGATCCTTAATAGGGCTGCTCACTCGTGCAGGCCGCTACTATACCACGTTACATGTTCCTACCACAGGGCCTACACTACCTGCCGTGCGGATTGTGCTAAAATCCTTCAAGAGACATCTCCCTCCCCACCCCGTCCCCATACACGACGCACCATCACCGGGGGGGGGGGGGGCTTTTGGTTGTTGGGAAGAAGACTGACAGTTACTGAACATACTTCCTCGATCGCTTCTTCACTTTCGGCATCGACTCTTGGAGGGAGTTCCAGGGATACCGTACCACCTGGAGATGGTGAGGAAGCAGCTGGGTTTCCCTTCAGCTTGCTTCAGATTCCCGCTTCGAGGTCTTGTCTCCTTCTTAGGTAGGATAGGAGACGGAGAGGGCTGTAGGATCTCCAAACAGGGTTCACAGCAGGTAAAGAAAATCTAACCCCCTAGGTGAGACAATGAGAGGATAGGATGGATGGATGGAGGGAGAGAGAAGCAGAGAGGGAGAGAACATAATGGTGGAGAGGAAGAGAAAGAAAGAGAACATTAAGGCAGGGAGAGGAGAGAGGGGGAGACAGAGAGACCATTAAGGTTGGGAGGGGAGAGAGGGAGGGAGAGGGAAGAGAGGGAGGGAGGGAGGGAGGGAGAGGAGAAAGGGAGTAAGGGAGTGAGGGAGGGAGAGAGAGAACATTAAGGGAGGGAGGGAGGGGGAGAAAGGGAGAGAGAGAGATGGGGGGAGGGAGAGAGAGAGAGGGAGAGGGAGAGAGAGAGAGAGAGGGAGAGAGACAGGGAGAGAGAGGGAGGGGAGAGAGGGAGAACATTAAGGTAGGGAGGGGAGAGAGGGAGGGGAGAGAGGTAGAACATTAAGGTAGGGAGGGGGGAGAGGGGGAGGGAGGGAGCATTAAGGTAGGGAGGAAGAGAAGGGGGAGAGAGAGGACATTAAGGTAGAGAGGGAGGGAGAAAACATGAAGGTAGGGAAAAAACGAGTGATTAGGCCGTGAGAAAACAAACAACAACAGAAACAGAGGGCATGGGAAGTGAGGGAAGAGGGAAAGAAAATGGGTAAGAGGAGGAAAAGTCAAAGAATGGAGAGAGAAGAGGATGGGTGGATGACGGGAATCGAGAGAAGGGGAGGGTTACATCACTGAAAAACAGGGTCGAGATGTCAATGGAAGAATCTGCGCGTGCGTACGTGCGTGTGTGCCAGTGCCGCGTCAAAATGTTGTCAGACGAAAAATGACTGACGCAACTCATCGTCATCATCAGCACGAGGTCCCACGTTCGCTCCCAAACGTGGGACACAAAAACTTAACTAGTCCGGAACCCCACGGTCCAACTTCCCCCCCACCCTCCCACCCCTAGTACATCCGCCCCTCCTCCACAAGGTCATTACACCACCATATTTTCAGGATACGGCCGATGTCCTCCCACTACCGAAGAGCATCGTCCTGTCCACGCGGAAGGCGCTGCCCTCGACTTCGGCCTTACCACCGCCAGGAACGATGAGAATGGCAGTGTCAGGAACTATGGAACCACGCTTATCTTTTAATCATGATGCACTAACTCTTGCAGGCACTCGTTGTAAGACTCTGGCCTGGCAGAACATTTTCTTCAGTTTAGAGCGACCCAGGGTTTACAACGGGAGTAAACAAGAGAACACCGACCCGTTCCGTCGAAGTGTAATATCTGGGGCGTCAGCACGCACTCCATCTGCACGACGGCCGGGCACCCGCTGGCGATCTCAAAGTGGTCAGCCAACAACACTATCAGGAACATGACGTGGGAGCTCATCGACAGCTCCCATCACGACAGACAACCACCACAATGTGACACAAGATCATGTCCATCAACACACTATTAACGATTCAACAGTAAATAAAGAATAAATAAACAATGACACGAAAATAAACAGATTATCGAAACAACACACAACACTCGAGTTTTCACTGTGATTTCTCAGCGCACCGGGGGTGGGGAAGGGGAGGGGGCTTTCTGAAATCACATTGTTTACGACTGGCATCATCCAAGGGCCAATGCATGTCCACGGATTACAACGGGATCATTACCAGTGGGGGGGGGGGGATAACACACCACGGCGCGGCACGCGGGAGCGGAACCTCTGTCTCTCGAGGCCGCGAGGAGACTACGACTCGGGGAGAGGGCGTCACACACGCCGCTTCTTCCTTCTCCTCCTCCTCCTCCTCTTCCTCCTCCTCCACCACCACCTCTTGTTGGCTGAGGGGGCTTGCTCGCTCTCTCGCCCTGCCACGAGGAACATTACCTACGGCCACAGCTAAGGCTGTGTCACGCGCACTGCTGACCTTGAGGTCCCGTAGCCCCCACCACCACCACTTCGGCAGCCCCCATCACCAACCACTAGGGCGGTGGCCTCCTCCTCCTCCTCCTCCTCTACCACAACCGTCTCTGTGCGCCTGCGTCATTCTTCTATCTACGCAAGCACGCCTCCAATCTGCCGAAGGATGGCAGGGAGGTGAGGGAGGCGAGTTGGCGACAATAACGTTTGCGTGGTGACCAGACCAAGCCGCCGCCGCCGCCGTCGTCTCCGGTCATTGCGTAAGAACGTTTGTGTGCGTGCCCCCCCCCCCAACCACCACCGCGCTGCCTCCAGGGACCCTCCAGGTACCTCGCGGCGGTCCCTGTCAAGCGGGCACTCCTCTTCGGGGGAGGTCCTTTGGCTCCGCACGCCTGCCTCATGCATCGAGGGGACCCGCTGCGCCCTCTTCGCCTCCTCCTCCTCCTCCTCCATCTCTGGGCACCCCGACCATCTCGGCTCCATCTCCCTCTCTGTCTTTGTGTGAACGCAGGGGGTCTAGCCGAGAACAAGGCGGGATGTGATTAGGCAGGCCGAGCACGAGTCGTAATGCCCGGCCGAGCCCAAGAGAACGAAATCACGCCCCCTCACCAGCCCCTTTCAGAGCTCAGCACCTCCCGACAACGCCAATGACGATGGCTATGGCGGCGACGACGACGACAACGACGACGACGACGATGACGACGACCCAACGGCGATCGACCCCTTGGTTCCTGCGCTCACCTTAGTTCCAAGGCTGGGCTGGTTCGCTGGCTGGTATGGTGACGGAGGCAGCGCGAGCGCGGCCGGTCGGGTGGTCAGTCCACCACCACCACCAACCAGACCCACGCAGCCCCTCACCGCGCGCGCGCACACACACACACACACACATACACACACACACACACACACACCACTAAGCCAGCAAGCCAGGCCTCCTCTACCGCGCACCAAGAAGCACCACGCCACACCTGCGGGCAGTCCTGGTGGTTCTGTAGCTACTACAAGAGTCCAACACCCAATGCCCCTTCCTCACTCTTGTCCTACAACCACCAAACACCCTCACCCGAGGGCTACAACCGTCACCCTACCTCCCCTCCCCTTCCCCCTCCTCCCATCATGTCACTCCATCCCTTCCCCCTCCTCCCCCTTTCCTCCCGCTTGTTCTTTTCGAACTACCACCCTACACCATCGTCTTGTTACATCACAAAAGCTACCTTCCCTCCCTCCCTCCCTTCCTCCTACCACCAACCATGCCACTCCCCTCACCAAATCACAACGGCAACTATAAACACTTCTACCTCTGCCACCACCGCAAATATTTACTACAACTTCGCTCTCGCAGGCCACTCCCTCAATTTCAACTCTCTATTAACTTTTACCATGACGTCAACACCCTAACGTAACCCTTGTAACGAAATACATCCCCGGTCTAATACCACTCCTCCTCCTCTTCCTCCTCTTCGATGGCCTCCGCTTACTACTGCCACTCCACTCCAAATTCCTCACCACGCCAGTCAACAAGCCCCAGTAACCATACCTCTTGCCTCTGGGCAAAGGAGCACACTCATGGAGTACGGGCAGGGACTGAGGTTAAATGGAGGAGTATGACTGGAGTAAGGGTGGTATAAGGGGTGAAGTATAGGGGTGGGGGTGGGGGTGGGGCAGAGGTGTGGGTGGGGGTACGGGCTGGATATGATGTGGAAGTAAATGAGTGTCGGTTGGGAACAATTGTCCGGGGGTTGGGTGCAGTTGTCCGGGGGTTGGGTGCAGCTGACCTGGGCTTTGGCGAAGTTGTCCGGGGGTTGAGTGCAGTTGTCCGGGGGTTGGGTTCAGTTGTCCGGGGGTTGGGTTCAGTTGTCCGGGGGTTGGGTGGACTTGTCCGGGGCTTGGGAGCAGTCATCAGGGAGTTGTGAGCAGTTGTCAGGGGGTTGAGTGCAGTTGACAGGGGCTTGGGTGAAGTTGTCCGGGGGGGTTGGAGATGGGACAGGGGGTAGAGAACGGTGTAGAGGTGGGGTATAAGTAGGATGAGGAATAAAGTGTGGTAGGGTATTGGAAGTTGGGACAGGGGTAGGGGTTGAGAGAAGGAGTAGGGATGGGACTGAGGATGAAGTTGGGAGTGGACAGTGGTAGAGGCTGGGCGTTTGGGGGTGAGATGTGTGTAAAAAAAATCTTATGTCAGAATGGCGGTTGCCATGGAACTTACTGCAACAGTCTTAAGTCTACTTTGAAAACGTCATAATACTGCGTGATCACACTGCCCGGAAAGTATCGTCGACTCTGCCCCCCACCCCACCCCTCCTTGTCAAAACACTTGCATCCCTCATTTCCCTCTCCTCCCCGGCTCACAAGGTGTTGGCATGTGTCTGTCATTATATCATTAACATAAATCACGATCATCTTGGCGCTGCCACATTCCTCCAGCAAGGTTTACCGCCCCAAAACTAAAACTTTTTTTTTTTTTTTTTTTTTTTTTTAACTGGGGAAAAGTGGGGACAACTGAGGAAAAGAATTATGTTTATAATTGATATTAGGAACAACACGGTTGCAAAACATAAAAAAAATCTCAAATTATACTGAGGAGGAAAGCTACAGGATATATTTTCTTAAGTGGTAAAGAATCCTACAAATCTATTTC
>NC_134782.1:69786116-69831116 GCF_046742065.1 Oratosquilla oratoria | reverse complement strand
CGCCGCTGCCGATCGCGACGCCTTCATTTCCTGGGTCGACTATCTTCAACAGAAGACAAATTTGAGGTGCTTTAATACAGAGACGTAATCTACATTTATGTTGTTGATAGCACCAAAATATCTTAAGGGATTATCACACTGGGATTCCACGGGCTTCACCGGCGCCGACCGTTGCGAGTTCGTCTGAGTAAAAACGACTTCGGTTACAATATTCTATTTTTCAAATCTCCAAATATCAAATTATCTTTCCGTCATATATAGCAAAGCTGAATGATGAACTAAGATATTGTAAACCTATACGAATGTTAGACATACTGTTGAAATGTTCTTAGAGAAGTCTAGATATCTGTAAGCGAAGTCATATTCTAATTATTCATATAGAGGTTGCAGGTAGGATGTGGGAGGAAAAATAGCCCAGTATGATAACCCCTTTAGTCAGCAGTGAGGGTGGGGATAACAAGCCTCGATCTATAGAAACCTCTATTTCGTTCCAAGTCAGCCCACGTCAGATGAATACATAGAACAAAAGACATTATTGACACTAGCGGTTTCAACCGCGGGGGATCAATTACAATGCAAGTCAGTGGAGGCGTTCACACACAGCCGCACACTTCAAACCGCTAATATGAACAGGGCCTAACACATACATGCTGCTCCACACATACCATCGAACACTATTATCACCATCATCACCACTTATGAGCATTCAAAGGGGGGGGGGGTGTCGCCCCACTCACACGCCGTCGCCACTCTCCACGGTTGCTCATAGTCAATTCCTTTGAATCCAAAGCTCAGGAACGAAAAGGTTGAATAGTGGAGTCCCTTGGGGTGCAGTATTTTCAAAAGAACCAGAAATTAACACCAATATTCTTTCATATGCAGATGACCAGACAATAACCTACCACCTTGACACGGAGGAAGGGGGAGTCACGGAATGTGCGGTATCGGCCCAGGCGGTAGCTGCTTGGCTCATGGCATGGCTAATGCTAAGGTTCATGTCAGGCAGCCCAGAAGATTTGCACCTTAGTGCAAATCCAGAACTCGGACATCACAAAAAATCCAGGACTCTTGCCTCCTGCCCCTGCATGGGAAGCCACGCACGGCCAACATGTGGGTTCTATCACGGGGTTGGATGGCCATTACTCATACACGGTTCGTCTGCTCTTTCAGTGGTTTTCTCCGTCCATATGGGTTTCCACCACACCCTCCCCTCTGGCAGGTTTACGGTTTAATCGCCAAAAACACAACCATGCGGCAGGTAGTGCTGGGTTACACGGTACCAGTAAAAGATCAAGTGCCTCACCCTTACTCAATCCCACCGGACACCCATGGCCGGGCACAACATCCTAAAGGCGAGGTGAGAAGCCTGGTGCCTTTGCTACGACCCAAAACATCACCGCTCGCTGCGGAAGTCAAACTCGGTCAACGTAATGCCAAGTGTGTAATACCAACGCCGCAACCGACCTACCTATATATCAAAGACCCTTTCCCCCTTATCAAGGGGGGAAGGAAGGTTCAGTTATACCTATTAAATCCCATTTAACGACCCTCCCAGCGATGAAGGGAAAAAGAGAGAGAAGAGAAAGAGCAAGGAGAGGGAGAGAGTGAGAGAGAGAGAGAGAGAGAGAGAGAGAGAGAGAGAGAGAGAGAGAGAGAGAGAGAGAGAGAGAGAGAGAAAGAGAGAGAGAGAGAGAGAGAGAGAGAGAGAGACGCTTAGCTGTGTCCAACGGCTTCATCTTTGCCAACTCGTGCGTGTTTGGTATGTAAAGTCAGGCAAGGGTCATCAGTATCTTCTGAATTCAACCCAGGTCACCATGGTAACGAGGAGAGACTGAAACCAACGTGCCACAACGGCACGGAAAACTACGACGGATTAACACCACTAGGATTATTGGTATTACTAGATTTGTCTCCATAAATTTGGTTACCCTCTACTCCCAATAAAAAACATACACAAATACACACCACACCTAGGCTTAAGACTGGTACACTCAAATACATACATAGCTTATTTGTGTAACATCCACCAAAGAATAACAGTCATGTCCTACACATCACTATAGTTCTTGCGCTCCAAGGTGTCCATCCAGTGTGTGGCATTCGCCGTGGGCCTAACATCCAAATCAACCTTAGCATATGCCTCTCTCTCTCTCCCTCCCTCTTATTTCCCATGTATGCGCTATGATTTTTTTTCTGTGTTCTGGATACACCAAAAGAAGCTGTATAGTACAATGAGTATCACTTTTTAGGAGTATAACAACGATTTAAATAAATTCTATGGCACGTGGTAACAGCGCTTTTTCGCCGCCATGGTGCCACACCGAGGTCTCTCAGGGTGACAGGTGACAACGACGATCCGATAATGGGTGGTCAAATTGGCAGCGTCGCATTCAGGGGAATTCCCGCTTCTGACCCACCCTAAACGGACTCCTTGGGGCGCAAGGACTATAACAACATACTTTCTAGAGTATTTTCAACTCCAACAAAACACACACACTCACGCGCGCGCTGTCAAGCACAGCAAACCTCGACCAGCAGGATTTTTTTTCATTTATTGCAGATTATTAATACAGAATTGCTCTGCTAAAGTGGGGCTCCTATGGTGCCATATTAAGCAACTTCTAACATGTTGCTAACAGTAAACAGCTTCAACCATCCTCGGGTCATAGCCCTAAAGAAAGAAAAAAAAAATATCTCCTTTTTTCACATTCACTCAAGGCTACGGTTCTTCGTGCCAAACAGGAGAGGCACACTGAACTAAACCCAGAGAAATAATTTTTTTAGATGTACTAGTAAATGTTCGACAACCTAAATTAATGTGAAGCATTCTTCATAACTTTGATGGACATTTCCACTAGGAAATGGGATAAAGATAAATTTGACCTTGACAAACGGACAATTCATGAGAAAATGTCGGACATTTTGCTCAACTTTCTTTGACCTTCGCTACTACTGCCGGAGCTTTCATGTTATCTGATCCAATCGTTTCGACCAAAAATATGAACGAACAAAAACAATAACAATAAAAAATATATAACACAAACAATATTAAGCTATCCTTGCTAGCTTCATGGCCACTACCACAATCTTTATCACAACTACTTAAAACGCCACAACCATGATCCCCAGCACAAGCTCCACCACGACAACTACCACAGCCTCCTCCTCCTCTCTCCACGTTGTCTGGATCCTTCCGAACTCCCGATACCACTCGTAGCCTCGCCGCGACGTTACTAATCACCGTTATCTTGCCCACATGACCCTACACCGTTTCAAATGACCAGGTTGCACACTTGACACTTGCCTCAAAGTACCAGACCTCCTCCTCCCTCGCCTCACACAACCCCCTCATAGATCAGTGGTCCTCAATATTTTCCACTCCATTCCATCTCCCCTTCAACATTCATGTGGCTCCCATTCAGTTTTTTCCCAAATACCACTCCGACAAAAAAGATTATATTATAATATATATATATATATATATATATATATATATATATATAGAGAGAGAGAGAGAGAGAGAGAGAGAGAGAGAGAGAGGGTGTATATATATATATATATATATATATATATATATACATAGTGTATATATATATATATATATATATATATATATATATATATAATGTTGATGAAGAGAAACCCTTTGTTTTATTACATAGTTGACAATCATACTTATATTTCTTGTGCGAGGACCGAGTGATGGATTTTTTTCTCCCAGATTCCTTACTTTATACAGAAAAGTATAATTTCGAACAGCAGTCCATGTCCCCAACCCCCCACCCCCACTTCCCTTAAATTCTTGTCATGGCATAAGCGAGAAAGAAGTTCGAACAATACCTCACTTCAGCAACAGGAAGAAGTCTGCCTTTGCCCTGTGCTGCGTCGCCTGCGTCGCCTGTGTCGTCTCAGTTTGCGCTTGGGATTACATCAGCGGTGCATTCGGTACAAACCTGAAGTCTTCAACAATCGAAAATTGTTCGAGGTCTTCATGTTCGTTTATTGAAACCTCAAAAAATGCCATATACAGAGAAACATACAACTAAGCAATTCTTAGTAGAATTACCCAGTGGTAGTGGAACTATTTCATACTCGTGCTCAACAAGTATTACTGTTGGGACAAACTCTCGGGATTTTAATTTAGTCTTCACACTACATAACTAAACGAAACTTTAACATGGTCGACCTTAACACTTTGATAATGATGATGATGTCACTGATAATGATAATGATTATTATGATTATGATGATGATGGTGATGCTGCTTATGTCACTGATAATGATAATGATTATTATGATGATGATCATGATGATTATAATAATGATGATGGTGATGATGCTGGTGATGCTACTGATGATAATAATGATGTTATAATGATGGTGATGATAATGATGATAATTCTTATAATGGTGGTGGTGGTGGTCATGACGATGTGATAATGATTATCATTATGATGATGGTGATGATAAGTATATACAAATATAAAATTGACCTTAGCACCTAAGAAGTTACTCAAAAAGGCTGCCCATCGCGATGGCGCCCCCCCCCCCCCAATCCACCGCTCCGCCTCCACTTTTCGAAGATTCCCTTCTGACGCTCCTCCGCAACCTCACTGGAGCCGCTCCAGCTCATTGCTGGCGCCGCGACCGCCCCCTCCCCAGCCCCTTCGTCCATCCTCCCCCCCCTCCTCCCCTCCCGCAGCACTAGAAGTACCAACCCCACCCTTTCCTGATGGTGACCTTGGCTTGCATCCTGACTCTACACACACACACACACACACACACACACACACACACACACACACACACACACACACCCGCCCTACCTGACTGCCCCCCCCCGTCCCCCCACACCGCCATCAGCCTCTTCGTACTTGCCTCTTTACTCTCAGGGTTGTCTGCCCTCCTACTCTGGTTTTAGTCTCTCTCTTTCTCTTTCCACTAATTGTTACAACAACAAACTGTATGGCCACGGGCGACCGGCGCCACCCGGAGTCCTCTTCCGACACCTGTGTTGCTTTTGGAATGCCTCCAAGGTCCCACACCTGGGGGGGCGCATCAGGGATGAGGAGGAGGAGGGGGAGGGGGAGGGTCAAATACATGCTTGGTGGAAGGTTAAGTACTGAAAGAGATATAATAGGCAGATAGACAGGGAGAGAGGGAACGAGAGGGGGGGAGGGGAGATAGGAGAGAATGGGGGGAGTTGAAAAGGTGGGGAGGGAGGGGGAGAGACGACGGGAAAAGTAAGGAGGGGGACGGGGAGGGAGAGAGAAGGAAAGGAGAAAGGAGGGGGAGGGAGAGACGAGGAAGGGAGAAAGGAGGGGAAGGAGTGGAGGGAAGGAAGAAGGGGAATGGGTGGGGCGGGAGAGGAAGAGGGAGAAAAGTAGATACGAATGGAGGGAAAGAAGGAAGGACGAAGAAGAAGAAGAAAAAGAACGATAAGGGAGAAAGATGGAGAGGGAGTTGAGGGGGGAGAGGGGGATATGGGGAGGAAGGGGGTTAGGATGGAGAAGGCGTTAGGAGGATAGAGAGGGGGTTAGGGGGAGGAAAAGGAGGTTTGGGGAAGGGAGAGTGATGGAGAAGGGGTTAGGGGAGGGAGAGGGATGGAGAACGTGACGGAGAAAATGGTGGAATGAAGAAGAAGGAGGGGAGGAAGTGGAAGGGGAAAGCAAGGGAGAAGGAAGGAAGAAAGAGGAAGAACAAGAGGAGGAGGAGGGAGAGGGCGAAAGAGGGAGGGCACTCTTCCTCATGACAACATTCACCTGGTGTGGCACCCTACTCATCTCGGGATGGAAGGAAGGAAGGAAGGAAAGAAGGAAGGACTCCATTCCGCGCTCCCTCACCCATCTCCAACAACTAGGATCAACCTTGACGAGCTCCCAGGAAGCCTCCCGATCCATCTCTGTCCAGGACGCCCCTCAGCCTCGCCCACTCGAGGTCGCCTCTTGGGCGTGACCTTGGCAGGAGGGTCGTCGTCGTGGTGGAACGACCCCCACTTCTACCTGCCGTCTTCTTAAGGGGTTATCACACTGGGCTTCCACGGGCTTCTTCACCAGCGCCGACGGTTGAGAGTTCGTTTGAGTAAAAAACGACGTCGGTTACAATATTCTATTTCTCAAATCACCAAACATATAATTATCTTTCAGTCATATATAGTAAAGCTGAATGATGAACCAAGATACTGTAAACCCATACGGATGTTAGACATACTGTTAAAATGTTCTTAGAGACGTCTAGATTTCTGTAAGCGACGTCATGTTCTAGTTATTGAAATGTAGGTTGGAGGTACGATGTGGGAGGAAAAATAACCTAGCGTGTCCTTTGTAGTTAATCCAATAGTGTCGCCATCTGGCGTCCCGAGTGTGGGAAAAAATCCCTCCACTCTTTCCGCTGCTCCCACCAGGCCATTTCATTCATCTAAGCCAAACCCTTCCCACAGCGAAAGGTTTACAAACACGTCTCTAATCTGCCTCCATTTATCTTTACATTCATCTTTTCCTTTTCACTTCAAGTGAATCTTTCTCGAAGCAGCATTTATTTTGGAAAGCCCAAAGGGCTGCTCCATACCAAATTTTGGAAAGCCCACAGGGCTCCTCTATACCAGATTTTGGAAAGCCCACAGGGCTGCTCTATACCAGAGATGGTTTCAGGAAAAAAAAATCAGCCAACGCCGCGTGCTAGGCCTAACCGGAGTGGCGAAAACAAGTGTGGATATAGCATCCACTACATTAGCTCACTTGGTCTTCTCCCTCCCCCCCCCACGAAAATGCGCCTACCTGACTGACAGTGGGAGGGGAAGGGGAATATGATGATGATGATGATGATGATGATGATGATGATGATTATTGATGATGATGATGATGATGATGATGATAAGGAGGAGGAGGAGAGAGGAAGAACACAAGGTAAAAGAGAAGCGGGAGGAGGAGGAGGAGGAGGAGGAGGAGGAGGAGGAAGGGGAGAAGAAGGAGGGAAAGGAGGAGGAAAGGAGGAGGGGGAGGAGGAAGAGGAGAAGAAGGAGGAGGAGCAGGAATAGTAACAGGGGGTAAGAAGAGGCATCGAGGGAGGAGGAGAGGGGTGAAGTGGGGCAGGAGAACGAATGAGGGAGACGTGAGGGCATGCTGGGGGGGAGGAGGGGGAGTGGGGGAGGAATTAGGAAGATCGTCGCAAATAACTTGTGGGAAGAGCTCGTGGGACCGAGGGACGAGTGTGGGGTGGCTTTGACTCCAAACGAGAGGTGCGGGAGTGAGGGAGGGGGGAGGGGGGGGAGGGGAGGGGAGGGAGGTTACACGTGGAGCGAGGGAGATGGGATGGGCGGGGTGGGCGCCGAGTGTGACGGGCAGGTTGGACTGAGGTATGTGAAGGTCCAATTTGGACAAGAGGCTGCGAGTGAGGAAGGAAGGTCAGAATGGTGTGAGATTTAGGTCGTGGGTGATGACTTGGGGAGCCTGAGAGGGTTGGGAGGGCCGGAGTCGGGTACGAGGGTTGGACAAGGGGGGCCACAAGTGGGCAAGAGCGTAGCAACAACTCGCAAGGTTGGGTTGTAAGGAGTTTAGTTCTTTCGTTGCATTGTGCGGCTCGGGGCATCTCACGGGCGCAAGAGGGGAGGGAGAGAGGGAGAGAGGGAGGGAGGAAAGTGAGAAGGAGAGGGGAGACGAGGGAGGAGAAAAGGGAGAAGAGGGACGAGAAGAGGAACGGGAAAGGAACAAAAAGAGGAACGTGAAAAGGAACGAGAAGAGAAACGAGAATGGGGACGAGAAGAGGAATAAGAAGAGGGACGAGAAGAGGAACGAGAAGAAGGACGAGAAAAGGAACGAGAGAAGGAGCAAGAAGAGGAATGTGAAGAGGAATGAGGAGAGGGATGAGAAGAGGAACGAGAAGAACGAAAAAGGGACGAGAAGAGGAACGAGAAAAGGGACGAGAAGGGGGGCGAGAAGAGTGAGACGAGAAGAGGGACGAGGAGAAGGACGAGGAGAAGGACGAGAAGAGGGACGAGAAGAGTGACCAGAAAAGGGACGAGAGGGGGGACGAGAGGGAGAAGATGAAGGACACGAGGGGGATATCAAGGAAGTTGAGGTGAAGACGAATTTTGATTGATTTTATATTTATATTTTATTCATTTGTTTGTTTATTTGTTTTTGCGCCCTAACATCGTGGTCATATGGGGCCGCAACGTAAGGTTAAAGGCAACAAAGATGGTTGGGTTGAAATATACTACAAATAAAAATTTGGTATGGTAAGGACGATTAAAAAGAAGCACCCGAAAGATGTTCGTACAAAGGGGCAATGGGGTGAGCCAGCACAAACGGAATAACAACATTCGAAAGTATAACTACCGTTCCTTCAAGAGGCCAGACTTCTCTACGAGCACAAGAGAGAGAGAGAGAGAGAGAGAGAGAGAGAGAGAGAGAGAGAGAGAGAGAGAGAGAGAGAGAGAGAGAGAGAGAGAAGGGGGGGGCTTTTTTTTCAAAGTATCTACGAGATGCAGGATACCCCCTTCTCACTGCGACAACGGAGATTTATCGCTTTCGCAGGTCCATCAGACTGGGACAAAACTGTGTCGCGCTGTAGAGGGGTTATCACACTGGGCTATTTTTCCCCCCAACCTCAGATTCATTGGCGGTACCGACCACCTCCAGCGCTTTTTTCGCCGTAAAATCACTATAGGTAAATATTGTTTTCTCGACAAAAATACATGGAATGTCACTTGATATGCTGGAAGAAAAAAATCCCACCCCCCCGGTATATTAGATTCCTTCCCAAAATCTGCCGGCTGAAAATCTGCTCCAACAGTCGGAGGAAAAATAGTCCAGTGTGATAACGCCTTTTGGGGGACAAAGCTGTTGCGTTTCCCGAGAGAGACGGGAGGTCACCATATGCAAGACGTGATTGGCCCGTCCGGAGACGGGACAGTGCCGTCTCAGACCGCTCCCTTGCACGCGTGAGCACAATCATACCACCGGACGGAAATCAAAAGGGTTTATCTCTCTCATCTTGGTGTTTGTCAAAGCCTCCCATCTGCTCTACCAAATGCCAAGCACTGACACCCGTATAGTGGAGTACATACACATCATTGGGGGTGTGCCGATTAATCGGCATCGGCGAGAATCGGCTTTATTATTATTACTATTATTTAAGAATGGGATTCGGCAACGGTATCGGCAATATTTTGCCGATACCGATGCTTTCAAAATAACAGCACGAGTCGGAATAAATGTTTGAACAACTTAAATTCTTTTTTTTTTTTTTTTGTATTTCATATATAAAATTAATCATATATATATATATATATATATATATATATATATATATATATATATATATATATATATATAAACAGTAAAGTTTCTACAACAGAAATTAAGCGTGAGTAATATGGGAGTAAACCGTCCGGGCGTCCGTGGACTCGGTCGATTTTACCCGCTTATATGTGCAAAAATCGGTGGACGGGTTTACTCCCACTTACTCCGCACCAGCTTATAGCCAAACGAATCGTTTATAAAACAAATCTTATGTATTTTGACAAGTAAATATATAACAATACATCTTTATGCATTTTGGCTTAATAGTTCTCCGTTATTCAAAAATAAAAAAAAATTAAATTGACTTTAGAGGCTTAAAATTCGCTAAATTAAAAACATCTGGCATCTTTATAAATACTATCACATGTATTTTATTAGCGTTTTTAAAGTTTCTATTAAGGTTTGTTTTGTCTAATACGAGGTTGTTGTTCATCAACACAACAAAAAGTATTATTCTGTGCATTGATGTATTGTTTTAGTGATTATGTACTACTGGCTTATAGAATAAAACCACTAATTATGCTTAGTGATGCCGGTTTAAAAATATTTGTAAACAAGAATTTTTATGGAAACAAGCACATAATAAGATAGTTAAAAAGTAGCCCAATCTGTCGTGTATAAATCTACATAGATTATAAAGCAAGTGAAAATCATAGTTCAATTACTTTATATTAAAACTTATATAACGTAATTATATAAAGTGGAATCGGCATCGGCAATTAAGTGAAGAGGAGTCGGTATCGGCAATTAATGGTCTACATATCCTCAAATGTAAGGAACAATCCGAGTCACCTCTTAGCCAATAGGCTTTCTCATTCTCCGAGATTCCCCTAGGACCCAGAAAAACCCAATGTGGTTGCCTATACGCTGGAGTAGGTAGAGCCACTGTAAGAAGCTGGTAGAAAAGAGGGTTGAACGAGAGATGAAGACGGGTGTTACGTTTTATGGGTAGGGTGTTTATGAAACAATGTTGCCGAGCAAGCTGCCTGAGTCCGCTTTCCGCCTTGTGTAGGTAATAAAATTTCTAAACAATAGCTAGAGCTCGAGTGCATTGCCGACATCACATTCCTTTGTAACCCAAGTGAGAATTGTGTAGACTCCAGATTATTCTAAGTTAACAATGTTACCATAAACACTTGTAACAACGAATCTGGTGAAAGGATGGAGGAAAAAATTCAATTGGTTCACGGTTGTAAGATCATGCCCTTTGGTGAGGATCTTAAATATAAAGTTAAAGATCATTGGACTAAAAACATCACTAAGTCACTGCAAAGCTCACGTAGGATCTTGCATACGTGCTCTCGGGGGATTCCTTTGGAGCACGCTGTATAAGAATTAACGGAAGAAAGATACAGAATAAAATTTCTACATTTTCATTCTCCTGAAAGAAGATTATAACTAAATGCGAGTTGCCATATCCACAAGTGAGGACCACAAGGGCGATTACAGTGGCTAGTGTTGATAGGACTAACAGTAGCAAGAGAGGTGGCAGAGTTGACAGTGGGCAACAGAGAGAAAACAGTGGGGCGACAAGAGTCGAAATGGGCGACGAGAGAGGCGACACTGGCGGCAGCGAGGGAAAGAACGCACGCAATAAAATGTCTTCAAAGAATAGCACACGTAACTAAAACGTCACCGAAGAGAAGCAGTCATCGCACGCAACTAAAGACTACACCTAAAGAATTTAGTGGGAGATACGTGCTTACACGTGTGAAGAGAGTCGGTGCAACCAAGCATTCATCGCACGCAACGTCTCCGAAGAAACAAGATAATCGTCTGCAAACAAAACTTAAGCATCTACTCACGAACTCCAAGCAACATGCGGTACCAAGGAGTGCACGCAAATCCCCACGTTGGTACGAGGACGAGCTAGTGAAGGAGAGGAACAACTACAAGGACAAGGATGATGTGTTGCTAAGGTGCGCGTCCGTGCGTGTTGAGAGACGACTACAAGTTGAAGGAGTCGATTAAAATTCTCGTATTCACCCAGAAACAAGAGGAAAACCTCCAGACACAAAATAAAACAACACTACAAAGCTAACCCTAGAGCGAGACATTTTTTTAACAGTGATAAGAAAAAAATTAATTTACTATAACAATCAGGACTCCTGTAGGACCCATCATTGCAGGTAAAGTATTCAATAGACCTATTCAAATATCTATTGATACGTGATCTGTAGTCAATATTATAACTAGCAAAATTTTAAACCAATTGAAACCAGGAAAGAAAATCTTGGAACCAATCCATTACTCATTGCAAGGAGTAACAGGAAGTCAAAAACATTCGATGTTATTTTGTATAAAAATGAGCAACTATAAGAAAAGAAGGCATGATTATGTCCGGCTAAATTAGGGATCTTAGTGAAATCACAGTTAATCCCATTTTTAAATCAACTAGACTTAGAGCCAGTATCTGTGATAAGACTACCTATTGAGATAGATGGGGAATATAACAATGCACTCATAAAGTTTTCTCTTACGTCCGGCATGCACGTGAGTATGTGGTGTGAGGAAGTTCAGCCTGCACGACTGCCAGTGGCCTGAGCCTTACAAAGTAAAGGACATGTACACGTTAGCTTGCCACATTCACTAATTTACCTTGTGAAATTCGCATCTATTTTTCAGTGAAGAGATATTTGAAGATATTAGCCATGCCTAAGCTATCCAAACAAAAGGCACACTTGCAGAAGATAAGAACGTCTACATTAGCAACTCAAGGGGAGAAAGAAAGAACCCCAGCATCAACTTTGTTATCACCACCTCCGCCACCACCACTAGTACTCCCTTCCATCTACATCCACATCCTCAGCACCTGATCCTCTGTCCTCTACACCTATATCAGACAAGTTGTCTCTACGCAAACAACTGTTTGCTAACAAGTGGCTACAAGGATGCCTCCTTGTTGCAACACCTTGGGTTTAGAGTCTCAAACCTCACAGTGATGTCCCTGATGCAGCAAGAGCCTGTTCCAACACCAGAAAGGAAACCCGAGAAAAGAAAGAGAGCTGAATCCCAGCAATCAGACTACCTTGCTGGGTCATTCTAGACCAAGAACTCAAACTTTGCAACAAAGAGTGAGGTGGCGGTTTATGAGACCCTCACTTTGAGTGAATAATATCCTACACTGTAGGAGGGTACAAAGTGCCTGAGTTACTTCAAAGATGCAAAATCATCATGAAAATACAATGGAACCTGTTTTCAATGGGTCTTAGGAGGTCCAATGTAAAATTTAGTCAAACAAGGAAAAAAAAAACTTTAACACTCATTTCTGAAAAACTTAAGTTTTTGATACTCAAAGTCTATCTCCTCCCTCAATTTTCAACCGATTTTTGCATATGAGATCTCTATTAATAGCTAGATAAATGACAAAAAATGAAAGAGAGTTTTTTTGCATATGTTAAATAAATCTTTTTTAATAACGTGTCAAAGTCAAAATTTTGCGTTTTTTTCGATAATTTTTTTATCTTTTTTTTCCTCGGCGTTAAACAAAGATATTAAAAAAGCTTTCTATTTTGTTTTTTTATATATGTAGAAGATTCTTTTGCTGTAAAATGAAAGACATCGAATAAAAATTGTAAGAGGAGATAGGATTTGAAAGAAGCCCAAAAATATGGTATTTTTTAGTTTAGTTTTTTTTTTTAATAAAAAACTACTCGTCAGATCTGAATAAAACTCATGCTGTGAAGGTTTCCTCAGACCTAGATATCACACAGAAAAAATCAGCAAGATCCTTCAGAAAAAAAGATGGAACTTCCCATTGATTTTGATGCCAAATCAGATGTTACCATACGTCCAGTTATTGACTATAGGAAATTGAATACACAGACAATACCTGATCGATTACCATTATCAATAATAACAGATATACTTCATAGTTTGGGAACTAAGAATTGGTATTTTAGTACTATATCAAATCAGCATTTTGGCAAATAGAGATTCATGAAGATTCTCAAGATTATACAGTATTTTCTACAACAACGGGGCATTACACATTCAAACGAATGCCATTTGGGTTATGTAACAGTCCATTAACTTGCATAAGATTATTGAATACAGTACTAGATGGGTTGTTAGGAAACACTGCCAGTGTATTTCTAAAAATCTTAATAGTTTCCCAAACAGCAACCAAGCCCTTTAAGAAATTAGATTTGCTATTCTCAAAACTAGTTGAACAGGGTTGAAAGTGAAACTTGAGAAATATAAGTTTTTGCATGACAGTGTCATTTATTTAGGACATAAAATAGACATGGACTTTGTACAGTGAACTCAAAGGTAGATGCAGTAAAGATCCACCCAGTACAGAACAATGTAGAGAAAGTTAGAAGTTTCTTGGTTGACAGTGTATTATATGAAGTATATTAAGGGATATGTATGCATAGCTAATCCATTAAGTTCTTTGTTAAGGAAAGATTAAAAATTTATTTGGAGACCTGAACAACAAGCTTTTGACAAGTTGAAAGATAAACTTACTAGTTCTCCAGTCTTATTTTTCATAATTATGATAGAGTTCATTCTTTGTCCTGATGCATCAGACATTGGGTTAGGAGGCATACTGATGCAAGAGATGGAAAATTGCAAATAATAGTTTTCACATCAAGACTTTGTAATAATGCAGAGAGAAACTATTCCATTACAAGAGAAACATTAGCAGTGATATATCACTAGAGAGTTTTAGAGATATGATACTGGGTTATCCAATCAGTGTGGACTGATCACACAGCTATTCAGAACTTATTCAAACATAACAATCTTAGAGGCAGATTAGCCAGGTGGTTTACTACATGTCAATGTTACAAGGTTAAGTTTGAATACATTTCAAGTAAGAAGAATGGTGCAGCAGATGCACTATCTACGAATATTAGCCAACCAACAACGGGGTTGATCAATTTTATCTGCAGTATTAATGAACTAGTAACATTAGATGAGGAATTGATATGGGAACAAAGAAGAGATCTGACTTGAAAAAAAGTAGCCCAGAATTTGATGAACTCATGGAGTATTCCTCCAAAACTACCAAAGGGGTACAAGATAGAGGACTTTCCTTTAAGCAATGGACTTTTGTATAGAAAAACAGTTGTAAGTGGATGGATATTTCTAGGGGTCCAGTGAATTACAAATAGGAGATTTGGTCCTGGCCAAAATGCATACAATCAGTAATAAACTTTCAATCAGATACTGCAGTCCTTATATAATAATTGATTTTGCAAGTGGAAATAAATACAAGATCTTACACTCAGAAACTAGGGAAGTGTCAGTTAAACATGTAGACGATTTAAAAAGGACTATAACAGAACTTTATAATGATGATAATTGTGACAATGAGGATTGTAAGACAATGACTCTCCTTAAGGAATAAAAACAAGATACTCACTCTATACATTTTATTGGGGAAACTTTGAGTTCTGATAATATTATGTATGAACTTAATACAACCAATTTTTACTGATAAGACTGGATTTATAATACTGATATGAATGGTGCATGCTTGGGATTGGACACTGTACAACCTGGAGCCTTGACAATGTATAAAAACAATGCCATTAACCCATTCAACTCCGATGACAAGATGTCTTGTCATTTGGTCAAATAAAACAAAAAATCATAATAAAACAACAAAATGTTTGATGATCAAACAGCACCAGAAAAATATGACGTCATCAGTCCTCCTCGAGGAGGACTGATGACGTCATATTTTTCTGGTGCTGTTTGATCATCAAACATTTTGTTGTTTTATTATGATTTTTTGTTTTATTTGACCAAATGACAAGACATCTTGTCATCGGAGTTGAATGGGTTAAGTATTATAAGATCATGCTTTTCTTTGTTCCATGAAACAATGAACATTCTTGTGAAGCTTCACTAGTTAAGAATATGTCTGTAATGCTGTAAACCAGGTTACTCATAGTAACATAGGAAGTTCACATTTCCTGTTTTTTCCAAACAAAACCAGAGTATTTATTATCTGTCCTGAATTAGGTCCTAGATAAAAATAAGTTGAAGATCCTATCTCATTTTCTGACAAGTGTGAAATTCATGCAGGGACACTCTCCACTATTGCTAACACCTTTAATATGGTGCATGTAACTGAAAAAACATACATACATACATATACCAAGGCTTTTTCCCCCTTTCAAGGGAGGTAGCCAAAAAGGAAAAGGCATAAAATCATTCCCACCCATTCCATCCCTGAATACACTCCACACCCCTCCACCCTCAATCTTATCTTAGCACCTCCTGGATGACGGATCATCCCTGCACCTTGTCCACTGCCCTGGGTCAGAAGCAGTGTCGCAAGACACAGCACATCCACAGCAAGGCCGCTTCATTAAATCAGCGACCCCCTCTCTCCGTTCCCCCCATGCATAAAAGGAGAAGATGGGGAGAAATCCCTTCGGGCTGCGTCAAATTTTGTTCACACATACTACCTCAACCCCCATCCCCCCGCCCATTCCACCTCATGCATCACAACATCATCCATATACAACCATTCTCCATTCACCCCTGTCTTGTCCTCTCCCGTCCTTCCTCAACAGACCTTCCTCACAGATATCAACATAATCTTACCAGAAAATTCACCACCTTTGATAATAAGAAAGCAACATCCATCAAGATAAAAAATAAACAACTCTTACAATAACTATTGTATTTTCTTCATTCTTTTCTCCTCCTTAATTGTCACTGCCTTAACATAATTTATTGTAATCAGAAAGATGAAGGCATCAAAATCTATTTGACACTTACCAGCATAAAATTGTAGTATGCTGGAGCCCTGTAAGAGGCTAGTAGAAAAGAGGGTTGAGCAAGGGGGTAGAAGACGGGTGTTACATTTTATAGGTTGGGTGTTTATGAAACAATATAGCTGAGTGAGCTGCCTGAATCCACTTTTCACCTTGTGTAGGTAATAAAATTTATAAACAATAGCTGGGAGCTCGAGTGTATTGCTGACATCACATTCCTTTGTAACCTAAGTGATAGTTATGCAGAGACTCAAGATTATTCTTAGTAAACAATATTGCCATATAGACTTGTAACAAGAAATCTGATTGGTGAAAGGGTGGAGAAAAAAATTCAATTGTTTCTTGATTGTAAGATCACACCCTTTGGGGAGAATTTTAATTACAAAGTTAAAGATCATTGGACTAAAAAATCACTACGTCACTGCAAAGCTCATGTAGGATCTTGTATACGTGCTCTCAGGGGATTCCTTGGAGCTGTATATGAATTAACAGAAGAATGACACTGAAGAAAAATTCTATATTTTCATTCTCCTGGAAAGATTATAACTAAAAGAACGGTATGGGTTAACCATGAGAGACTCCCTCACAGCCTTTTCCTGTTCCCACTCATTGCCTCCCACTTTGTATATATACTCATGTTTGTTTCACCATTGTATCCTGAGGATATCTAAATAGACAAACGTGCTCGGTCATAAATTATTTTCCTTGGTGGTTTTTCTGCACATACATATATACATATTAATATATATATATATATATATATATATATATATATATATATATATATATTTTTTTTTTTTTTTTTTTTTTTAGGGTGATATATATATATATATATATATATATATATATATATCTATATATATATTTTTTTTTAGGGTGACAATTTTTGTTTTACTGCATATCTGGGAATCATGCTGTGGAAGCAGAACTGAATGTGGTTCTCAAGAACTACTTGTAGATTGTAATTAAAGTTTCCTTCAACCTATCAAAGTTCATGGTGCTACTAAACTTAGGTTTATTTTTCATTTATTTATTTATTAATTTATTTTTATTTATTGACTTATTCTTTCTTTCATTTTATTATTTTAATTGTCAGGTCTATGATATCTGGATAAGTCATGAGAATATAATATGTGAGGCCTAAGATCCCCCCCCTCCCCTACACTGAAGGGTTTGGCCCCTCAATTTTACTATTAGATGTTTTTGATTTATGGTTATCTGGATTAAGTTTAGTGATAATTTCTGAGTGGAGGCCTCCACTATATTTTTCCTAAGCCATCATTCTAGTTTGTCTAAGTAAGTTTGGGTGTTTCCACCAGCTGTTTTGTGGTTATCATGCTGGGGTACAATTGTCAAGTGATCTGCACACGTGAGCCCTTTGGTGTTATGCTCTGGATTTGGTGTTGGGAGGTAGAGCATATAATGTAGATGAGAATATTGCCCCCCGGGGAACTCAAACATACTCTTTTAGTCTCAAGATATTGTTGTTTTAGATTACTTTACATTGTCTGCCAACTAAGAAATTTGTTAGCCATTTCTTGTTGCTGTTATGGATGTCTATTTCTTTGATCTTTTTTCGACAGTGTCTGAACTTCAAATCTTTTGTTCATGTTTACTATAAATCTTCTTTCTGGTGGTGCTTTCTTGTTAAATCATTCCAGCATAATATGTGATGTTTGTGAGACATGATGGTGGAGTGTCCCCCTAGAATTTATATTGGTTTGGAGAGGTGGGTAGTTTATTTGTTACATTCTGCAATTAGTATTTTCATCACTTTGTAGTGCACTTGATGGTATCCTAGTCTATGGGTTCAAATCCCAAATGACGAGTCATTTAAACAAACTGTTGAGATGAATATTTGTCAGATAACTCCTGAATTCAATGTAAATCTTGCAAATGTTTCACCCAATGAATTCATGTTGGGAGGCTACAGGTGTAGTCATTCCAAGCTGCTTATTTTAGACATCTGCCATGGCATAATTGGCAGTATCCTAGTCTTACACTGCACAGCCTAGGGTTCAAATCTTAGACCCCTCCAATACTTACATTTTTTTATATAGGCTATCACCTCTTTTGTTTATCTCTACTGCACGCCCTCGACATCATAAGGGTTATAGTTTACTTTCATTATCCCTTTCGCTGCATTTTAAGACTATCGTTCTAACTGCAGTCTACCAATTTTATTCAGTTGAAGGAAATCCCTTTAACGCCGTTCGACTTAAGTATCCATTCTAGCTGTCAAAAGGCAACTTTATTCAGACAAGTGAAAACACTTTCGGAGGGGGGGGGGGTTAAATTACACCTATAGGTTTCTTTCCCCCAACAAAGTTTACATTTTTTTTTCTCTCGAAGCAAATCCCTGGCCAACCATTCCACATCCATCAAGGAACCCCCACCCCACCCCACCCCACTCTCCACCCTCAGATCTCTTACCTCCGCCGACCGGGGCCCCGGGGTCTTTCACAACTTCTCTCACGTGGGCGGCCCCGTCCCTCAGGCCATTCTCAGTCTATTATCCCACCTTCGGTATATCCTCAATAGAGGAAGAGGAAGTCTGTTGCCAGAGAACTCGCGTGTGTGTGCACGCACCCACGATGGCTGCGGGTGGACCTTGGCGGGTCTGTATATAACGGACTAAAAGAGACCATTTGGTCCGTAACAAGGGCCGGGGAGTTGATAGACCTCTTGGTGGGGGAAAGCTGCTCGCTGGCGGGCCCGTTGTACCTGTCGGGGGATGATGGGTGGGTGGGTAAAGTGCGGCCTGGCAGGGAGCTGGGCGTGTGGATGGGAGGCGCGCTACACTTCGAAGGCGCTGCGGTAATTACTGGACCGTGGTATGTCTGGTATGCGCCGAAGGACAACCCAAGTCATTAGAGCCTTACGCCTCCACCTCCACCACCGCACGCGTCCATCGCCAAGCGTCCTCCTCTTTCCCCGGCTCGCTCACCATCCTCTTCCTCCTCCTCCTCCTTGACGCCTCGCAAACAACGAGTACACCCTCCGCCTCTGACGTCGAGTCTGCTTCCTCTTTGCTTTCCCACCGCGTGGGGTACCACTGAAGCACCTTTCAATCCACACAGAAAAAACATGCCCCTCGACAACGGACCGAACAAGTCCTATCCATCGTTATAGCTTCTTCTTCCTCCTCCTCCACTTCTTTCTCTTTCTTCTCTACCTACCTCTCCTTACCCTGACTACACTCGATACTTCCGTAAAGAGGTTATCACACTGGACTTCCACGAACTTCACCAGCGCCGACAGTTGAGAAGTCGTTCGAGTAAAGTGAACATTAGTTACAATATTTTATTTTCTTATATCTCCAAATATTTGTCTTTCCGTCATGTAGCTGAATGATGAACTAAGACAGCAAACTTGTACGAATGTTAGAGACACTGTTGAAATATTCTTAGAGAAGCCTTGATCTCTGCAAGCGAAGTCACATTCTACTTATTCAAAAGGAGGTTGGAGGTAGGATGTGGGAGGAAAAAGAGCCTAGTGCGATATCCCCTAAACGTGGCCACTATCAAGACGACGGTCTTCAAGCCCCGGGTACTTCGAGACCATCGCGAGCCCATGACAGCATCGTTGCGAATACGCGATTTGAAACTGAAAAATTTCCTCTTGGTCTCGAAAGGCCTCGACGCCTTCCGCGGAGGGGAGGCGGCGTCATTCCTCTTACCTCTGGCAGCCGCCGGGCGATCTTCGTTTCCACGGCAACCAGGGCTGGGTAGCGAAGAGCAACACGGTTGTAGTCTCTCCATCAACTCCTTCAGTTCTGGGCAACACTCTTCCTGTTAAGAGGTTATCACGCTGGGATATTTTTTCCTCCCACATCCTTCCTCCGAGTTTCATTTGAATCACTAGAATATGATCGCTTACAGAAATCTAGGCTTCTCTAAGAACATTTGTGTATGCCAAACATTCGTATAGGTTTACAATCTCTTTGTTCATCATTCAGCTTTGCTATACTGTATACGACGGAAAGGTAATTTGATATTTAGTGACTTGAAAAACTAAATAGTGCATCCGAAGTCGTTTTTACTCCAGCTCAAATGTCGGCGCTGGTGAAGCCCGTGGAAATCCGGTGTGATGACCCCTTGAGCCTAGGCCACACTGGCTTCTAAAATCGCTGGCCAAACCAGCGATACGGCTAGCCATTCGCGCTGCACTAGATTCTCGCTGCTTTGACTTGCCGCACGGTCTGTCTTCCCTGGCATCTTAGTGCTAGCGATAGCGGTAGATGAGTATCGTTTATTCAACATATATATAACTAAAACAGTATTGCACTTCTTTTTTAAGGACTCTTAATGAATAAAGAAAAATGACGATATAAGAAAATTCCCAAGAATAAATTCTAATTTAATGGAAATACACCATTCAGTTCTCGTATGACAAGGCCGAAAATACGTCACGTCAACTTCATTGGTCCCATGAGGCCATTATAAGTCCCATAGAAAAAGTTCGTGAGCATGATGTCCTTTGAATATTTTTCAAGAAAAAGTACAAGTACAGTAATTTTGCTATGTACTTAAGTCCAATTCCAAAGTATTTAGAATAACAGACGAGTGCATTTATCTATTAGTATCATCACAAAGTTCGCTAGAATCTATATACAGTGCATACATTTTGACATGACAATGTACTTGTTTGTACTTGAATGTACTTTGTATTTTTCAAGTAGTTTGGGTCTAAGTACAAATACATGTCGATCTGTACAAAGTCCAGATACAAGTAAATGTACTTGGACCCAACCTTGGCCTGTACAAGTACATGAATATCTGTACTTTAGTTCAAGTACAAGTAAAAGTAAATGTACTTGGATCCAACCCTGGTCTGCACTTGGACCCAACCCTGCAATGCCGAGAAGACGCTGAAGTGAAGAGGAGATAGTTTACATACTTTTTTTTTTTCTCTGGCCCGATTTATTCAGTGTCAGCTTACATATTTCTTTTTTCTTTAGCCATGGTCTTTTTCACTTTCTTCTTCTTCTTGGAGTTCTCGCTTACTAAAAATCAAGTGGCAAGAATAACTGCGGACGGAGCGAAATAAGTGCTTCACCAAAGCGCCTTGAGTTGTTATGATCCGATTCCGCAAGCGGACTTGTCGAGTATCAAATCATGGAAAACACAGGTCAGTCTAACGCAGTGGTTCCCAACGTGGGGCGTACGCCCCACAGGGGGGCAATTTGATTTTTAGGTGTTTTGGTAATCAAAGTCTTTGTTCATGTGATCTATTAGCCGTAACATTCCAATAAATAAAAATGTCGCAATCACATATTTATTTCATTCATCATTGTCTTCGATTTTCAAATTACCCCCAACTGCACTGACACCTGGCGAATAACTTCCATTCTAAAACAACTTTGGTATTTCATTTTGAAGTTTCCCAATCCTTCTTCTATTCTGTGTTCATGGCATTAAAACAGTACTTTTATGACATATAAGTACAATTATTAACTTTAAAACATGGTGGTAATATGAAACTGCCTTTATTTCAGTTATTAAGCACTGCCATCTATTGGAATTTGAAATAAACATAACCGTTAGTTCCACCAATTGCCACCAGAGAGTTACTGGGTCTGTCAGTTCTTGCATGTTGCGATAAACTGCTTTTGTTTACTTTTCTCCCATCAAAAAGTTTTAAGGCGAGTTTGATTTTTTTTTTGCATATATAATGATGAATGTGATATGTGGTGTGTTGATCAGTCACAAGATGAATTATGGAAATGGCAAAGTTGAAGATTTGGAAATATTTATCTTAGAATTTTGATAAGGTATTGGAAAATGCCGTTGGTTGGTATTATCTTATGGAACACTCATGTTCCATGTTGCAACCATTAATTTTATTATGTTCCATATTACAACAAGAAGGCACCATCTAATGATAAATGTTTTAGACATAGATTGTCACTTTCAAAACATTATTTTCTTTATTTGCAACAAAAAAAATTTTTACTTTTTATTATATGAGTTCGGTTTGTAGTATACCAGGGATGGGCTCACGTCTTGTGCCGTGGATGCAAGATATTTTCATTTGTGCCTTCTGTTCATAGACATAGCTTGTAACTTTCAAAATAAAATATTATTTTTTTTATTTGCAACAAAGTGTTTTTTTGTAAATTCTATTTTTGTTTCATATTATCACCCCTTTTCTATAACCCACTTTTCTATATGTGCTTGAAAAAAGATACAGTATATCAATGGTTCATGTTATTAACTTGTATTGCCCTGAAAGTTTTAATATGATATTCTTTCCAGTATTTCTGATTGTCATTATGTTGTTGCTTTTTTATTTCAAATTGAAGATTTTGCTTGATAACAAAAAGTTGTCCATATTCCCACCTTTTACCCTATTATTGCTGATTTTCACTTATGAATATTCCTAGTTGACATGATTCTTGCATTATCGCTCGTTATATGTCGTTTATTTTAATTATGTGTTAACGTCATAAACTCTGAAAGTGCAATTAATTTCACAAGATCTCATTTATTTATTTCAGTCACCAACCCTATGCATAAAATGAGTAGCGCTTGCAAGACGAAACTTCGTCAGTATTCAGAAGAATATTTGAAATTTGGTTTCATACCTGCTGTCCATAATGAGCGGTTGCCTTTCTGCCTCTTATGCCAACAGCAAATGTGACAGCTGCATTTCTTACCTATATCATCGGCTACCATTCTGATATCCTACATATAAGTATTCATATTAATAGTAACGTCGGTAGCGATTTTTGAAAAATTAAGACGGGCGAATATTATTTACCAAGAATTAGGTTATGTCTCACAGCTGCAATTCTTATCTATATATATATATATATATATATATATATATATATATATATATATATATATATATATATATATATATGTGTGTGTGTGTGTGTGTGTGTGTGTGTGTGTGTGTGTGTGTGTGTGTGTGTGTGTGTGTGTGTGTGTGTGTGTGTACTGTAAATCAACAGTAACACCGGAAGCGATAAAAAATGAAACACTGGCAAACGTCTTTATATTTACCAAGGGTGTTGTTATAATCCAACTCGATTAATCCTCGTTGACACGGGGCTAGTTGAGTAGCTGTTAGTGCCAGCGACTTGTAAACTACTACTCTACTTGCCCTATGTCAAGGGAAAGTTGGTAAACTTGCCTCCAAACAATCCTAGGATCAACACTTAATTGCCGGGTAAGCTAACTTACACTGGCACAAGCGGCTACTAAACTAGTCATCGAGGTCTTTTCCGTTCCCACAGTGCATCAATTACCCCCCGGCCCTTCTTCGAAACTCACCAACATTCTCACCTCCTTCTGGAAATGAAGTCTCAAGAAGCTGACACTGGATAAATCGGGCGCAACATCTTGATCTGTCAACCTGAGCTGTATTTCCTCCACTTTTCATAAGGAAAGTTGATAACCGACGACGACTGCTCCTCTCCTATTAATACAAGCTGGTGGTATAAGCACGTTAATATAACCGTTTAACATTTCTTGCCTGGGATCTATGGGAAAGCCCAAGGACCGTTGACGGTCGTTGTGAGGCTGCGTGTTTCCAAGTGTTAAACTTGGAGCAACAATCAATTATATCCTTCATCCCTTTCGTACCGAGCGATGCCTTTTCTTTATACACAAGTCGCCGAACTCCCCAGAAAATCTCCTTGAAAGTGAAAGGCGTGTACAATAAATATAATTATAATAATGAAAACACAGGGCCTACCAGAATATTCAGAAATGCAAGATTTAATTATGTCTTCACAGCAATATCGACTTCCACTTCCTACGTGACTACGTGACCCCAAGCTCAAATACACGAGTTCAAATCTAAATATGACAATGGAAATCAAGAATAGAGATTAAATTGGAACTGAACATGAATTTGAGTCTGGGTATAATAAAGAAAAATTAACAGAAAATAGGATCTAAGGCCCAACGAGCTTCTCCTTTCCTGTGTACTACAAATAGGATAAATATAAGACGCCAAGCAGTTTCCTGCCAACGTCAGTTGCCTAATGTCGCCTGCACGTCACTCGCTCATATTTTTATGGATTGCAGCTGGACTGGCTATTTTATTGTAAATTATGCTCGATAATGTCCATAATTTCCAAGGTTTAGTCAAAATTGCGTGTCACCTCCCCCTTTCGGAACACTAATTTCGATTTTGATGACTGACGGCAATGAAACCCTCACTCTACAAACTTGCTTGTGTCGCTATCTGATGACGGGGATATGAGCTACATCCGGGCAAAAGTTGCCTGAGAAATGCGATGCAAAACATGCGCAGCATGCATAGCATGAGTGACTGACCTTCTAATAGGGTTTCCCCCGCCAAATTAAAAAAATATATAGAAAAAAGGGAGGATGAATTCCGCCTTGAGGATTTGGCATGCTGAACAGGAGAAAGTGTTGTATGTAATGAAAAAATATTCGGACTTATTTACGAGTCAAAACATTGCACGATTGCACTGTGCTAGATATTCTCTCAGTTATCATCGTCAAATGAAATTCTGATGTACAAATTCAACATTCGCTTTGGTTACGTGTGCAGTTCACAATATTTGTACTAGATCGTTTTCGCTTTTTATCAGTTACTGATAAGACGTTCAATGTTGTTGACCTATGTTTATACTCATTATCATCACTTTAACCGTTAACAAATCCAAGGACTTCAAAAGTTTTGTGTCAATTTCTCATTCTTTTCACCCTTTCTTAGCTTTATTTATAGATCACTAACTTTTGATTCGCCTACGTATATTTACCAATATCACCTATAGTTGGAGATGGTCCACCAGTTAAAGATGGACTTTTTATAAAATTGGTTTCGTGAGAAAGCATATTGCATGTTGTAGCCTATACATTTCCATTTGTTGGCTTTCACACATATCTCATCGGAAACAAACCCTCCCACATACACACACAGGAGAGAGAGAGAGAGAGAGAGAGAGAGAGAGAGAGAGAGAGAGAGAGAGAGAGAGAGAGAGAGAGAGAGAGAGAGAGAGAGAGCAGGTGAGAAAGCACCCGAGAACGGTCTGCAATTAAGCAAAGTTCCAAATCGCGCCAGGTTGCATCAGTAAGTACATCTGCACAGTAAAGCGCGGTTCACATGAGAAAAAAGTTTCGGCACCAAGTTTCCGTTTTATGGGCAGCTTTTTCCCGCTTTGCTCGTGTGAACCGCGCACAAGTCTGTGTCGTGTAAAAAAAATGAGGAACAGATATAAACAGTAATAGAAATGAGAACAGTGAACTATTTTCAGTAAACGAGGGAACAAAAATGCCAAGTGAAATAAAAGCAGACGGCATAAAACTATAAAATATAAATGATATCGTTATAAAAAATCTCCAAAATACCAAAATCTTTCGAACCGCATTCTCGTTGTTGTTCAAGGATATTTCGTAGAAATAATACTCAGATAGTTGACAACGCTACCTTATTTCAATTCTTTTTTAATTCTCTATTTTTTTAAATGCCAATATCCTTAGTCAAACGTTGAAAAGCCAGTCGATCTCAGGTTGACATACGGTAAAATAAGGGATGTCGTGACGGCAATATCACCATATACTGGCAACTCAGCCTTTACGTTAACGCTTCTCATTACCCGGAGTGTTTGCGGCATGGCATCATCTTCTAGCAAATACTATGATTTTATTAAGCTATTAAGAGAAGCTCGCTGGCTGAGCGGGTTAGGCCGTCGAAGAAATGGCGGTTCCAACCCTGCCACCGGCGAAGTTAAACCAAGGGCATTGTTCATTAAATTCCACGCTGCAAAGTCCTCTGTGATGGGACCGTCCTAACCTTCCGATTGGGGGAGTTTGTGACGTAAAACCAAACCATTAGGAGAAGCCCTATTAACTGTCGCCTCAAGATTGATTTCTGCCGAGTGGTCAAGCCTGAAATAAAGTGCCTCCCCTCCCCCCACCAACTTGGAGGGCGTACGGTTGGCCAGAACAAAATGCGTGGCGTCCGTCGCCGACTTCAAGGCAAGAGAGCTCGTGCTACCCCGGCCAAACACGTCCAGCCACGTCGGTCGGCGGCGTCACCCACAACACAGTAAATATATCGGCTAATTTGGACGCGATATCAATTAGATCCGAGGTCTACTCCGCGACAATTCAATTAGTGCTACTGGTTCTGCACCCAATGAACCCGCCTCTTATGCTAATGACTCCACCCGTGCCCAATTAAATCGCCTGTTGCTACAGACGTTCCTGTGGCGCGCTGGTTTCGACCTCACCTCGTTCCACCGGGGGACAGGTTCGAGTTGAACGGCTACAGGTGACTTGCTATCTGTCCTGGTAGTCTGATCACACGAGGCAAAGAACATAAGAATGGAGGAGACTGCAAGAGAGGCCTACCCTAAACATTTTGCCCCTTACCACCAGTCCTCCCTAGCTGTAAAAATGTCCAGCCTGACACCTTTGCCTAATGTGCTTGGAATGCCGAGACAAGTGGCCGTTCGGGTTCAAGGTACAGTAGTCCCCCCCCACGTGGGTTTCAGGACCTAGTCAGACGATTTCATTCAACTCGGGGAAAATATATCGTCTGGTTATGACAATAGTTAGACTAAGGTTAGATTAGACCAGCGTTTCTCAACCTTTTTACCCTTGCGTAACCTTTAAAATAAATTGAATGTCTCAAAGAACTTCTGCGAAAAAAAACCACACATACCATATTTTTCTGATTTTATTTTCATCGTAATAATCGGTTAGATAGGATGATGTCTATATTACATTATTACAATAACCAAGAATATGTCGTGCGTGTTTAATTATATTACGTATATGAAATTAAATAAAAAATCAAAAGTGCATTAGCTTATCTCACTTGTTCTCGCGGAACCCTTAGGGACCTTTTGCGGAACCTTAGGGTTCCGGGGAACCCTGGTTGAGAAACGCTAGAACCCCATACTTATGTACTGCTATTCTTTAGTCTCCTGAAGATCACTTTAACACTGAATGAAATCGTCAGCTTATCGTTAGGTTATGACTTTAGTTAGACTACGATTAAATTAGACCCGGGGTTCTCCTGTATCCTATACTAATGTAATTCTTTTGTCTCCTGAATATCACTTCAACACTGAATGGGCCGGGTACCTACAACACAGAACAGCCACTAGATATAGACTTGCTACCCCGCTAAGGAACCATCAGATTAGACTATGGTTGGAGTAGGCCAGAGTTAGTTTAGTTTGTAACTTGCTTAAATGGTGGGTAGGTTAGGTTAGGCAGGCCAGGAAAATTCGGTTGGGTTATGCTTCGCTAGGTTGGGTTATGCTACGTTAGGTTTGGTTAAGTTAGATGGATTAGGCTAGGTTGGTCAAGTTATATTAGATTTACGCAAAGTTACGCGAGACTAAGTGTGACTGAGTCAGTTCAGAGTTCTGACTGGGTCAAGAGGACTGCAGGCCAGAGGCGACTCGCCGCCGGACAATGCAAAGATCCTATTATAATTCGTAGTTTGGAACTCGGCGTCCCGCTGGACACCTGCTGCCTTTTCGACGGCCTCGGCTCCCGAGGGGCCGAGGCAGGCGGCAACCATTTGGCCGAGCCGCGCGCGCGTACGACGAAAATACCTACACACTATATTCTGGACCGTCAAGAGAGAGAGCGAGGGCCAATGGTGCGGCATGGCACCTTCGGTGGGACATGTCTGGCGCCCGCCGAGGATGGATAACATTCTTCGAGAGTAGAACCTTATATATATATATATATATATATATATATATTTATAAATATATATATATATATATATATATATATATATATATATTTATTATATATATATATATATATATTTTTATATATATATATATATATATATATATATATATACATATAATACACACACACACACACACATATATATATATATATATATATACACATGTGTGTACATACAATATCACACATTATTGCCATATACAAACTCCCTTTCTGGTTTCAACTCACGTCACTAGGGAACCCCAAGTCCCGAGAGAAGTTGAACTTGACTCTGGAGAAACCAAGTCAC
Organism: Oratosquilla oratoria; assembly: GCF_046742065.1. NCBI lineage: Eukaryota > Metazoa > Arthropoda > Malacostraca > Stomatopoda > Squillidae > Oratosquilla > Oratosquilla oratoria. The sequence continues at coordinate 69,803,086 of NC_134782.1, read as the reverse complement.
AGCAACGAGACTCTGCTCCTGCTGGGGATGGTGACGACGAGACGGGCGGCCGATAACGACTGAAGCCGAGCTGGGGAGCGCTGCAAATGCGGGTTGTCTTCTGCCGAGCGCGGGCGGGAAGTCGCGCGGTAATGCTCAGGGCGGGCGGGCGGGCGGGGAGGACGACGGGACGGGACATTTGGAATGGGATGGAACAGGACAGGACGTGAAGTCGGGTCCATCTCCCCGAGGAATTGTCCCGCCGCATTACGTGAGACGGACTACTTGTCCATCATGACAGCCTATCCCTCCACCAATCTACCCTCCATGTTCCCATTTCACCCTCCGAACTCCACCTCAACTTTTTCCTTCCTAGCCTCAAGTTTCATGTACAGTTCCAACTTGGTCTACATACTTATTTTCCGATTATAATACTTAAGATTTTAATCCATTCCACCTTGGGCTATATCACCTTAAAAGCTATTCTAAGTATCAATGCAACTGCATTTCTTTATATCCTTTAGACATGTAGTCTTTCTTAATTTATTTCCTTTGTAGCAACTTGGATACTGTAATCATATCTCTTCCTCTTCGATCTTTCAATGTTGATAGACCCAGTGTATTTAGTCTCTCCTCATATGGTGTGTGTGTGTGTGTGTGTGTGTGTGTGTGTGTGTGTGTGTGTGTGTGTGTGTGTGTGTGAAGAAAAAAAAAACAGTACCGAGGAAGTCAAGTTTCCATGTCCTATCCTGTTACAAATACAAACTAAAGCCTCGTTCTGACACTTGAGCAAATAACTGTTGCCTCCAGTTCCATTTACCCAACAACGTTCTTTGTTGATCTCTCCAGGATAAAACGTTGGACTGCTGTCTGTGTTGTATCGTCCATTCAGGTCAGTCTTTCCATAAAAAAGACAAACATTGTCTACTACTAAAATAGTCGAAACCTTTCCTTTCACAGACACTGACGATTTGCAACCTACAAGCGTAGATTGTTTTAATTTATTTACTTGTTAAATCTATTCAGCAGAATGAAAATTCCTCGTGTAGCAAAAGGGGTTAATACATTTTTTCATTTTTTTTTACCCAACGTTCGAAACCAAAACTGCCGTAAAGGAACAGAGATACAAAGTTGCAGATCTCAGGTATACCATGTCTGCTTCACATCCATAGAAAACCTGGTAAATGTGTGTTTTGTCTGGGCGGTTTGACATCAGCGGGTAGTCTAAATGTTCTCATGTAAAGACAACGCTAAGCCACAGTCTGAGTCAGCCAGCCGTCTCATGTTCAGTATATGGTAAACACCAGTCTTTAAGGGACCCCATTCACGGTACGACCTGGTCGGATCCAACCTGACTGGATCGTGTTTGCCTTGCTTTTGGTTTGTCAGACGGACATACACGATCCAATCTGGTCGGATCCGACCAGATCTATCCGACAGCCTCAAGATCGGATCGTAGCGTGGATGGGGTCCCTTCAGTCTCGAGTTGCTTAAATCGTGTTCAGTACATTTCACAGCTCCTGGTCACTATTTTTTAACCTGGGACTCCCAACACAACGGGTTAAGGTGACAGTTTCGGTCATAAGTAACCACTTCATTCCCCAAAAGGATACCAGGTTCTTAAAGGTCCTGTTCACATAGCGGTTTCAACCGCCGTGGTATGAACTACGGCAGTTCACTTACAATGCAAGTCAATGGAGGCGTTCACACACATCCGCGCAGTTTTTTCTCGACTATGCGGTACTACCGCGGTTTCCGCGCTGTTCAAATTGCCAGTGTGAATAGGGCCTAACTGCCGTCAGGTGATTCTATTCAGCTTAGGAAAGGTTGTTTTACGAGAGGACAAGATCATTTTATTGATGGGGATGACAGGTCGTAAGAGACATGACTGCCTAGTATAGGCCTTATGGTCTCTGGAGTCTCCTCCAATCTTGTGCTCTTCAATCTCCGCTCTGTCCCGACTCCACCCTTCTACCGAACCGAATCGTCAGTTTCTCGCCAGAATAAATAAGGGTATAAAGGAAGTCCTGTTAAAGGGAGCTTGGGTCTCACCAATTAGGCCACGCCATTCGACTCTATACTAAGTTACCATTGCAACTATTTCCCTTGTCACAATTATTTCTATTATTATCACTATTGCTATGACTATCATTATCGTTATTATTATCTTTATTATTATCTTCACTATTATTACTATCATTGTTGTTATCATTATTAGGTTACTTTCTTACAGATTTATCTTTCATAATGCCGCCACGCGATTTTATTCAGCTCGGTAGGAGGGAAGGAAAACGAAGAGGATGATGAGGAGGATGAGAAGGAGGCGGCGGAGGACGAAGAAGAGGTGGAGGAGGAGGAGGGGGGTAGGGGGGATTGCCTACCGCCTTCGAACTAACAAAGTTGGACAAGTCCCTCCCAATTAACATAATGCAGATTGTCGTCACGCCATCGCGTCAAATCATGCTGACTTCGCCGTTCCCCCCCTCCTCCAGCTGCGTATCCTGTTCCCCCCCTCCCCCCACCCCCCGGGCCCACATTTCAGGCAGTCTCCGTCCGATTCCCGGGCTGTGATGAGACCAACAGCAGGTCAACACCTCTAACTCTGGATGACCAAAAGACACGCGAGACCGTAGATTTCTTCTTCCATCTCCATGTGTACTATGAACGAGCATAGTATAAATCCGCAGACCCAACTCTTAATAAAAACATGGCTACCGATAAAAGAAAGCTAATTTGTATACTCGATTGGCCACCAAGCCAATGGTTGTATATACCACTGTTCTCAACCAAGACTCAATCTCTTTATCCAAAAATACATCCTGAGCGTTTGACCTCGCCCGCCCGCCCGTCCGGCCGTGTCAACACAAACACGTAACCCCTTCCGTGATGAGTGGTACTTTCCCCTTTTACTCTGGCTCCGTTGTACCCTTTTCAAATAGGTCTAGTGCTCGTTTCGCACGCATCGACTTTTCGCCGTGCACCGCCCACGACACGACGTCGTGTTCTCTCTCAAATAATGTGTGTCTATGGACGCTTTCACACGTGGTCGTGGCGTGCGAAAGCGTCCATTAGCACCCACGGTTAGTTGAGATCATGACGTCGTGTCGTGGACGGCGCACGGCAAAAAGCCGATGCGTGCGAAACGAGCCTAATAGTCCCAATAAATATCATTGTGTTAGGACGACTGGACCCCGTCCTCGCTCCCCTTACCTCAACACAACCTAGATGGACACATCAGTTCAAGCACGTCCATCACACTTAAGTTACTCAATTTCCCGATCTGTATCCGAAGTGCCAACACCCAAACCATCAACTGAACCGATACCTCATTATATGTATATATATATATATATATATATATATATATATATATATATATATATACATATATATATACACACACACACACACACATATATATATATATATATATATATATATATATATATATATATAGTGGGTTTCTCGCCTTCGACTGTTACCCTGAAGTCTGCTGTTGACGTAGGTTCTTACTTTACATTTGTTGATTGTCACCAAGCCTGCTTATTCCACCACGGGATTCCCTCCATGCACTACTACCATCTCCTAAGGCAGTGATTCCGAAGCAGGGGGCAACTTTACCCCCTGGGAATTAAATAATAATAATACTAATGGTAATAATACACGGATGAGGGTAAACCTATTACCCCTGAAATTGCAGTATCTGTTCTGCAACACGCTATAAACTACTAACAATTATTTTTTGTTTACACGACTGGAGTGTATAATCATCTTTCTTTATCAAAGGTTCGGAGCAAAACCCCCACCCCCCACCCCGCCTCTATGACTTCATGCCTTGCTCGAGTTTTTCGTACGGGAGCAACGCAAAGGTAAATGGCTACGTTGATCAAAGACAAGGGGTTCTACAATGAGTGAGACATTGACGGAGTGAATGACTGAGTACGTGAGTAACTGAGTGAGTATGGAAGGGAGGAAGGGACCGGGAAAGAAAGGAAAGGGCTGATAACTTATGCTGGTCCTCTCCCAGTGAGTAAGTGGGGGACGGGGGGGGGGGGGGTGAAGGAAAGGGCCGAGATGCTGAAACCTCTCCCGCTGCCAAAAGGTTCAATCCAATCTCGATCAACAGAACGACGGAGTATCTATTGCCATCACTGCCGCCTAAAGACTTCATTCAGCCGACGGGCTCCCCAATCCCATCGTGGAAGGCTTATGTCCGTGTAATGAGGCCCTTTATGTGTTTTATTCGAGCTAATGCGCGGCCATTTTCCTCCCGAGAGGGGGTGGGGGGGGGCGTCTCCGGGTTGAAGGCGACACATCCGGTTTCGATAACCCATCAGCTGCAAAAATCTTAATTAGGCAAACAGCTGCTCGTCCGAAACCAGCTGCATGCAGGTCCTCCCCCTTCGACGCTACAAGGCCAGCCGGTAGCCAGGAAGGAGCCTGGGGAATTCCGTCTGGGAAATGGACAAGGTTCGCTCCAATCAAAAAAGGCGATGAGGCGCTCGCACAGGGAGGAGGAGGAGGAGGAGCAGAAGGAGGAGGAGCAGAAGGAGGAGGAGGAGGAGGAGCAGAAGGAGGAGGAGAAGGAGGACCTCCTGCTCGGTTACCACAAAGGTCGTTCCTTCTGTTACAAAGTACTCTCCTTCCCATCTCTCTCCGGGGCAAACAGTAACCTGACGCTTCCGTCACTTGCTGCTGGATTCGAAAGCTGTTCCGGACAGAAGGAGATGTAGATGAGGAGTAAGGAGGAGGAGGAGGAGGAGAGGGGAAAAGGCGTGGAAGGAAGGGGAACGAGACGAGAAAGAGGGGATAAGGGGAGGGGAAAGGGGGAAGGGGAAGAAGAGGCGTAAGGAGGAGAGGGGAAAAGGGGTGGGGGAGGGGAATGAGACGAGAAAGAAGGGGAAGGGGAGGGGAGGAAGAGGAGTAAGGAAGAGGAGAGGGGAAAAGGGGTGGGGGAAGGGAATGAGAAGAGAAAGAGGGGGTAGGGGAGGGAAAAGGGGAAGGGCAGGGGAATGAGGAGAAAAGGGAAGAAGAGGGGAAAGGGGAGGGGAAGGAGTGAGGGGAAAGGAAGGGGAATGACTAGAGAAAGGGAAGGGTAAGGGGAGGAAAAGAGAAAATGGGAGGAGAGAGGGGAAAGGGAAGTGGAGGAAAAGAGGGAATGGGAGGAGGGAGGGGAAAGGGGGGAATAAGGGGAGAAGGGAAGGTGAAAGGGATAACGAGGGAAGAAGGAATGGGGGAAGCGGGAGGGGAACGAGAAAGAGGTATAACGAGGGAAGATGGGGAAGGGGGAAAGTGAAAGAGGAATAACGATGGGAAAGAGGGGAATATGAAGAGGGAGAGGGAGGGAAGAAAGAGGTGGTAAAGGCTGTGAAAAGGAGGGGAAGGTGGAAGAGAAGGAATGTGAAAAGGGTGAGAAGGTGGGTGGAGAGGGGAAGTGGACTGGGAAGTCAGGGTTGATACCATCTTTTTCCTAGTCCATTCGTCAACCAATATAGCTTAACGCACACATTCCATTTTGCTCAAAAACAGCTCGTATCCCACGAGGCGGCCACAGAAATTGTATTTGCCTTACCCTCCCTGGTGACCCCTCTTTCAGACCAAGAGCACCACGGGAGGAGTCACAGCAATAGGCGGGACAAACTGGGTCTAGTCGAGTGCCACCCTGGCAAGGGTTACTTTAAAAATATATCAAGATTATGGAGGTAGAATAGAAACTTGGGGTACGAGGATGGCTGGGGGGGGGGGGGCGATGGAGCGGTCAAGGTAACCCACCCCGTGGGTCTCTGAGTGGCTGGGTTGAGTCAGTGCTCAGACGCATTCTGGCCTCAGGTCAACTCTCTCTCTCTCTCTCAGTGCCTGTGTATTTACCTAATTGTAGTATAAAGGAAAGGAACAACGCTCGTTGGTCCCGTCTCCTATTCTCTAATTTTCTACCATACCTAGACTCAAATTCATGTACGGTTCCAACTTAATCTACGAGTATATCCTTAATTTCCAAATATCATATTCAGATTTGAACTCGTGTATTGTTTCAGCTTGGGCTATATCACCCTTTCAGCTATTCCACATATTTATGCATCTACATGGAAAAATGCATTTCTTCGCATCATTTCGACATGTGGTCTTTCTTAATTTACTCCAATGACCTCTTAGATTCCTCCTTCCATCTTTAAGCAAATCTCTTCTGTCAATGCAATCTATCCACATTGTGCGCGCACGCGCGCGTGTGTGTACGTGTGTGTGCCGAAGAAGTTCACGGTAGTTCTGAACGAGTTCTCACGTAATCGCGACCCCATTCTAATATTACACTAGTAGTTCTTGTCTGTTCGTCTTAGCCTGACGGAGAGAGAGAAAAAAAACTAACATACATAAATTCGACAAAATATTTAATTTCGTTATACGTGGGCTTCAAAACAAATATGTATTCTGCAATTGTAGTGAAGAACATCCCCGTCTGTTGCAGTTCTTCGCATACAAACAAGAGTTCGCGTGCCGGTCTTAAATAGAGAGAACAATGGACTTGCAAAACTCGTACACATACACCACTAGTTTTGGCATTCCCGAACCCTCGAAAAATATAACACACACACACACACACACACACACACACACACGCACACAGCTGCGAACAGATCCATCACCTGTGCCAAATGTGTTTTGTCTTTGCCAGGGCCGTCACCGACGACCACCGTATCCCACAGCGGGTCTACGTAAGTGTGTGCTGTGGGATACGGGGGCTTGGCTGCGCAAACAGCGGCCTACGGCGGCAGCTTTCCGCGCTCTAATCCCTCGTTTTCCCCTTTGGCCTCGGGGCGGAACACCAACACGGGATCCCCAGCACGAAGAAGAACGCGAAGAAGAACACGAAGTAGAATGCGAAGAAGAACGCGAAGAAGAACGCGAGGAAGAAGAAGAAGAAGAACGCAAAGAAGAATAAGAAGAAGAACGCGAAGAAGAAGAAGAGGAACGCGAAGAAGAGGAACGCGAAGAAGAAGAAGAACGCGTAGAAGAAGAAGAGGAATACCACCTGACCCCGACTTACCCAAGCGCTTTTTCAAGAATATTTTTAGGACAAAGTGTCACCGTAATACCACCTGTCCCCGACTTCCACAGCGTTTTTTAGAAGAATATCTTTATTCAGACTTATATATATATATATATATATATATATATATATATATTACAGGTGAAAAATGTAATCACATTTTTGTCAATCACGTTAAAACCACTGTTGGAATAGAAAAGACTGGAGAAGGGGAATCTATATATTTCGATTGCAAACTGCAATCCTCTTCAGAATATGTAATGTTCACACTTGTCACCAACTATGGTAACACGGGGAGGTAGTGAGGTCCACCCCATGTATAAAATGCCCAAAGCCTGTTTGTACACCATTCCTTTGAAAAAGCATACCTGCGAAACTAGTCAGGAATAAACTCACACAGGGCTGTGGAGTCGGAGTCTGAAGCAATTACAGTGTCACTGGAGTCGGAGTCGGTAAAAATATACCGACTCCGACTCCAGTTAAATTTACACTTTATAAGGCCTTCGTTTAGTCTGTAGAGTTATGCAGTGCACACTCCTTATAAGTAGATTATATAAAAAAAAAAACCATAGTTGTATAAAATGTAATAAATCTCATCGTCTTATCTTCGTGGTCATTACACTAAACCCCCAAAACGTCCTTGTGCAACGCTGGCTTTCAAATTTATACATAGACCGATAAACATCCAAAGTATTACTTCAATAAATTAAACACCTCAATTTTACACCTGTTGACACACAGTCACGGGAGCTGTAACATTCCTGTCAAGTTCCATATGCATCGTTTCCATCACTCCATCAGTTTGGTGGTTTCTCCTATTGCTGTATTGCCAAACAGTAGGATAATTATGATTTCAATTGTAGACTAACGCAATAATACTATCTCTTCTTTCCTTTCCCCTTCTTTTTTCCCATCTATACTTTTTAACAATGAGTTATTGAAATAAGGATATTTAAAGTTGAAAAAAAAAGTTTCACGTTTCAAACATGTTCAGCTGTACTTATATCGATAAGATCGGTTCCAGAATCAGAGTAATGTCCATCGTAATAATCGCATAGCAGTACCAGTATGTAGTTAAACCAAGAGGTACTTGTGTAATTTCAGTACATTAAGACAAAAGAAGGTATGAAAACATGTGAAGGATAATGATACCCAAAAAATATGTATGATACATATACCTTTCAGTATCATACATGTTCAGCTGTAACACTCGACCTTGTACCGTACTCGTATCAGTAAGGTTTATTTTCTCTATATTTACTGTTTCCTTTCAAGAAATTTGCCTAAACTTCTTTTATAAAGTATTTTCATTTTCTTATTTTGTATTTGCAAAACTATATATGTAAAAAAAAATCTTCCATTATATATATATTTTTTGTATATCCTTTACAAAGGTTATTTCAACCTTTGTTATAAAGTACAGTATTTTTTTTAAATGTACTTATCACTCATTTGCAAAGATATATATAATTCCAAATGTCTTACATTATTGAATATTTTTTACTGAATTTTCTTTAATATCCTTTCAAAAATTGTCTCTACTTCACTTATAAAGTATTGATGAAGAGGTCAAACATAGGAAAGCCACACTATAACATATATAATGATAAAAGTCTACTCAAGATTGGAGCGTATGTGTGTTGTATAGGCTTTAAAAAATATGTAGGCCATAATCAGTTAATTACATGAAGAGGAGTCGGAGTCGGTGGTGCCAAAAATAGTGGAGTCGGAGTCGGAGGTTTTGTGTTCCGACTCCACAGCCCTGTATATGTATGTATGTATGTGTGTGTGTATATATATATATATATATATATATATATATATATATATATATATATATAATATATATATATATATATATACATATATTCTTTCCTTAGAAATTTATACTTTAATGCTATTTTGTTATTTGTTGCCAGTGAAGACTCAATTTTTTATATCTATACAATTCTTAATATTACGAAAGAAAATGCTACCTTTTTTTTGTAATATCCTAAATAAAGAATATAATTTTCGATGAACTGTTGTTATCAATAAATTGAGCGTGTCGATGAGTTGCTGTCAATGAATTGTTGTCGACTGATCATTGTCGGTAAATTCGCCGGATCGCCTCAAATATTTTTCGCATAATTCTATGTCCACCTTGCCAGACATCCACTCGTGCGAGTTGAGCAGGCAAGAATGGACCAGGGAATCAGGACAGCTGATTGAAGCCGGCTGCCAGCGGCAACACGCTGGAACCTGCTTCCTCTGTGCGCGCTTACACTTGTTTGTATGGTGTCATTCTTGGCGCGGGTCGGCGCCGCTCCACGCTGATTGCTCGCGCGACAAAACCAGCGTTCTCTGTACGCGTACCCTTGGGTTGGGGATGTATCACGTGGGAAAAAAGTATAAAGCAAAATGGGATAATTAAACAATAGCAATGCACTGAAATAACAAAAATGACCACCCGGCGATAACTACATTCATTGCTATCCCATCCAAATGAGGAAAGCTGCACTCCGAGATAATACGACACTGGGAGAGCTCCCTCAGAATGCATCCAGGATGAGGATGGTGGGGGGAGGGGGGGAGGGGGTGACACCCGATCTGGATCTTTACCTGGTCAGCATCGAAATCTCGCTGGACAGAATCGGAATTTCTAATGCAGAAGCATCTTGCTACACGTACGCACGCACGCATGCACACGTACACACACGCGCGCGCGCGCACACAACTCGTGGCGCAGTTGGTAGAGTTCCCAGCTGCCACTACGGAGGTTCGGGTTCGAATCCCGTTCAGGCCCGAAACAATTTCAGTATCACTGCGCCGCGGGTTGTTACTCCAACTCTCGTGGGCGGGGAGTTGGGTGTGTGTGTGTGTGTGTGTGTGTGTGTGTGTGTGTGTGTGTGTGTGTGTGTGTGTGTGTGTGTGTGTGTGTGTGTGTGCGTGTAAGGTCATAGCATTACCCATAGATCGGTCATATATGAGCTCTCTTCCGGGAGGGAAATAGCTGTCGATCACGAGTCCAACACGTGATTCATAGACCATGGTAAATCACACATCTACGCGAGCGCAGGGCCATGACGAGGGCTCTGGTTTCAGTTAAGTGTCTCCTGGTGCAAGTTCCTCAATTCACGAACACTATGTACGGTGCTGTTATTCAGAGGGTGTCCGGTATTCGTGGGGATGTTTACTTCTAGACCTGAACAATCTGACGAAGGATTCTTTTCACTTTTATTTTTCACAAACACGCTTGGCCAGGATTTTTTTTTTCTATTCCCTCTGCACTTCTTTTTTAATCATGTGTCATTTCTGTACTCACCTCCCCTCCCCTCCTCTTTCTTTCCCTCTTTTTCACAAGCTTACTGAACTCAAAAGTGGAAAAAAATTCTTTACTGTCAAACCAATCAGTCATGTAAAGGAATGTCATGTCCTGGGGATTACGAAGGTTGTAAAATATGTGAAGTTTTAGTTTGTAGAAAGACTAACATTCCAAGAATTTCAGTCAGAACCTAATGATGTGGACCCAGTTCCTCTTACGGAAACTGCCGCATTTCCTTCCTGGTGGAAAACCTATCGGCTCCTTTTACACGTATCGACTTTTCGTCGTGCGCCGTCCACGACACGACGTCGTGTTCTCTCAAATAACCATGGGTGTCTGTGGACGCTTTCAGATGTGGTCGTGGCCGTCACGTGTCATAGCATCCATAGACATCTATGATTATTTGAGAGAACACGACGTCGTATCATGGACGCACGGCGAAAAGTCGATACGTGTGAAAGGAGCCATACACTCCATCAAGTTCGAGGTAGTGTTAACAACATTTTGGTTGACGCCAAGAGATTCTATTTATGAACTGAACTCTCTAGCCCCCGAGATGACAAGAATTAGACGTCTCGATGTACCCACGCACTCTGGATAGATGTTGAGTGTGGGGTGATCTGATAGAGGTATTCAAATGGGTCAAGGGCTTCAACAGGGGTGATGCAGGCAAGGTCATCATATCAGGACAGCAGTGTAGGACTCGAAATAATGTATCTAAATCAGGGGTTCCCAAACTTTTCAGCTCATCGACCCCCTAGTAAAGTTTAAGATTTTCTATAGACCCCCAAACTATTAATTCACGAATTATGTCAGTTTATTATTATTGTTGTTGTTGTTATTAAAGCTATTTTTATTACTATTAATTATTATTATCATTACTATTAATTACTATTATTATTACTACTGTTATTATTATTAATTATTACTATTACTATTATTTCTATTATTATTATTATCAATATTATTATAATTTTAGTTATCAATAGTGTTATTACCATCATTTTGATCCGTTATAAAAGGGCTAAATGGCAACATTCAAGGCGACGGCGTTCCAATAATGACACAGACGCTTTCACATATACATAAACATAAGTTTTTTAAAATAAATATCTATAATTTACCAATAGCTTTAAAAGTGATATTATAGGTTTTTATTATATTACTATCAATAATATTGAAGCCAATAATATTACACAAGCTCGCCATCTTGATGTTCATTCACTATGTGGTTGTGTGTATGTGAGATTCTCCCTACATACACAGAATGGAGAGGATTTTCGACTCAGACATGGTTTTTCTTTAATTTTAGATATTGGTTAATTATTCTCACTCTTTCAGTACGGGAAGAGAACAGGATAATTTCATGCTAACCATTTAATTTTAAAGACTGCCTTTCGATCCCATAGTAATTTACTGACCCCTTTCGACCCCCTAGCAATCTACTGACCTCCTTTCGACCCCTTGGATGGTTTCATCAACCCCTGTGGGTCGATATCGACCTCCTAGCAATCTACTGACCCCCTTTCGACCCCTTGGCTATTTGTCGACCCCTTGGATGGTCTCATCGACCCCTGCGGATCGATATCGACCACTTTGGGAACCCCTGATCTAAATAGAACAATTTTTGGTTTAAGAAGGAAATCGGCAAGGTTGGTTTACTAACAGAGTGGTTAACGAATGGAAGAGACTTAGTTACTGTGCAGTGAGTGCTGAAACTATCAGTTGTTTTTAGGGAAGATGAAAATTTTATATATGGGGATGATAGATGGTGATGGACATGCAACTGCCTAGTGTAGTCCGTATGGTCTCTTGCAGTCTCCTCCATTCTTATATAACTTGTGCATTTCCTCTGGCTTCCGCCATGCGATTCCAATCACCAGAGACAGATCCCCTCTTCACAAAGCTAAGGGGGAACAAGGGGCTTCCCAGGAAAGTGTTACATGTTTATTCTCAACCAAGGACTTTTTTTTTTTTTTTTTTTTTTTTTTTTACTATACTTCATGAAGTTCTCTGGTTCCAACATTTTACTAACAATTATTCTCCCTCTCTCTCTCTCTCTCTCTCTCTCTATATATATATATATATATATATATATATATATATATATATACACATATATATATATACATACATATATATATATATATATATATATACATACATCCTCTCTCCCTCTCTGTGGCATGCTTTCGGTAAAGGGGGTTGATTCCTCTTCTACTGCGCGCGCGCGTGTGTGTGTGCGTGCGCGCGCTTGTGTGTTGGCGGCGCCATCAGAGGGCACAGTGACAGTGGCGGCGACAGCCCCATATAAGAGTACCACCAACCAACCAAGTCGGGCAGCTAATTGCCGCCACGCCCCCCTGAAGAACCCGGACTTGGCGCAGCACTCCGGCGTCCACCTGTATCCGGGACCACCTGCCCAGCGTGGACAACCCGCGGACACAGAACGAGAAGGGAGCCGGGGTGGGGTGTTGTTATTTGACATGGTCAACACAGAGCAGCCATGATACAAACACTAAGACGTGATATACATTAACAACAGACCCAGCTAGTGAGCGACATGCATGGTCAACAAATTCTAAAATGCAAGGAGAGATCACGTAATATAATCTTTACACTGAAAGAAAGAAAAAAAAAGAATGGAATAAAAAAGCCACCTTCCACAGTATAATAAGCATTACAAGAGAGCCCTTACTGCACCCAACACACAAACTGCCAATATTTTGCAAGAAATCACTAATAGGATCTACCCGAGACTCGACGCCTTGATAGCGGTGGGTGGGCCCAATTATCTTGAGGGCCAGACGAGGCGCATTGCCCATCAGGGATCACCATATCTCCAGGGTCATCCCAATCGAACTGGTCTTGCAAATCAGACAAGAGGGATGTGCTCGTCCACTTTTAGGGCGCCTGTTGGGGGAGGGAGGGAGGGAGGGTGTGTGTGTGTGTGTGTGTGTGTGTGTGTGTGTGTGTGTGTGTGTGTGTGTGTGTGTGTGTGTGTGTGTGTGTGTGTGTGTGTGTGTGTGCGCGCGCGTGTATAGAGGCGCTCCGTGCCAGACAGGCGAAGGCACCCGCGCATAAAAAACAAGTTTCCTTTGAACGCCTCATTTGGTGAAACTTTAGAGAAATAGCTCAATACATGGTTTTGGCGCCTTCGCCTGTCTGGCATATAGTGCCTCAATTATAGCGTGTGGATTAATGAGGTCGTTGTAAAATAAATATCGGCCTGTCGAATGTGCCGAATATGGTAGTAATGAACTGTACCACACCAGAAACATTTTTGTACCTAGAATGCGAGGCTATACTGTTACAACTTCCCATGCAAATAGGGGCAGTATGCAGTAGAGAACCACCTGAAGACTTACAAGAAATGCTCAAGGACCTCAACGGCCTCATCGCCCCCATAATATCGAAGCTATCATTCCCTAAAGATGGCAGCTGGCAGTGGCCTGAGTGCCACTCTGGGGAGAGTTATTTATTCCCGACGTTCCAGCTGCTACGTCATAACCACAGCCATTACCTAACCCAGGTGGCAGACCGAATGCGCCCACCCTGTTATTACTTTTCAGTCAGTGTCAAAGGGTCCCCTGGCTCCGGCAAATCCACAAAGGGCCGTTTACTATAATCCACTGTGGGAGGTTTTCTTCCCAAATGATCCTCGAACTCTCTTTCTAAAGCATTTAGTCTTCTTCGGGGGGTTTTCTTACGACTAACCCTTGTGCCTGCTTAGACACGTACCCATCTTATTTTCCCTACACCTCGTGATCTAATACCATTCTCTAGCGTTGATAATCCGTTGAACTGTGTCTTCGAGGCAAACGCTAAACTAATTCTATTCATCTTGAAGAAAGATACACTCCTCAAGAGGTTGCAAGAACTACATCTTTGAGCCCGCTGGAGTGCTGACGACTTTACTTTCTAGCATTCCAAACATTCAACAATTTCACTAAATTTAAAGAAAACTGAACTCAAAGTAGGGGTGGGGGGTGTCTAGTTCCTCCCAGCGAGAACAAGGTTCTCAAATGCGACGACTCCTCGACGGCTTCACCGATGTCCTCTTCGAGGCTCTGAGAGTAGGTTCTTCCCACGTGAGGAGAAGACCCCCGGGGGCCTTAGACTGAACATCATCAAATCCGCCCCAGGAAACCGCACTGACCCCGGATCTGACACCTAAGCTGTGACGCGCGCACCTCCCCCCCCCCAATTCCCTCTCCCACCTTCCCAAACGTCCCGGCGGTTATTTAATGCGGCGGTTATTTAGTGCGGCGCCGCCGCCGCCGCCGCCGCCGCCTGTGGTCCGGCTACCGGGAAGCAAGTCCGCGGCAAAAAGTCTGCGACATGGCTGTTTCATCAAGAGAGGAGAGATTGGAGGGAGAGGAAAGAGGGGAGCACAGAAGGACGGTAGAGCTTTCCAGGTGGCGGGTGATTCAGCAACGGGTGGCGGGGGTGGGGAGGGGGAGGGGGGCGAGGAAGCGCGGTTAGGAGCAAGGGTGGGAGTGAGGGAAGAAGGGAAAGAATTATGGGAAGAAGGGAGAACAAGGGAAGATATAGGACGGGAGCAAGGAGATGAGAAGTCAGGATGCGAACGAGGGAGGGAGGGAGGGAGGGAGGGAGGATGGGAGGGATGAAAGAACAGGAGGGAGGGAAACAGGGAAGATGGGAGAGAGGGAGGATGAGAGCGAGAGAGGGAGGATGGGAGAGAGGGAGGATGAGAACGAGAGAAGGAGGATGGGAGAGAGGGAGGATGGGAGAGAGGGAGGATGGGAAAGAGGGAGGATGAGAGCAAGGGAGGGAGGGTGGAGAGGGAGGATGGGAGTGAAGGAGGAAGGAAGACAATGAGGATGAGAGCGAGGGAGGGAGGGTGGAGAGGGAGGATGGGAGTGAGGGAGGAAGGAAGAGAATGAGGAAAAGAAGGATGAAGAGAGGGAAGAAGGGAAGTAGGAAGGATGAGAGCGAGGAAGGGAGAGAAGGCAGGGAGGATGGGAAAGAGGGACGATGGGAGGGATGAAGTAAGGAATGAGTGATCTAGGGAGAGAGGGAGGGGGGAGGGAGTGTGGGAGTGAGATAGGGAGGATGCAAAAAGAGGGACGATGGGATGATGAAGGAACGAAAGGAAGGAGAGGTAGAGAGAGACGGTGGGAGAGATGAAGCAGGGATGAAGGAACGAGTGGAGGGGCGGAGGAAGGGAGGGAGGGAGGAAGGGAGGGAGGGAGAGAGACGGATGGAGAACAGGAACGTGGGATGGGGTGTTGGATCTTCGTGGGGCTCCGTCGATGTCACAGGTACCTCTTTTTTCATTTTTTCAACAAAAATGCTTGACACGCCTGCCGAGTCCATCTCGAAAGGCTTCCCTCTCTCTCTCTCTCTCTCTCTCTCTCTCTCTCTCTCTCTCTCTCTCTCTCTCTCTCTCTCTCTCTCTCTCTCCTTCGACTCTTGGAACAATTTGCAGGCCGCACCTTTCAGGTAAAAATCTGATATGCCGAAGGAAGAAGAAAGAAAAAATAATAAATAATAATAATCCAACATGTCAAATGATTTTTTTTTTGCCAGGGTGCGATGGTATGGTACCACTGTAGTATTGTACCATTGTGTTGTGTATTATGTGCATTGTGTTGTGTGTTATACGTATTGCTCATTTGGAAATTGTATATTTTCCTCACTAATTACATTATTGATTATTAATTGTATTATTAATTGAATATAATGTATCTATACTGTATGTACAATATTAGATGCGAGAACCAAATATTCCGCCCAAGCGAGCTTCTGAGTTTTCCCGCTAATTCTGAGGTTGGTGGTGTGGCTTGGACAGTCGTGTATCAACCTTCCTTGAGCAAACACACTCATATTTTCTTGTGTATGTTGTATATGGTGGCGCAATGTATAAACGATCTCTAATACTTTTATTGTCACCCCTACAACAAGGTCGTCCGTCTTGGCCAACGCCTTCCCAACAACAACCACGACGACGATGACTTCGGAGAGACATTTGCCCCTGACGCCGCCGGAAGACCTTCTTCGGGCAAGGTCAGGTTCCTCGTGCCGAAGGAGCCCACGAGCTCGTTTCCACCCTGTAGCTTTTCTTCTGGCTAACGTTGACCTATTTCATTCAGCTGATGATCGCGACGCGGGCCTCTGTTCAACAGCTACCGAAGTTCAATTTGCTCACGGAGAAACTATACAGGGTGACGATGTCGGTCACAGCTATTTTTTTTTTTTTTTTTTTTTTTTTTTTTTGGAGGGGGGGTTATCTTTGGGATAAACTGGAAAACTGGGAGCTCGGTCGGGATCGACTCCCCTCAACTATTTGCAATAATTTGGTACCAATGATTCCATATAAGCTCCATGCCAGATAGGTGAAAACGCCAAAACCATGGTCTGGGTTATCGCTGTCCAAATTTGGACTAGACGAGGCGCTCAAAGAAGACGTGCTTCTGATGCAGTGGCGTCTTCGCCTGTCTGACGGAACTTCGCCAACTTACCTGGTTACCTTCCCCTAACGGAGGAGACATCCTCACTCGCTCCAACCCCATCACAAAGAGGCTCAACTGTCCGCCTAAAGAACTCACCTGAAAAGAGAAAAAAAGGGAACCAATCAGAGGACGACCATTTAGATTTCATGAAATGCGGATGTCATTA
>NC_134782.1:69753616-69783616 GCF_046742065.1 Oratosquilla oratoria | reverse complement strand
CAAATCATTTTTCATTTTTGTTATAACTGATAATTCATTCCATTTGCTTAACGCGCCATTAGGTTAAATGGATTCTTCGACATCCTTGACAAGTCCTTTTTTTCTTCGCTGTCCCTTCGGCAGCCTCCTCCTCCTTCTTCTTGTTATGCGCATCAAATATAATGACGTCACCGCTCTGCCTTTTTATCTTCGGGTTCCGCTTCATTTGAAATTTTGCTTTCTATGCAACATGTCGTCGTTGTTGTTGTTGTTGTTCTGGAATGTAGTTTACCAGCGTTTCTATCCATATGACAATGCAAGATGTCATGGCAGAGCAGAACGACCGTACACAGGTGAAGAGCCTTAGGCTCGTTTCACACGTATCGACTCTTCGCCGTGTGTCGTCCACGACACGACGTTTCGTGGGTGTTTAAGGACGCTTTCACACGTGGTCGTGACGTGCCAAATCGTCCATAGACAACTACGGTTACTTGAGAGCACGACGTCGTGTCGTCGACGGCGAAGAGTCGATAAGTATGAAACGAGTCTTCCACGAGGCGCACCGGGGAGACACTCGACGACGGAAACGGCACCATCCTCCGTCCTTCCCCGTACCAGATACCAGATCCCAAACCACCTCATTAGATTCGACGTTCGCTTTTGCATTAGGACACCAGGCGATATTTTTCCATGCTCATCTCCCAGCCTGCTGGCCTGCCAGTGCAGGATTCCCGCGGGCAGGCTCAGGACAGGTCGTCCAGCGTCCCCTGGCGCCCACCAGGATGTGCCGAGCGGATTACCTCGAGGGTACCTCGATAAAAAAAAAAGTCCCCCTGGAACTCCTCACTAATTACTACGTCTCGCAGGACTCTGGACATCTTACAGTATCAAGTGCAGATATTATCCACGGCATTCTGCATCTCGGTGACTTAGCCTCCTTACGTACCGGATTCGGCGGGCCGGGGGGGGGGGAATTCCTCCCCATTCTGTCTGACTGACAGGCAATTTTATTCAGCAGTATCTGAACCTTTGGTATGTCCATTAACGCCTTCCACACCAGAAGGTGCACCTATTTCTATTCTGTCTTCCATCAGTCCGTTTGTAACCTCTTAGGGGAAAGGGAGCAGGTCATGACCAACAAGGTGATGTTGGGGCTAGCAAGAGAAAGGGTTGTTGGAGGTCTATTCCCGTTGGTAGAAGGGGGGGGGAGGTTCGGGGGGCGTGTGTATGATTCATCAACATTGTCTTGGCTCACGTGCTAGACTCGTGATCGACAGCTATTGCAGTCTCGAAATAGCCTAAGTTCTTACATTACAGGATACATGGATAATATGACCCTCATACTTACACTTACAGACACAGACACAGACACAGACACAGACACACACACACGCGCGCGCGCGCGCACTTCTTGCCCAAGGGAGTGGGTGTGACTGGTAGTACTGTGGTTCTCTCTAGGCCTGGGTAGGAACCGAACTCTGAACCGCTTACTGCAGATTACACATTACCTCCATCAGCAGCGACCTTTTTCCTAAAAGTTGATGTGCCGCCCGCCACTCTTGCCCAGACGACGGGGCATTAACACCGTTCAAACGTCTTAGTTATTTCGACGATAAGCCCCTTCTTGCCGCTGGCGGGAGTCTAGAACAGTGTTTCTCGACCTTTGTGGACCCCCTCAGATCGATTTACATATTCAAATGATCCCTTGATACGGGATTAATTGTTAACAGAGGACTTCCTTTTCACAGGAATATATGTTTATCATCAGACTGCTTTAATTGTACAAGCATGACACAAACTGGAAAGAAACAGGTGTATATTTGCGAAATGGAAAATAAACTTCACTTCCAAGAAAACAGAGTAATAATGCTGAGAAATGCTGGTCTAGACGAAGAGCTCAGTCAGCTCACGACGGCGTTATCTTCGGTGCCAATTTTGAGGGAATGGGCGTCAGAATCGTGCAACACCTTCGTGTACACGACGGCGGCACAGGGCACACGACGAACTTAACTACTGGCCTTAAGCCCTCCCTCCTTCACTATTCCACCAAAACAGATCGTGAAGACTGAAGACTACGGCAAGAAACGGCTTCTTCTTTAGCAAAAGACTATGAAGCCAATGGAGAGTAACAACACAAAGTAACCAAATTTCTGGGACTAAAAGACTGTACAATCCAATTCTCTCGCCTACTATGCTATCTAATCACTTCTCTGGCGATCTCTGAACACCAAATCCAGAATTCAACACCAATGCACTCATCTACACAGATGACATGGTTATAACAGAGCACAGAAATAATATATATATATATATATATATATATATATATATATATATATATATATATATATATATATATATATATATAATATAATAATACAAGAACACCAAAGCCTACTAGGACAATCTAGAGTAACTGCTCAGAACTAATAGAATGGAAATCAATGAAAATTTCACCCCATATATCACCAATAACATCGCTTACTCCAGACAACCATGGAAAAGTTTAAATTTAATGGCCAAACCCTTCCATAAAAAAGAGGACATCACCTTTGATACTGACATGACCTTCGGCTCATACATATAAATAAATAAACAAAACTTATAAATTCAATCGCAAGCACGAGGTTTGGACAACAGAGGGAAGCTCTAATCACATTCTAGACGCCGTTCATTAGAATCGCACACTCAGCAAATCATACATTTACGAGTAACAAACTATACAAAAGAGCACAGAATTATAACATGTTGCACCGAAACCACACCAATAGGACATTTGCACATATAAATCATAACCCATTTTGTTATATCACACAAGTATGACTCGCTGAATGTAAAAAACAAATAAACAATTAAATAAACAGCTAAAAAAATGAAAGATCCCGCAAGCCTACTTCCATATACTCGTACATTACCGCAAGACCTTTACAGGGGCACATAAAGACGAAACAATAATAAGATATACAATAAAAAATGAAATATAGAGCATCTAATGAGAACGAGGAAATAAGGGTAATTTGTCATTACAGCAGCCCCAAATCCTGCTCCTGTGTTGTTAAGAATAGATTGTTTTGCCAGACTAAGACTACACCAAGGGCATATGTAGTGTATGAATTCTGCTGTAATACTGAGGCCTGCGCGCCTGTTCCATAAGTAATGTGATTTATGTTATTATATACCATATCACAATAAAGAAAATAGTAAAAGTGTGAGCTTTTGTCTTTTGTTCATTAAGAGTGTGAGTTTAAACCCTGTGAGCTTATTTCTGGACACCCTGTGCGCCCCGTAACAACACGTGTAACTGTACATTGGCCACATGAGATGTAGTCTTAGCCGGCGTCTAACAATACATGTACAATGTGGAGCAACAAAACACCACATGAAAGAACATCACAATAAAGACATTAGTAGAGAGGCGCTGTTCGAAAATACAAAAATAATTGCTATATAACAGCGAGGACATCCAAAGATTGTAGTTATTAGAAAGACTTCCATCAATGAATATACAATCTGATAAGATTTTTTTCTTGTTTAATCCCGCAATCCCGCATTGCCTCCTGTATATACACAAATGACATTCTATGTACTTTTGTTAAGGAAACAAAACAGTTTGCCAGAGTGATTTTACGGCGGGTAAAGTTTTGGAGGTGGGCAGTACCGCCGATGAATTGGAGGTTGGCGGAAAAATAGCCCAGTGTGATAAGGTCTTTAGTACCACCAACTGTGAGATCAGGAAGATGTACAAGTAGGCAGTGACAACTGGGGGGGGGGGTTATGCATTCTATAGTTCTGGTAAAAATTATGTTTTATATTTCTTTTTTTAAATACAATTTTGTTATTCACGTTTGTATAATTCCTGAAAAATAACCTATATCTGCCATGAGGTCTTTGCTCATCGCCCCAAAATGCAAGAAGTAGCCTTTAGTTACGAAATGGGAAAATACGAGGAAGAAGATATTCAACAGCAAAAATGTCGTATTCAATTCTACGTACACACACCCTCACCCACACCCACATATATATATATATATATATATATATATATATATATATATATATATATATATATATATATATATATATATATATATATATATATAAAACATATAACCTGCGAATATCCGAGATGAAAGAGCAAACGAAAGCTGCCGACCAAGCACAGGTGCTGTCCCTTCGGCAAATTTTGTGAAAAGTTTGAACCAAGAAAGACAAAGAATATAAAGAAGAGGGAGGAGGAAAGGAAGGGGTACAGGTTACAGAGGTGGAAGAGCAGTTGGACAAGAATGTGAATGAGGGGGGGAGAGGAGGAGGAAGAGTGGAGGAAGGAAGGAGGAGGACGAAGAGGAAGGGGAGGAAGAGGGGAAGAGGTGGAGGAGGAGGAGGAGAAGGCGGAGGAGGAGGAGGAGAAGGTGAAGAAGACAGAAGGAAGAGGAACTGGATGAGGACGATGGGGAGGAGGGGGAGAAGAAAGAGAAGTAGGAGGATGAAGAGGAGGAACAGAGGAGGAGGAGGGGGAGAAGAGAAAGAAGTAGGAGGAAGAGGTGGAATAGGAGGAGGAGGAGGAGGAGGAAAAGGAGGGGCGCCGTGGAGTGGACAAGGAGAGGCGAAGGAAAGTACAGACATGAGGAGGCGACGAAGAAGGTGATACTGAGGAGGAGAGGAGGAGGGAAGAGTAAGAGGGGGAAAGGAGAAAGACGAGAAGAGGAGTAAGTATAGAAGAGGGAGAAAGGGGATGACCAGAAAGAGGAAAAAGAGGAAGAGACGACGACAAAGGAGAGAGGAGAATGGTGTGAGGAGAAACGAAGACGGAAGATGAGGACGGAAGGAGGGAAGAGGAGGACGGAAGGAGGGAAGAGGAGGAGAAGGAGGAGGAGGAGAAGAAGGAGGAGGAGGAGAAGGAGGAGGAGGAGGAGGAGGAGGTGGTGGAGGAGGGATAGAAAAAAAAGAAGATCCTGTTAACAAAATTATTACTTTTTTATGCTCGACGCAGACGAGAACGAAATTCCAAGTCGGCAAGAGCAAAGTGTGAAGAGAGGGTTGAAACTACTACCACCTCCTCCTCCTCCTCCTCTTCCCTCGCCGATGCCGAGGACCACCCCTGGAGGGCCGCCCCTTGTGGTCCCGCCGCCGGCAATTGAGCGCTCACTCAAGGGACATAAAAATCCCCATATTTACAAGCTCGTGCGAGTAATCAATCCCTTTCCTTTGCCAAAACTATTTTTACCTTTCCTTCTTTCTTCCCCGACAGCGCCGCGTCATCCGGGGGGGCGTTCTCCTCCTCCTCCTCAGAGGATCCGGGCTTGGAACTTGGACCAGATCCGTGTGTGTGACGCCGACAACAGCAGAGCAACACCTAAGGTGTTATCACATTGGTCTGTTTTTCCTCCAACATTCTACCTCCAACCTCCATTTGAATAATTAGAATAGGAATTCGCTTACAGAACACCTAGACGTCTTTAAGTACAATTCAACAGTATGTTGTATAGGTTTACATTCTCTTAGTTAACAAATTCAGCTTTTCTATATATGACGGGAAGAAAATCTGATATTTGCAGATTTGAAAAAAAAAAAAAAAGTAACCATGTCGTTTTCACTCAAACCAGCTCTCAACGGTCGGCGCTGTTGAAGCCCATGGAAGCCCAGTATGATGACCCCTCTCCCTATGGAGCAAGACCGCCCTTCCCCTCCCCCCACCCCCTTAGAGGATGGCACTTTTCCTTTCATGAAAACAGCCACCAGGCGACGCCTTCACTCCCCCCCCCCTCCGCTCAAACAAACTCGGACGTGCCCACACAATCTTCCGTGGAAGGAATGATTAAAACTCCTTTACACACATTTTACAATGATAAAGTGAAGCTATCTCAATCTATTCTGAATATATATATATATATATATATATATACATGAACATATATATGTATACATATATACTCAAACATATATATATACATACATACATATACCAAGGCTTTTTCCCCCTTTCAAGGGAGGTAGCCAAAAAGGGAAAGGCATAAAATCACTCCCACCCATTTCATCCCTAAATACACTCCACACCCCTCCCCACCCTCCCTCTCATCTGAGCACCTCCTGGATGACGGGTCATCCCTGCACCTTGCCCACTGCCCTGGGTCAGAAGCAGTGTCGCAAGACACAGCACATCCACAGCAAGGCCGCTTCATTTAATCGGCGACCCCCCCTCTCCGTCCCCCCTTGCATATAAGGAGAGGACGGGGAGAAATCCCTTCGGGCTGCGTCAAAATTTGCTCACACATACCACCCCACCCCCCCACCCCCCTGCCCATTCCTCCTCATGCAATCACAACATCATCCATATACAACCATTCTCCACTCACCTCTGTCTTCCGTCCTCTCCCGTCCTTCCTCAACAGACATTCCCCTCTTCCCCAAAGCCCCCTTCACCCCATCCATCCACCTCATCCTAGGACGTCCCCTCATGTTCACTCCCTCCACCTCTGCCTTCCATACCTCTTTTACTAGTCTTTCTTCACTCATTCTTTCCATGTGTCCAAACCATCCTAATATTCTTTCATCAACCCTATCTCCCAGCTCCTTTTTCACCCCTGTTCTCCTCCTCACCTCCTCATTTCTCACTCACTCTATATATATTATATATATATATATATATATACATATATATATATATATACATATATATATATACACACATTCTGAGCTTTCCTACGCCAAATATATATACACACATATATATACAGTGTTCCAAAAGTATACGTCACATTATGACCTTTTATATCTTTATAATTATTGAGGATATAAAATTTGGATTTATAGATCCTGAAAGATTATAATTTCAAGTTTCTGTAAGTGCAACAAATTAATTCATTATTATTCTTAAATGTTTTTAATATGTGCGCACTTTGGGTTACACGGCACACATCCAAACGATAATCTATTTTTTTCCAAACGCGATCTAATATAGCGTTGTCGATGTTGGCAAGGCCTCTGTTATTCGAGTCTTCAGGTCATCCACGTCTCTGGGAAGAGGTACATAAACCAAGCCATTTAAATACCCCCAGCGGACGAAGTCTCTTGGAATGAGATCTGGAGTCCTAGGGGGCCAATGCAGGAGCATGCGATCAGTCTTTTCTTGTACGTGTGTGCCCGTGTGCGTGTGTGCGTGTGTGCACATGTGCGTGTGTGTGCACGTGTGCGTGTGTGTGCACGTGTTCGCACGCGTACGTGTGTGCGCGCACGTGTGTGAACGTGTATGTGTGAGCGCGAGTATGTGTGTGCGCGCGTGTGTGAGCGTGTTTGTGTGCATGTGTGTGCACACACGTGCACACATGCACACACACGCACATACACGTGCACACACGCACATACACAAACTTGACATCCCTTGAACTGTGCCGACTGAGCCGGCCGGCACGGGCGGGGGAGGCCCGCCTCCACCCAAATCATCATCATCATCATCATCATCCTTCTTCATTCTGGCTCCCTCCTCGGTAGGGCTGACCGCAGACGACGACGAATTTGTCTCGTCGTTCGTGAAACAGGATATAAACCTTTGCCGCTGGGCGCCAGCAGCAGCAGCAGCAATAAGAGGTTACCAGCTGTAACGATCCCACTATCTCTCTCCCTCCCTCCTTCCCTCTCTCTCTTAGTACTCAACTTTGGTCCTACACCTATTCGGTTTGAATCCATCTTACGCATTTGGTATCTCTACAAATCTTACTAAACCCCAAAATCTACACCACTCACTATAGTCACAGTACAAACTTATTTCAACTTGGCGTAGATTCATTAGAGGACGATATACTAGCCGTTTAACATGTCATGGAAATGAATGCGTATCCAGAATGGGTCAATAAAAATAAATAAATAGTACCAACTTATTTCAACTTGGCGTAGATTCATTAGAGGACAAAAACTACACTAACCATTTAACAATGCCATGGAAATGAATGCGTATCCAGAATGGGTCAGTAAAAATAAACAGTAAAAATAAATAAATAATAAATTAATTATTCTACGTGTCGTCTTCTCGAATCACAAAATGTTGCCAACCTAATGCACTGTAGACCATAAATCCTCTTTTCCCAAGCCAGGTTATTTTTTCACACACACACACACACACACACCACGGCAGGCAGGTGTGGTGAACAGTTCCCACATATGCGTCTACGCGACATTTTGGCTTATAGTATCGTCGCTGCAGAAATGAGATGGGCAAGGAAATTATATGTTGTGTAGAAACATATGGCCTTTGGCCTTATATCACTCTTGTGCGGATTAAGTCCATATTACGCCCGTACTACAAACATTTGAATCCTCACGAAAGCACAACCTAGGCCCTGCCGAGTCATGTTTCAGTGAGGCTGGGTCCTTTGCTACTTTAGCGTACGCCGTCTGTGTATATAAGGAACCAGGTTTTGGTCTCCACAGGCAGTTCTCTACAGTACTTGTAACTCAGCGGAGCGCGACCCAAGGCCACGCGGTCAATTTTGCGGTCAGGGCAGCCTCGGAGCCTGACCCAGCCTAGGTCGACACTCGCACTAAACAGAATAAAAACCAGCAACCCACTCGAGCTTCATTCACTCCCTCGTCACCATAGTCCAAGTAACGTTCACGTAATGTTACACAGGCACCCCATCGTTAGGGTGACAAGACGTCGATAGCCCTATCTGAAGGAACCCCAATTGGCCCACTTTCTCCTTATCCGGGACGCCGTCAGCCAGATGTAGGTCGGACAGTAAACAAATACGTCACGAACACAGTCATCCTCCAGGTCTCAGGGGAAATGGCCTTTCCCAACGCCACCAAGTTGGGTAGGGGAGGGGAGACGACGGGGGAGGGGAGACGACGGGGGAAGGGAGACGACAGGGGAGGGGAGGTGGGGGAGAGCGGAGACGAGGGAAGAGAGGGGATGGGGGAGAGGGGGAAGACGGGGACAGAGGTGTAGAGGGAGAAGAGCGGGGAAAGAGGGGACTGGGGGAGAGGGGGAAGAGAGGGAATAGAGAGGACTGAGGGGAGAGGGGGAAGAGAGGGGACGTGGGGTGTGGGGGAAGAGAGGGGACGTAGGGTGTGGTGGAAGAGAGGGGACGTGGGGTGTGGGGGAAGAGAGGGGACGTGGGGTGAGGTTGAAGATAGGGGACGTGGGGTGAGGTGGAAGATAGCGGACGAGGGGATAGTGAGAACAGAAGAGACGTGTGGTGAGGGGGAAGAGATGGGACGTGGGGTGTGGGGGAAGAGAGGGGACGTGGGGTGAGGGGGAAGAGAGGGGACGTGGGGTGTGGGGGAAGAGAGGGGACGTGGGGTGTGGGGGAAGAGAGGGGACGTGGGGTGTGGGGGAAGAGAGGGGACGTAGGGTGTGGGGGAAGAGAGGGGACGTGGGGTGGGGTGGAAGAGAGGGGATGTGGGGTGTGGGGGAGGAGAGGAGACGTGGGGAGAGGGGGAAGAGAGGGGACGTGGGGTGAGGGGGAAGAGAGGGGACGTGGGGTGAGGGGGAAGAGAGGGGACGTGGGGTGAGGGGGAAGAGAGGGGACGTGGGGTGAGGGGGAAGAGAGGGGACGTAGGATAAGGGGGAAGAGAGGGGACGGAGGAGAGGGTGTAGAGAGGGGACGAGGGAGAGGAGGAGAGGGGACGGGGGAGAGGAGGAGAGGGGACGGGGGAGAGGAAGAGAGGGGACGGGGGAGAGGAAGAGAGGGGACGGGGGAGAGGGGGAAAAGAGGGAACGGGGGAGAGGAGGAGAGGGAACGGGGGAGAGGTGGAGAGGGGACGGGGGAGAGGAGAAGAGGGGAGAGGGGAGGAGAGGGGACGGGGGAGAGGAGGAGAGGGGACGGGGGAGAGGGGGAGGGGGAAGAGAGGGGACGGGGGAGAGGGGGAAGAGAGGGGACGGGGGAGGGGGGAGAGGGAGAGGGGACGGGGGAGAGGGGACGGGGGAGAGGGGACGGGGGAGAGGGGAAGAGGGGACGGGGGAGAGGGGGAAGAGAGGGGACGGGGAGAGAGGGGACGGGGAAGAAAGAGAGGGGACGGGGGAGTGGGGAAAGAGAGGGGACGGGGGAGAGGGGACGGAGGAGAGGGAGAAGAGAGGGGACGGGGAGAGGGGGAAGAGAGGGGACGGGGGAGAGGGGGAAGAGAGGGGACGGGGGAGAGGGGGAAGAGAGGGGACGGGGGAGAGGGGGAAGAGAGGGGACGGGGGAGAGAGGGGGAAGAGAGGGGACGGGGGAGAGGGGGAAGAGAGGGGACGGGGGAGAGGGGGAAGAGAGGGGACGGGGGAGAGGGGGAAGAGAGGGGACGGGGGAGAGGGGGAAGAGAGGGGACGGGGGAGAGGGGGAAGAGAGGGGACGGGGGAGAGGGGGAAGAGAGGGGACGGGGGAGAGGGGACTGGGGAGAGGGGGAAGAGAGGGGACGGGGGAGAGGGGGAAGAGAGGGGACGGGGGAGAGGATGAAGAGGGGACGGCGGAGAGTGAGAAGAAAGCGGATGGGGAAGAGAGGGGACGGGGGAGTGGGGAAAGAGAGGGGACGGGGGAGAGGGGGGAAGAGAGGGGACGGGGGAGAGGGGTAAGGGAGGGGACGGGGGAGAGGGGGGAGGGAGGGGGAGAGAGGGGACGGGGGAGAGGGGGGAGAGAGGGATGAGGGGGACGGGGGGACGGGGAGAGGGGGAAGAGAGGGGACGGGGGAGAGGGGGAAGAGAGGAGACGAAGGAGAGGGGGAGATGGAACGGGGGAGAGGAGGAGAGGGAACGGGGGAGAGGAGGAGAGGGAACGGGGGAGAGGAGGAGAGGGGACGGGGGAGAGGGGGAAGAGAGGGGACGGGGGAGAGGGGGAAGAGAGGGGACGGGGGAGAGGGGGAAGAGAGGGGACGAGGGAGAGGAGAGGGGACGGAGGAGAGGGGGAAGAGAGGGGACGGGGGAGAGGGGGAAGAGAGGGGACGGGGGAGAGGGGGAAGAGAGGGGACGGGGGAGAGGGGGAAGAGGGGACGGGGGAGAGGGGGAAGAGAGGGGACGGGGAGAGGGGGAAGAGAGGGGACGGGGGAGAGGGGGAAGAGAGGGGACGGGGGAGAGAGGACAGGGGAGAGGGGGAAGAGAGGAGACGGGGGAGAGGGGACGGGGGAGAGGGGACAGGAGAGAGGAGACGGGGGAGAGGGGACAGGGGAGAGGAGACGGGGGAGAGGGGACAGGGGAGAGGAGACGGGGGAGAGGGGACAGGGGAGAGGAGACGGGGGAGAGGGGACAGGGGAGAGGAGACGGGGGAGAGGGGACAGGGGAGAGGAGACGGGGGAGAGGGGACAGGGGAGAGGAGACGGGGGAAAGGGGGAAGAGAGGGGACGAGGGGGAAGAGAGGGGACGAGGGTAAAGGGGGAAGACAGGGGATGGGGGAGAGGGGGATGACAAGGGACGGGGGAGAGGGGGAAGAAAGGGGACTGGGGGAGAGGGGGAGAGGGGGAAGACAAGGGACAGGGGAGAGGGGGAAGAAAGGGGACTGGGGGGAGAGGGGGATGAGAGGGTACAGGGGAGAGGGGGATGAGGGAGGAGAGGGGGATGAGAGGTGTACAGGGGAGAGGGGGATGAGAGGGTACAGGAGAGAGGGGGATGAGAGGGTACAGGGGAGAGGGGGATGAGAGGGTACAGGGGTGAGGGGGATGAGTGGGGACGGGGGTGAGGGGGATGAGAGGGGACGGGGGTGAGGGGGATGAGAGGGGACGGGGGTGAGGGGGATGAGAGGGGACGGGGGTGAGGGGGATGAGAGGGGACGGGGGTGAGGGGGATGAGAGGGGACGGGGGTGAGGGGGATGAGAGGGGACGGGGGTGAGGGGGATGAGAGGGGACGGGGGTGAGGGGGATGAGAGGGGACGGGGGTGAGGGGGATGAGAGGGGACGGGGGTGAGGGGGATGAGAGGGGACGGGGGTGAGGGGGATGAGAGGGGACGGGGGTGAGGGGGGTGAGGGGGATGAGAGGGGACGGGGGTGAGGGGGATGAGAGGGGACGGGGGTGAGGGGGATGAGAGGGGACGGGGGTGAGGGGGATGAGAGGGGACGGGGGTGTGGGGGAAGAGAAAGGACTGGGGAGAGGAGGATGAGAGGGGACTGGGGGAGAGGGGGATGAGAGGGGGCGGGGGTGAGGGAGGAGAGAGGGTACGGGGGTGAGGGAGAAGAGAGGGGACGGGGGTGAGGGAGAAGAGAGGGGACGGGGGTGAGGGAGAAGAGAGGGGACGGGGGTGAGGGAGAAGAGAGGGGACGGGGGTGAGGGGGAAGAGAAGGGACTTGGGAGAGGGGGAAGAGAAGGGACTGGTGAGAGGGGGAAGACAGGGAATGGGTGGAGAGAAAATGAGGGAAGAGGGGGAAGAGAGGGGACTGGGGGAGGGGGAATAGAGAGGAATGAGGGGAGAGGGGGAACAGGGGGCTGGAGAGAGGGGGATGAGAGGGGACGGGGGAAGAGGGGGATGAGAGGGGACGGTGGTGAGGGGGAAGAGAAGGGACTGGAGAAGAGGGGAAGAGAGGGGACGGTGGGAGAGGGGAAGACGGGGAAGAGAGAGGGACGGGGGAGCGGGGAAAGAGGGGTGGGGGAGAGGGGAAAGAGGGGTGAGGGAGAGGGGAAAGCGGGGTGACGGGAGGAGAAAGGGGACGGAGGTTGAGAGGGGACGGAGGTTGAGAGGGGACGGAGGTTGAGAGGGGACGGAGGGAGAGAGGGGACGGAGGGAGAGAGGGGACGGAGGTTGAGAGGGGACGGAGGGAGAGAGGGGACGGAGGGAGAGAGGGAACGGAGGGAAAGAGGTGACGGAGGGAGAGAGGGAACGGAGGGAAAGAGGGGACGGAGGGAAAGAGGAGACGGAGGGAGAGAGGGGACGGAGGGAAAGAGGGGACGGAGGGAAAGAGGGGACGGAGGGAAAGAGGAGACGGAGGGAAAGAGGGGACGGAGGGAAAGAGGGGACGGAGGGAAAGAGGGGGCGGAGGGAAAGAGGGGACGGAGGGAGAGATGGGACGGAGGCGGAGAGGGGACGGAGGCGGAGAGGGGACGGAGGGAGAGATGGGACGGAGGCGGAGAGGGGACGAAGGCGGAGAGGAGACGGAGGCGGAGAGGGGACGGAGGCGGAGAGGGGACGGAGGCGGAGAGGGGACGGAGGGAGAGATGGGACGGAGGCGGAGAAGGGACGGAGGGAGAGAGGAGTGACGGGAGGAGAGAGGGGAAAAAGAGGGGTGACGGGAGGAGAGAGGGGAAAAAGAGGGGTGACGGGAGGAGAGAGGGGAAAAAGAGGGGTGACGAGAGGAGAGAGGGGAAAAAGAGGGGTGACGGGAAGAGAGAGGGGGAAGAGGGTTGACGGGAGGAGAGAGGGAAGCGCTCACTCTCACGAGAAGGAGCGAGAGAAAGTGTTGGTGCGCGTGCACGCCTTTGTGATTCACCATCAAGGTCTTGGATCACGTGTTGGACTCGTAACTGACAGTTATTTCCCCCACACATGAGAGATCAGAGTTCCTATACAGCCCGATCTATGGGTAATGTGTGTGTGTGTGTGTGTGTGTGTGTGTGTGTGTGTGTGTGTGTGTGTGTGTGTGTGTGTGTGTGTGTGTGTGTGTGTGTGTAATCCACTCTTGGTTTACCCTTGGTCTTGAATCACGTGTACGATTCGTGATCGACAGCTATTTCCCTCCCGGAAGGGAGCTCAGAGCTCGTACATGACCTATCTATGGGTAATGCTGTGACTTACACGCACGCCCACACCCAACTCCCCGCCCACGAGAGTTGGAGTAACGACTCGCAGCTCATCGATACTGAAATTATTTCAGCCCTGGGCGGGATTCGAACTCGGACCTATGTAGTGGCGGCCGGAAACTACCAACCGCGCAATCGAGTCGCGCGCGCGCGCGCGTGTGTGTGTGTGTGTGTGTGTGTGTGTGTGTGTGCGCGCGCGCGCGTGTGTGTGTGGGGGTGAGAATACAGTCTAAAATATATTTTAATAGCCTCCGACAAGGCGCATGTTTTCCTAAAAAAGATACAGATAGATAGATAGATAGATAAATAAATAAATAAATAAAATTCAAACAATAACGAATACACCAAAATAAGAACTCCATTGGAGAGCTGGTTTAAAATTGAAAACTGGCGAGAAGAGGACAGGAACCCCCCCCCCCTCCCGGCAGGTTCTGGTTGCGCTGTCGGTACAGGTTATTCCCAAGTCGACCTGGCGAGAAGAGGATCTCGTAACGCCTAGTTGAGTAGCCGCTAGTGCTGCTAGTCCTTGCAACTTGTCAACTACTCCCCCTGTACTTGTCCAATGTCAACGGGAAATTAGTTAACTAACTTACCTCCAAACTATCCTAGTGTCAACTTGCCGGGTAGGTTAACTAACAGCTAGCACTAGTGGCTACTCAACTAGCCCCGTATCAACGAGGCTTAAGCTAAGCATACGAAGCCCGTCCAAGTGCAGGGAAACTGGGCTTCAACGTGACGTCACGCCGCCCTATCCGGGTCCGAATTCACAGGACGTTTGAAAAAAAGGGTTGGGGTGGGGTGGGGGTGAGGGGAGGACTACATGTTGATTCTGAAGGCTTTTCCAGCAAATGTAAACACACTGTGTATAGTGAAGGGACTCTCACATACAGAGTCTATTCAACGACCACCAAGAATCCACGCCCACGCCCACCACCACCACCACCGCCGCCGCCGCCGCCGTCCCAAGGAATTCGAACGCCGTAAACGCAGGAATGCACGTCATCATCTTCACCCTCCCCCCCTCCCACCTCCCACCCCCGACTCAATACTTATCCCTCTCCCTCTTCCCAAACCCAGGCCAGCACCCACCCACCCACCCCGTCCCTCGCTCCGGACGCGCATTAGATCCTCCTCCTTCGAGTTCTTAGATTCTCGTTTCTTCTTGACGTTCCTCACTTCGTGGACACCTCCTCCGAGAACAATTTTTCTTTACTAGTCCCATTAACGTTATACACCAAAACGGGTCGCTAAAAAATTGCAAATTGGATAAACAACGTGAGATGAAAAAATATATATTCACTTGTAAATATATATTCACATGTGTGGGGGACAAGCCAAAACCACCACAATTGAACACTTGCACCACACAGAAACAGAAATCCTCTCTCACTGAACACCATTGTTTAGGAAGGAAATAGGCAAGAACAGGTTTACCAGCAGAGTGAGCACTGAAATTATTGGTTGTTTTAAGATAAAATTAAATAACTTTATGCATGGAGATGATAGGTGGTAGTGGACATGGAGCTGCCTAGTGGTCTCTTGCAGTTTCCTTCATTCTTACTGTACGTGTATGTTCTTATGTTCCTGAACACCAGCAAACAGACACCAAAATCATCTCCATTCCATATCATATTGGCCGAGGGGATTAGAGCGTCATTATTTGCGGCGGAGGTCGATGTGACAGCTGTTCGAACCCTGCAGCCAGCGAGTTGTACCAGGGGCATGATTCACTACATTCTACTCTATCAAGTCCTCTGTAAGGGGCACCGTCCTAGCCTCCTGATAGGGGGGAGTTTGCGGCGTTAATCCGAATAGTCATTACTTACTTCTATGAACCAAACTTCAACTAATCTTATTACACCAAACAAGCACAAATGAGGATAATAGAAAACGTCACCAGACACGCACCCAAGAAGGACCGCTGGGAAAAATCTAAGTCTATTGAAGAATATAAGAGTAGCATTCCATTACATGCACAGACCTAATGAAAATGATCGAAAACCTGATTTGTCCTAGACAGGAATATATTGCAGTGGTGTGGTCACCACCCACGCTGAAAGACAAACAAGGTGCATCAAATTCAGAGCAGCGACTAAAATTATTCCAGATTTTACAATTTGGGGTTGCAAACATTGGAAGAAAGAAGAGAGGAGATCAATTAGTAGTGTTTAGAGCCGTGAAAAGTGTGAACATATTTGACAATGAGGATCTGTTAAGTATGGGAACAGGAAAATCAGGTTATGAGATGAAATTAAAAACGACAAGATGTTTAAAGGACTTAAAGAAATACAACTTTCAGTACAAAATTATTGAATAATGGAATAATTTGGATGAAGGAATCGTAATATAGGAAAAATGTGACAATTCAAGGTCTTAGGGGTTCGTAGTAAACAACATATAGGTAAATACACACACAGGCGCAAACGAAGCAAAACTTAACCAATACGCTCCGTGGGACACTACAACTGCGTAACTCGCAAATACTTCCCAGTCTTCCTTCTCCGGCCACGAGATGACCTCTTTATCTGGTCCTTCTCACGGGCCACCACCGCTACATAAATCCCTCGATTCCCGTCTACTGCACGTGACGAGGCCAGCTCCTTCCTTAGCTACGACGTCGTTCCCCACAATTCTTTATCACGCCGCGAGTTCCTGGCCCTGTTAATCAGCCCAGCCTTTTACTGACGCCAGACGATGTCATTCAGGAAAGGGCAGGGCACAATCTTCCTCTTTTCTCGCTCTTCTCACCTCCCGCCATCGTTCTCCATCGCCTCTTCCTCTCCAGAGACAATCTCTCTCTCTCTCTCTCTCTCTCTCTCTCTCTCTCTCTCTCTCTCTCTCTCTCTCATTCAACCCTTCTTCAGTGTCCGTCTACCTCTTCTTTCAGTGGTACAATACCATGGCGGAGTATGATCATGATACCCATACCAATACGGTCATGGTGGTAATGGTGGTAGTGGTGGTAATGTGGTAATGGTGGTAGTGGTGGTAATGTGGTAATGGTGGTAATGTGGTAATGGTGGTTGTGGTGGTAACGTGGTAGTGGTGGTAATGTGGTAACGTGGTAGTGGTGGTAATGTGGTAATGGTGGTAATGTGGTAATGGTGGTAGTGGTGATAATGTGGTAATGGTGGTCATGTGGTAATGGTGGTAATGTGGTAATTGTGGTAGTGGTGGTAATGTGGTAATTGTGGTAGTGGTGGTAATGTGGTAATTGTGGTAGTGGTGGTAATGTGGTAGTGGTGGTAATGTGGTAGTGGTGGTAATGTGGTAATGGAGGTAGTGGTGGTAATGGAGGTAGTGGTGGTAATGTGGTAATGGTGGTGGTAATGTGGTAATGGTGGTGGTGGTAGTGGTGGTAATGTGGTAATGGTGATAGTGGTGGTAATGGTGGCAATGGTGGTAATGGTGGTGGTAGTTGTAGTTGCGGTGGTAGTGGTGGCGGTAGTTCCGATTAATATAGGTCAACGACGACGAAAAGAACAAGAAGAGCAACAAAACGAAAACGACGACGAGAAGTGAATGCGGCACTGCAGTTGGGAACCCAGCCTGCCCGGACGCCCGTCGTCCTCCGAGGTGGGAAGACGTAGCGTCGATTCGAGGAAGGAGCCCTCAGGGTCACGACGGCCCGGCCCGGCCCGGCCCGGCCAGGGCAATTAGCACACGGCGAGATGACGCCTCCTCGTAGCCACCACCTTTACCCAGTCTACTTGGTCTGCCAGGGCTAGTGGCAGTCACCACGTCATTTGAACTCACCGGACCTATCCGGGAGGGAGTCTAAGAAGAAGAAGAAGAAAATGCCGATGAGATAATAATACCCTTCCTGACGGAGGGATTGTCTGTAATTTGACCGTTCTCAATGCCACAGTAGACTTCCGTGATGGTGTGCGCGCCTTGCCAGAGCTCAGCCCTCGGGCACAATCAGTCCTCTAACGATTCTTTTCATACGCATCGACTTTTCGCCGTGCGCCGTCCACGACACGATGACGTGCTTTATAAAGACCATGGATGTCTTTGGACGCTTTAACACGTCACGACCACGTGTGAAAGCGTCCATAAATACCAGTTTATTTGAGAGCACGACGTCGTATCGTGCACGGCGAAAAGTCGATCCCTTTGAACCACGCTTATATTTTATTTATTTATCTACCTTATTTTATTTATATATTTTTAGGCGTGGTCTGCCACCTCCAGGAGAACTAAACCTTCCGGCGATCTGGACTTTCCGGTTTTGTAACCCCGTACATAAATAAACCCAGTCCATTCAGAGTACCCAAAAACATGACCTACAACAGGAAACAAGACCTTTAATGTGTTTTGTCCAGTTTATGTATTTTTGCACCTATCGGAAGACCACACACACACACGTTATATATATATATATATATATATATATATATATATATATATATATATATATTTACATCTCCAACTATTACCACAACCACCACTACCGTTACTCTCCACTACCACCAATCACTACTAGACATCACCACCATGTGACAACTACAACTACAACTACTAACTATTACAAAAACCGCCGCCCTTACTATTACTACTACTAAAGTCTGTGCGGCCCAAGAAGTCCGTTCAGAGTGCGGTAACGTGGTTTACCACAACCCGTTGTGCCAAGTCTAGTACATGCTCTCTCTCTCTTATTTCCCATCCACGTGTTACTTGAATTATTTTCTATATTCTGAATATGGTGTAGGAAGCTGTGTAGTACAATGAGCATCACTTTTAAAGATAACATTAACGATTTCAATCCATTCTGACACGTGGCAACAGCGCTTTTTTCCCCTCATGGTGCCACAGGTGAGACAGGTGGGTCAAATTGGCAACGTCGCACTCTGGGGGATTTCCGCTTCTGTCCCACCCTCAATGGACTCCTTGGAGCGCACAGACTCTAGCCATTATCACAACCGCCACGACCACCACGCACACCATTTGGTGCTCGCGGCATTCCCGGCCGGGCTACCTCCTCCTCCTCCTCCTTATCCGGAGGCTACAGCTGGCTCGGATTCTTCCACGCTGTCAAGGGTCACACCATCTGTGCCCGGGTCCAACATTCGAAAGGCTATTCGGTACTACTTTAGCGTGCGCCCAAGAAGGTCATTTACACTTTAACGCGCGGTCGGTCTCCACTTTTACACTTCAGCGTGCGGTCTAGCAGGTCATTTACACTTTAGAGCAGTCTACCTGCACTTTTACACTCTTTTGCGTACTGTCTAGTAGGTCATTTACACTTTAGATTGCGGTCTATCTTCAAAGTATTTTACACTTCAGGTTGAATTAGGTTAGGGCAGGGGTTCCCAAACTTTTCAGCTCATCAACCCCCTAGTAAAGTTAAGATTTTCTATAGACCCCCATACTATTCACAAATTATGTCAATTTACTAATATTATTGTTGTTGTTACTGTTATTAATGCTGCTGCTGCTATTATTATTATTATCATCATTATTATTATACTTGTTATTGGTATTATCACTAGCATTACTATTATTATTATAATCTTAGTTATCAATAGTGTTATCATCATTATGTTTGTTATAATTTTTGTTTTAATTCTTTACTGTAGTTTCGTGTTTGTGGATTTTACTTATTCTATTCGTTTATTTAAATTTGTTTATCTATTTATTCATTTTCATCCGTTATAAAAGGGCCAAAGGCGACGGCGTTCCAATAATGATACTTTCACATATACATAAACATAAGTTTTAAAATATTTATAATTTACAAATAGCTTTAAGAGTGATATTATATACTCTTTATTATATCACTATAAGTAATATTCAAGCCAATAATATTACACAAGCTCGTCATCTTGATATTCACGATGTGGTTGTGTGTATGTGAGATTCTCCCTACATGCACAGAATGGGGAGGATTTTCGACTCAGAGTGAAGTGACATGGTTTTCTTTAAGTTTAGATATTGGTTGGTTGATTATTCTCACTCTTTCAGTACGGGAAGGGAACAGGATCATTTCATGCTAACCATTTAATCTTAAAGACTACCTTTCGACCGCATAGTAATTTACTGACCCCTTTCGACCCCCTAGCAATCTACTGACCCCTTTTCGACCCCCTTGGATGGTCTCATCGACCCCTGGGGACCGATATCAACCACTTTGGGAACCCCTGGGTTAGGTTAACTACAAGCACTCAGGTTAACATTAGTTCATGAAAGGTCATTTCATGGCAAAGACTACGGATACTCCGGTAGACAGCACGATTCTCCTCTGACGTGAGGAGGATAGAGGAGGGGGAGGGAGCTGTTAAGGTTATGTTTGGGCTAGGATCATCCCGATTAACCTTCATCTGATTAAGATGGTTTGGCGTTCGTCACTGTAGTCTTAAGCGCAACTCGGCATGGCACACGAATTAACCGAGCTTACCACCCAAATCAGCACACCGACATCAACACAACCGCATCAGCTATACTGCTGCAATAGACCAGTAAGAACTCCAAGAGAAATTTTGCGGTACAAGACCCCTTTGGGGCCCCGATGCAGGAGAAGGAAAAAAAAATTGATGTCCTCTCTATATAACTAGGCCAACAATAAAATTAATAATATACACAAGTGTGGTGTGACAAATATAATGACGTTTGTGAATGTGGATGTACGTGTATGAGGTAGAACGTATTTGTTTTCCAGGGGATGGATGCTAGACACACACACCCCTCTCAAGCCCTACCTAAAGGGCTTATCACAATGGGCTATTTTTCCTCCAACCTTCGATTCAGAACTTTTTCCGCCGTAAAATCACTACGGCAAACAATTTTGTTTTCTCAACAAAAATACATAGAAAGCTGCGGACTGCAAATCTACTCCAGCAATCGGAGGTAAAATAGCCCAGTGTGATAAAGACTTAAGGCCAGCTACAAACAGGCATGGCCCATCACCACATCAACTGTATCAAGATGTCGACGCCCTTCGGCAGCCCTACTCCTTGATTTTTTTTTTTTTTTTTTTTTTTAATTCCTCTGACTGCCTGCTTCGTGATCCTACTCCGCTGTGAGAAACCGCCCACAATCGTCGGGGGTTTCAGCCCTTAAACACAGCACTGGCTCCACTTCTAGGTACTACAATGCCCAGCGTCTTTTGCGGCGGAAGTTTTCTCGAAAACTTATTTCTTTGTGTCACACGTTACAAAGATATCAACTATCAAGTCCTCAGTCGACATTCTACGTCACAAAGGATAAGCTGCTCGTAAGAAGAAACCAATCACTGTAGTCAGTGGTGGAGGCAGCTGTACCTTAGAGAAACGGCCTTCTGGTCAACGCCTGGCAATGCTCTTCATCCTCGCAGATGACCACGACACAGAATCAGGGCCCTCCCTCCCTCCCACGTTCACCCCGAACTGAAGAAAAGCAACTGACCCTCCAGTCAACCAGAACAAGCACCTTAAAAGTACAACTAATCCTCGACCTACGATGGTTCTGGTCCGAGAAACCCCGTGTGTGTGTGTGTGTGTGTGTGTATGCGCAGGCGCCACCCCTGGAAAACTGAAATAATTTTTTTAGCTGCCAAAATCCATCGAAAAATCGTAATTCGAATGATCGTAAGTACAGGAATGGCTGCGTATACCCCAAAGTATCAACACTAAAAAACGTTTTTACGTCTAAGCTTCCAGCGTCGCTACCAGCTTCCGCTTGGCACCTCGCCACCTCCTCCGGGCAGAGGAACTGCCTGAAGGTACCTTGGGCAACAAGAATCGCCCTAGGAATACCCTCCCCTCCCCCTACAAACCCCCCCACCCCACCCCACCCTGCCCTGCCCCGGAGAACGCCAATCTAAAATCCTTCACGCCATTTCCGCCCATCAACACGTATACACGTAGTTCCCACAACCACACACAGGTGGTCATTCCGCATTCCTCCTTTACCCCAAAACACTCCATCTAAACCAACTCTAAAGCAGCTCTCCCTCCTCCTCTTCCTCCACAACTCCTATACAAAATCCACGACAGAAAAAAAACACGAAGACGAAGAAAATAATGAAAAAAAAAAACGAAATAGACGACGAACACGATAGAAGACAAAATATCTAAAACCTGAGGCGGCCCGAGGCGACTCCTCCAGTTGGGGTTCGCGCGTACAGAGTTTACCGCCGGGCGGCGTGGGCGTGAAGGCACGAGCCGCCTCGAGTTCGTGTACGAGTTACAATTCGAGCACAAAGAAATGGGAACATCACCACAGGAACACCTGCACGTGCCTGTACAAATTCACGTGTTGGTGGCGGTGGTGGTGGTGGTGGTGGTAAGGATGTAACGATGATAGTGGTGGTGGTAGATGGTGGTAAGGGCGTTAGGATATTGGTGGTAGCAGTGATGGTGACGACTGGCGTTGGTGGTGAGGTGCCAGTGATGACAAAGGTGGAACGCGTAATCAAACTGACATCAGTGGTGGTATGTGGTGATAAAATGATGCAACAAAAGTCCGGTGTTATCATAACAATGACGAAATATGTCAATATCAGTGATAAAATATGTAATGGGCTAAGACTGAGAGTTATACAGGTTCAGTGTAGTGGTGATAGTGATAATCACCACAGTGGTGGTGGTGGTGGTAGTGGAGGTACAGAAGGGTGACAGTGTTCGGTGAAATACAGTGGTGGTAGAGTACAGAAATGATGTAGGAAGTGTGGTGAAACAACAAATCGAGGAAAATGGTGAAGACTATGGTAATGGTGCGGTTGAGCGATAACAATGATGAACACCAACGAAGGTAGAAAGATGTGTATGGCGACGAGAGAGTAATGAAGACTTGTTCAAGTCCAAAATTGGCGAAACTTTGTTTTGTGGTGACAGGTGTGGGGTGTCACGTGGTGGCGAGTTGCATGTTACTGGTAAAAATGTTAGTCACCACCACTACTACACGTCTTTCGAGCATTCCCAACCATGCCACACCCTTCCTTCCACTCAGTCGGACTATTTCATTCATCACGCTAGCACGCACGCACGCGCACATACACACACACAGTGATATTGCATGGGATAGTCCACCTCAAGTAACAATATCTATGTTTATGTTATTCTCCCAGTTGTCAGGCAATTCTATTCACATTCCATGGCACCTACACAACCTCCAGCCCTTCACTCAATCCGTAACTGAATCCCAGCCAGTAGTTGGCCAATCACCTCTTATTTCATCCAATCCTAAAAAATAACCATATAAAATACTACTACTAATAATAATAGTACTACTAATACTAATAATAGTACTACTAATACTAGTACTACTACTAATAATAATAATATTAGCACTACTACTACTACTACTACTACTAATAATAATCAACCCATCCGAAGGGTTGGCAAAAATACAGCGACAGCAAGTCTCGTTTTAATTTACTTGTATATATCTCTTCACCTGTTGTCCCATTATTTCGTCGCTGCCTTTCTTGTCGACTTTGACCAATTGGTAGTCACTGGCTTCCACTACAGTTTGTTTACTTTAATCAATCGGTGATATATTATAGCAACAGTTAGGGTATGTCAGCCAAAAGGGACATCAACCTTGCAGCAAGACAACCAATAAAAAGAAGAAAAAAGTAATGACGAGTACATGTGATGCTTACAAATCAAATATTCAGCACCATAAGTGTGAAGAAATGTTCGTCAGGAATGTTCCAGTCTTCCGACCACTGCAGCCAAACAATTCTAGAAACCTAATTCATTTCCCTTCATTATTATTGCTGCCTTTTGTAACATCATCCACACACGCTTAAAGAGACACCAACACCGAACTCTGAGGTACTCCACTCGTTTCTCGTCTCCAACCTTAAGGTGCTTTTTGCCTGGTGTGATTATCCTCAACGATGATCGCTCATGCCTCAATGATGATGACCAAACGATTACCCACAGTACTAATTCTTTGTTTCTGAATGAGGCTGTTCAGATTCGTGCAAGTACGAGGCTGATCATTTCAACCGAACCTACAACCAACGCGTTTACCCAAATATGATTCTAGGTAGGATGCGCGAAACCTGCCATTGGCTGTGGTGGTAGGCTAATAATAATGATTACACTGAGCAAAACGTA
This sequence comes from Oratosquilla oratoria, assembly GCF_046742065.1. Taxonomy (NCBI): domain Eukaryota; kingdom Metazoa; phylum Arthropoda; class Malacostraca; order Stomatopoda; family Squillidae; genus Oratosquilla; species Oratosquilla oratoria. The sequence goes on along the minus strand of NC_134782.1, from coordinate 69,759,900 downwards.
CCTTTAAAGAGTATTACGAAGCCCCACCTTGCTGAGGTATATTGAGCACGAGGGACACCATCACCGAACCCTGGAGTACTCCACTCGTTCCTCGTCTCCAAACTAAGGCCTGTTGGGTGGCCGTTTCCTACCTCCCTTAGGTCCTTTTATTTCACAAGTTCGTGGTCCAAGTCCCTAGACCAGGGGTGGCCATACTACGACCCACCAAGAAAAAATATAACTTTTGTTTTACCGGAGTTACTTTGTTTTTCAAATGAGCGTTTCGTGTGAAGTTTCTACTTTAAAATATTAATGCAAATGAATTGCGTTTCTTTAAAAAACCTTTTATTTTTACTATTCTAAATTAATTTACTTAAAATACTTTGCGGTCCCTTTAAAGGGTGAATTTCTAAACGTGGCCCTTACCCAGGAAGGTATGCCCTAAACGGACCTTGAACGCCCCTCCCCTCCCCCCCCCCCAGCAAGTCCCTACTTTTTGCACAATGAGGAGTGGGAGGAGCAGGAGTGGGAGCGGGGGGGGGGAGCATGAGATGGAACAAAAGGAGGAGGAGGTGGGAAAGGAGGAGGAGGAAAAGGAGGAAGTAAAAGAGGGGAAAGGAAAGGAAAGAGGAGGGGGGAAATGGGAAGCTGGGAAGAACAAGTATAAGATGAAGGAAATTAAAGGTAAAGGGGGAGATTATAAGGAAGAGGAGTAATAAGAGTAAAAGCAAGAGGAGGAAGGGGAGGAGACCAGAGGAGGAAAATGAGAGAGTGACCTGGTGGAGAATGATGATTGAGGGTGAGGGCGAGGGGGGGGGGCAAACCACCCTCTCCTCCTCCTCCTCCTACGCAGTCACCCCCCACCTCTTCCCCGCCACTCCCAGCTCCGATCGGCTCCTTCACCTACAACGCTGTCCCGTCCCCCCCCCCGCCCCTTTTTATATACCACTCAACCTACACCAGCCAACCACCTCGCCTCGACTTCCTACCAGCCTAACCACATACCAATCCCATCACATGCCTATACCCGCATACCAACCATACCAGTCCTCACCACACGCGGCCTCAAATACCATATGCAAATTGTCCTCCTCCTCCTCTTCCTCTGGTTCTTCCCAGTCTCCCTCCCTCCCTCCCTCCACACTGAATACGTACAATGTGCGCCGGACGCTCTTCTCAGTACTGATTCCAAGATCTTCCTAGTATATCTATGCAACCTTAAGGGAGGGCTATTTTTCCTTCAACTGTTGGAGCAGATGTGTGCAGCCCGCAGCTTTCGGGAAGGAATCTGGTTATATGCTGGAGAGATAAATATTTCTTCTAGCATATCAAACGGCATTCTATATATTTTTGTTGAGAAAATAATATATTTTGCCATAATGACTCTACGGCGGAAAAAGTTCTGGAGATGGGCGGTACCGCAGGTTAAGAGGAAAAACTGCCCAGTGTGGTAACCCCTTAACCCACACCGTGGACGGCAACCGAGATGGGGACAGACATGACCGAGCTTTCCAACCCCTGACGCTTCGTCACAAAGGATTAGAGTCCCTTTTAAATAAAACACCAGGATACTTGGAACTCCTATTATATCAGAGAACAAATCGCTAGTAACAGCGATGTCATTCATTAAGTCCGGCCGTCGCGAGCTTTGAACTCGGGTCGTTCTGAGTACGAGTCCCGCTTAGAACTATCATACTGTAGGTTTCTTTTGCCATCAAATGAAGAGTAATAACTCACCACCTCCTGATCCATCACCACCTCCCTACTCCCCCCCCCCCCGGCCCTTTGCTCTCCTTGTCGCCACCCGCTTCCTCTCTTCTTCATTCCATTCCAAGCTCCTCTTCAGGGCCCTTTAGCTCTGCAACAACCACTACCACCGCCACACTTGCTTCCGACCACGTTTTTCGCCTGTACTTCTCTTTTCCCGTCTGCCTCTCCTCCTCGAAGGTAAGAGTGCGGGAGTGAGATTCTCGTACATGATGGCAAGCTGCTGCGGAACGTTGGAGTTTGGAGTGAGCGAGGGTACTCTTCTGGGGATAAGGGTAGGTTGGCGAGAGTGAGAGGAGTCTGAAGGAGGACAGCGAGGGGAATCTGAAGAGGAGTGAGGGTTGCCTAATTGTAACGAGGGGGTTGGGTGGGACAACTTACTGGCGGGAAGGACGGGAGTTAAGGGCAGCTAAAAGGAACGTTTCGGAACTCGACATTCCCCAATGCCAACTCGTGCAATGCGGTTGATAGACTTAGTAACCATGTAGTGAGCGCTGGAACTAATGGTTGTTTTAAGAAAAGGTTAGACAACTTTATAGATGGGGGTGGCAGGTGGTAAGGGCCATGGAACTTCCTAATGTAGGCTTTACGGTCTCTTGCAGTCTCCTTAATAATGTTATGTTAATTTATTTTACTGTGTCTTTTCATTCAGGAGAGCCATCAGACAAGTGCGAGAAGTTTCGAAAGTTCGGATTAAACGACTACCACTGGGACTCGAACCCTGGACTGTGTGACGTTTATATCACTAGACAGAGTGAGAATGGCCAGTGCACCGTGAGATGACACCTGGTATGGGGAGAGGTTGCTGGGTGTTGTCGATAGGTCGATAGGTGGTCTTGGCCGGTTTGTGGGTGTACTTTTTTTAAGCGCATGGGGCACCCAACTCAACCCATCCTAACCTGACCTACACACTCTTATACCCCCCAAACGCTTCTTGTAAAGCACCCCACCCCCCTCCACCTCCCCCGCCGTCTTTGTCCACCCACAAGCCGACCAAGCTACACCTACACACAATCTATAAATATATATATATATATATATATATATATATATATATATATATATATATATCCGATAATTTTATGACAGTCGCATGCAGGATTCGAACCCACTGCTATCGGCCACCCGTAAGATTATCTTCACAGAGCCTTAGCCCACTACACCAACAGACACCTAAAAGCCTTGAAACCTGGAATCGAACTGATTCCCGAGGATAGGAAAGATCACTAATCTGCGACCCCAATTCATATTATATATATATATATATATATATATATATATATATATATATATATATATATATATATATATATTTATATATATAAGGTGATCTTACGGGTGGCCGATAGCAGTGGGTTTGAATCCTGCATGCGACTGCCATAAAATTATCGGATTGATGTCGCTGTTACTAGCGAATTTCTTATATATATATATATATATATATATATATATATATATATATATATATATATATATATATATATATATACACACACATACATTCGCATGGAGTGAAGACCTACTACAGTTAATAAGAGCGACTCCGTATTGTGCACTATCCCCCGGTGGGTTAGCGTCAAGAAAGATGATGCAGACAGACCCCAGCTCCCATGTCTGCGACCTTCGCGACTGGCGTCAGGAAGAAGAAGAAGAAGCAGAAGCAGCCTCCCCGGATTCTTTACAGACTCTGTTCAAGCAAGGGACAAGAAGCCGTGTGATGCATCCGCGTGGCGGGCCAAGGCCTGAAAGAAGTCTGCGTTGGTCGCGACCCCACCTACCACAAAAGCGCCTCACACGAGATCCAACAACATCTATAAAATGTCACCATCTTCGGGGTGGGGCGGGGAGTGGACGCGCGCGCACACACACACACACACACACACACACACAAACAAACAAACATAAACACACACACACACACACACACACACACACACACACACACACACACACACACACACACACACACACACACACACACACACACACACACACACACACTGGCCTTCAGAAGGTCGCGCGAGTGGACCTGATGGGTTGTTAGTATGCTGCCGGGCAGACGAAGAAGTTGACGGCTGGTTGGCATGCGAGGCGTTCTGGCAGGTTGGTTGGTATGTGGTAGGGAAGATGGGCCGGTAAGCGCGCGCGGAGATGGTAGGTTGGTATGTGTGTGTAGGCGGGCGGGCTGTTCGGTTGGTATGTAAGGTGTGCAGCACATTGTCTGGTTGGTATGGGTGGCCGCCTAAGTTGGTATTCCACGCCAGGAAATTGACTGGGATGTGGGGAGGGGATGTATTATGCGAAACGTGTACAGACAGGCAGGTTGTTGGGTTGGTATGCATGGGGCCCGGGAAGTTGGTATTCGGGAGGGTGGCCAAGAATTGGTTGGTATTTGGGAAGGGCAAGTATGCTGGTTGGTATGCAAAACGAGTACTGGGAAGGCAGGTCGTTGAGTTGGTATGTGAGCAGGTAAAGACTGGTTGGTATTTGGGAAGGGCAAGTATGCTGGTTGGTATGCAAAACGAGTACTGGGAAGGCAGGTCGGTGGGTTGGTATGTGAGCAGGTAAAGACTGGTTGGTATGGGGGAAGGGTGACTGTTGTGGGTGGCTGATAGACTCAGGGCTTGTCTTTTACGGCGCGCATTTTCGCGCCCGCGCCATAACGCGCCTATATTCGAAACGAGAAGTAAATGAATAAATAAATGAATAAATAAAAATAAAGTTCAAATTTCGCGCGCCTCTAAAACATGGTAAAATTGAAGGGTAAATATTTAACAACAAAGTCAACTGCATACAAAGGCGGAAACAATTTAATACCTCCCACTTATTATTAAGGAGACAAATAGGTCTCAAGTAAAATTCACATGTTAAAGAAAGAAAAAGCCATTTTGGTTTAGCGTGTTGTGATTTCAACAGTATGAAAAAAGTCCTCGCCTAGCAGTCACTGAGAAAATTTAGGCCACTTCTTTTTTGCTCGCCTCCATTTTTCTTTTTTTAGGGCAAGTTCTGGTATATTGGTATATGACACATTGGTTAGTCTGTCTACATACATGGCATGTTTGGTATATGGAGGACTAGGCTGGTATGACGATAGATGTTGATGTTGTTTGGCGTTTTTCACGCACTCTGTTGTGTTGTGTTGCATTGCGTGCGTGTGTGTGTGATTCACTATGGTCTTGCTTCATGTGTCGGACTCATGATCGACATTTAACCTCCCGGATGAGAGCTCAGAGCTCGTATATGACCGATCTATGGGTAATACTGTGACCTTACACGCACACACACACCCAACTCTCCGCCCAAGAGAGTTTGAGTAACAACCCACAGCGCAGCGATACTGAAATTGTTTGTCCTGGGCGGGATTCGAACCCGGACCGCCGTAGCGGCAGGCGAAAACTCTAACCACTGCGCCACGAGTTTGTGTGTGTGTGTGTGTGTGTGTGTGTGTGTGTGTGTGCGCATGTGCGTTGCCAGTGTGTGTGTGTGGTGTGTATTGGTGGGAGAGGTGTACACCAGACTATTCCAAGCATTTCTACATCTGTAAATAAAATTGCATTTCTTCACATCTAATCATTTTTTTCCAATTTGTCCTCATGACCTCGTGAAGCCCTTCTACCTCTAATCAAGAGATCTCTATTGTAGCCCACACCTTTTTGCGACACACTACATGGTGTATCAAAAGTCTGGACACAGGCGTTCCCTCAGGTGTCTCCTGCATCTTAATTTTCATTGAGTATACATTTAGCACTCCCCAGAAAATAACCCTCAATGGGGTTAAGGTCTAGTGATCAAGGTAGTTATAAATAGTGACATTTCTTTTGGATCCTGACTTTTGACACTTTGTATAATCATGTCTATTTCTTCCTCTTCGATTTTTTAACGCAGGCAAATATGGTGAAGTTTCATATCGTTTAGTTTATCTATTTCTCGATTATGTTTCCATATTCCACTCTGTGTGGGAACCATATCATTGATGCACATTCATCTTAGAAGGATTCATGTCAATAAGTTTTTTTTCTCCCATCATACATCCATAAAGTGAAAAGCCATCTTACTGTTCTCCAGAAATGCATACGTATCGCCCACAATCTCACTGATCACATGTCTGTCAAGGGACAAGTTGTTTGATCAACATTCCTATACTTTTCTTTTGCAATGGAGCTTCTTCCCGAGATATTGTCCAATGGTGACCTTTTTCGAGCTACTACCCATTTCCGATACCTTGAATTTTTGGACAATGAAATTAATTTTAAATTCCTCCATGCAACGGCAAAATCTTCCTCGTTCTTTACGTTCATGTTTTTTTTTTCCAGCATCTACAAGCATGATGTAGGATCCATCACACTTTTAACACAGACAAAAATTTATTATAGAAACCAGCTCCATACCTTGTGGGACTTCACTGGTCACTGCTGTCTATTCAGATGTCTTATACTGCCCTCGTCTACCTGATCTCCAGAAAATCTTTCATCCATTCGAGTAGTTAACTTTGTAGTTCCCAACTATGCACCAATTTCCACAGATGTGGACTGCGAGGT
>NC_134782.1:69733616-69748616 GCF_046742065.1 Oratosquilla oratoria | reverse complement strand
CCCTACAACCTGCCAGATGAGGAAGACGAAGAAAAAAATAAGACAAGAAGAGGACAACGAAGAAAAAAATAAGACAAGAAGAAGAGGACAACGAAGAAAAAAAAAGACTAAGACGAAAAAAGATAAAGAAGAAGGGGAAGAAGAAGGTGACGAAGAAGACGACGTAAAAGACGAAAAAGTCAGGAACTAGTTGAAAGCCATCCTAGTAGCACAAACAACAATGCGGACCACGAAGCCACCGCAATACCGACCACCACCACCACCACCACCAACAACAACAACAACAACAACAACAACAACAACAGGAAAGAGGGCGTGTTCCCACACCACGACTACGAAGTCCTTGTCAAATGCCCCTCGACGTGGGTTGAGGCGTTATCACACTGGGCCATTTTTCTCCAACTGCTGGAGCAGATTTGCAACCCGCGGCTTTCGAAAAGGAATCTCATGTGCTGGAAGGAAAAAAATTCCTTCAGCATATGAATTGACACACTATGTAAATTAACGAGAGAAAAAATAGTTTGCCATAGTGACTTTACGGCGGAAAATGTGCTGGAGGTGGGCGGTACAGCCAATGAATCGGGGGTTGGTGGGAAAATAGCCCAGTGTGATATCGCCTTAACTCTGGTAAAGGAGTGCAAGTGAATCTGTCGGGTGTGGCCAGTGTCACATATTTATATACGAGTATAATGGATGAGAGGATAAAATACACACACACACACACACATATATATATATATATATATATATATATATATATATATATATATATATATATATATACACACATAGATATAGATATAAGATAGCAGCATGGGAAGACATTACGACCAATCCGGTGCGCCGGTTACGTGAAAGTTTGAGCCAACCAGGCGAGTCGGGTTCGGGAATCTGCAGCCAGTGACGTCATCAGTCTAGCTGTATCCCTGGTCGAAGTAAGAGTTCTCCCAAACGGCCATCCAAGTCCGCGTTTGCAGATTCATCGGAGTTGCCCTTTCTCTCGTTAGGATAGCTTCGAGGATCTGCAACCTTCTAAATTTAATATCATGGTCTTGTCCTTTTTTACTTTAGTTGTTTTGTTTTGTTTCTATCATGGGTTTAGGGTAGTACTGTGGCACATGATTGTCTGTATTTCTGAAGTTTCGTCCTGTTTACGTAAGTGCATGCTTCTGGTAAACTTGGTGGTACAGATTCCTGTATAGGATGACTGAAGGGACTAACTGTTCGCTTGTTTGAATGTATATTCACACACAAGATGACTGCCAATTCAAGCTCCAGATTCCAGCAACCAACCATGCTACCCTCACTGATGAAGGGCCAGGATGCAAGTGGACCTTTGAAGCCACTCCTGAGATGAACAGACACCGATTTTTCAAGGGATTCATGGGCGAGTATAGGCACTTTCTAAAATATATTAATCTTGGAGAGTCTTCCCTCAGACAAGTCTAATAACTCGACGAGTCCAACGACCGATTACATAGTATTCAGACTTTCGAAGGATGATCACGGAAATATATGATATAGATACAGAGCTCCTTGTTTCCCAATGGAGGACTGTGGCACGCAGGTCTTCGGGGAGACAAGGTACAAGTTCCAATGAAATTTGTGCGCACGGGTTACTGACTGTGGCTGCAATACGCCAAGTTCCTCAGAAGTACCACCGAGAGATGGGCGAACCCCAAACGATAACGCGAAACAAGTCGTTACGATCTGTTGTGCCGCCGAAGAAGACTGTCTTCGGTAGGTCCCCAGATCTTCTCGCCAGGGGGCTAGTTGCTTCACTCACACGCCGTCGCCAGTCCCCTTCACGGTCTCTGCTCCGAGCAAGCAAGCTCCCATGCGGCCACCCTTCCTTCCTTCCTTCCTTCCTTCCTTCCTCCCTCCCTTCCCACTCTCCAAACAACTCTCGACAGGTTCGACCAACTTGCCCCAACCAGGAATTCTGTGGGCGAACGTCCACTTTCCTTCGTCTTCTCCATCGAGAGTAGAATCAATATGAGGGAAGCGTGTCACAAGTCCACATTGCAGCCGGCGTTCGCGATTGATGCTGGTAACTGGCTTAGATTGAGTCTCACAGTACCGTCTCTAGCTTGGTACAAAGTCATTTCAGCGATCATCCACGAATCTCCGAAGGCATCTGGTACCAAAGACATCGAGACTACTCTTCAAGTCAGCATTCAATGCACATGCACCACAACCGTTCAGCAAGTCAGGAAGCACGTGACTTTATTCTGAGAGAGAATCGTGGACCGTGCGGTAGCTGCTTGACTCAGGGTGTGACTGACTCAAAGATTCAAGTCAGGCAGCCCAGCCGATGCGCCTCTCCAAGCCACTTCCTGGCCTGAACAGTGGGCCAAAGAAGTGTGTTGTTATTGTCAGGGACACACCTTAGTCCAACCACAGCATTGAGGCACCACTCAGTCTCCAGGACTCCCGTCTCCAGGCTCTGCAGGGATGCCACACACGGAAAACACGAGGGTTAGTGACCCATAACGGGGTTGGATGGCCACTAGCTCAAAATGCCCATAAGTCCTTTAGGTCGTTTTCTTTTCTCTCTGTCCGGATGTCCAACACGCTCTCCCAACTGGCAGGAAACCAGTGAGGTAGTCGCTGACAACCCAACTATGCAGCAGGTAGTACTGGGTGAGCGAATCATAACAAAGCAACTAAAAGGATCAGTGATATAGATTGTACATTTGCGGAGAGGGGAAACTGTTCCAACATACCTCATCTCTCCACTACATAAGGCGTAAAAATACGTGTTCATCTGACTGACTGACTTATTTATTTTACAAATTGCTGCGGCAGTGATGAATTTTCCGTTTGTTAACGCCTCGCCTTCTATTGGCATTCCACATTAGTTATGGCCTACTCCCCAAACCAATCGCGTAAACCAAACACTAGTAGTTTCTGTGTAGTACATATAAGTACAAATAATACAAATAACCCCTCAGTAAGTTAATATACTCTACAGGCTGTATTTCTAACGACGACAGCGAATTTCACTTCCAAGGAATTTAGCTACTTACATTGATCATCTCGCTACAGTAATGCATTCGACATGTCTATATAGATTTCTATTTTATTCGATAGAGGAACCTCGTAGTGACAATTTTGGAGAAATGATAACCTTCATCATCGCGTTTTTTTATCTTCGTCACTTTCCTATTTTATCTATTCTTACAAATTGCAACATGACCGATTCAGGGCGACCAGCCTTAGGGCATCAGTGTCCAACAGAGAAAATTGTCTAGCATCACGGGGTGACTTTACTATTTTGTTCACTCCTCATTTGACTGCGGAGTCCCCTTCTATTATCATTATTACTACAAATGTTAATCTTAATCACATTATTATCATTATTATATTCACATCGTCATTATTTGTTTTAGTACAATTATTAGTATTACCTATAATTTTTTTTTTACTGTGGAAAAAGACTAAGTCTTGCAGCACCTAACAACCATAAACTGGGGTTATAAATACATGACATACCTATTAATATTCTGTATGAAATACTTTTAATTACTATCAATTCCCTTTATATCCTTGAAGACTAGCACAGTCTGAAATCTACATGCATATCTTTTCTTAAACTTGTTTCTAATAATTCCCAATATTTGTCTCTGTTTAACAACTCCCTCATGTACATTCCCTCATCTATTAATTTAACAAAATATCTTAATCAATTTTGTCAAAGGAGATTTCTCAAAAATTACCTTGTATTAGCCATGACTAACTATAAAGATATCATCATAGCTAAAGAGTAAGATAGTTTTAACTCGTTTAGCAGAATAATAAATCTATTAATCAATCAATCAATCAACCTATTGTAATGGTTTTCTCTTGAGGCAGAAGACCCATAACTACCAGGGAATTGGCATTTGAGAGCTTTGGTGCTGTGTTCTGGGTTTGAGATGGAAAAGGTAATAGAGGAGAGCCAAAACATAAAGTGAGGGAGGCAATGAGGAGAACAGATGTTAAATGGGGTAGGAATATGACAGAATACTTTGAAAAAAATAAAATTATGTTTTGGAAAGAAGTGAAGAGAGTGAGGCAGTAAGTTATGAAGAAAGGAATAGGTATAAGGTGCAGATGAACAATGTTAATAGAGGTGAAGACAGTAAGGAGAAGATGGAGTATTTCAGACTTTTTAAATGTAGAGAACATTTGGGATTGATTGACTGTAGCAGCAGAAAGAGCTAGGAAAATGACTGATGGGAGAGGAAATTGACAGTGATATGGGTAAAAATGAGGTACAAAGATCATTTAAAATGATAGATGCTGATAAGGCACCTGGATTGAATGGGTGTCATTCAGAGTGCGACACCAGGAGAAACTGTTACAGTGGATTGGCTTGTGAGGTTTAATGTGTGCCTAAGGGTTGGGAAAGCACCAGAAGACTGAAGGAGTGTGTATAGTTTTGCTTTACAAAAGAAAACAGGACAAATATAAATGTGGCAACTTTGGAGGGATTAGTGTTGAATGTCGTTGGAATGGCATATGGGAGGGTGTTAACTGAGAGGATTAGGAGAGGAACAGTGTGGGTAAAGGGTGAGCAACAGTGCAAGTTTAGGAAAAGTAGAGGGTGCATGGGTCAAATGTTTATGGTAAGGCAGATTTGCATGAAGTTTTTAGCAAAAAATAAGGATGTTCTTTGGGTCTCTATGGATTTAGAAAGGGAAGAAAGGAAGGCAATGCAGGAAGTATTGCATATATGGGTTTGGGGGAGAGTTGATATGGGCAGTCAAGAGCTTTTACAGAGTGGTTAAGCTTGTGTTAGGGCTGGGAATGGTGAGAGTGAGTGGTTTGAGGTGAAGGTCGGGCTCCACCAGTGTTGTGTTAGAGAGGGTAATGGGCAGAGGATCGCAGATGGTTAGAGAATAGAGGGAAGTGGGAGGTGAGACAGTTGTTGTTTGCTGATGACACTGCACTTGTGGCTGGGTCAGAGGAGGGTCTGAAGCAGTTTGTGACAGTTTGGGAAGGTATGAGGGAGGATGAAGTTGAAAGTAAATGTGGGTAAATGCAATGTGTAAGTTTTGAAGGAGAGGTTAGAGGAAGTGAATACTTTTAAATATTTAGGGTCTCATGTAGCAGGAAATGGAGAAGTGAAGTTAAATTGCAGAATAAGGGAAACAAGTAACTCTCTTGGGGGAATGAAAAGTGGCATGTGATTTAGGTATTTGGGGATGGATGCAGATGAGTGAACTTATGAAAATCTGAACATTTGGGATGCTAAAAGTTGAAATTTAAACATATTTGAGAAGTGTCTGAGAAGTATGATGTGGGTTATGAGGATGGTTAATGAGAAATGAAAAGGTGAGAAGAGCAGGGATGTATAGGGAGATGGCAGTTAGGGCAGATAAAAGAATACTGGGATGTTTTGGGCACATGGAAAGAATGAGTGAGGAGAGTCATAAAAAGAGTACGGATGACAGACAGAGAGAGTGAACTTTGGGGATGACAGAGGATGAGATGGATTGATGGATGGAAAATAAATTGATGCAGCCTGAAGGGATTTCTCCTCATCTTCTCTATTTTTGCATGAGGGGATGAATAGGGAGTCACCAAATAAATGGGGTGGTGGCCCTCCTGTGGATACACTGTGTCCTGTTGTATTGGTCCTGACCCAGGCAGTAGACTGGAAACAGGGATGACATTTCATCCACAAGGAGCTCAGATAAAATAGAAATAGGTAATGAATGGGGGTGGGATGGGTGGGGTGAGTGCATGCCTTCGCTGGCTAGCCCTCTTATAAGGGGATTGAAGCCTAACAGTATACAGATTGATACACAGACATATAAAGACTCTCTGGGACATACAAGTGCACCAGCACATTAGGGAATCCACTAGGAAGAGAACACTCAAACTCTAAATCTTTTGGACTTAGTTTTGACGGATGAAGAAGGTATAATAAATACCAATGAAATGTGATGACAATTTGAGCATAATTTTTATGACACGAAAATGTTAGCAAAATGATGGGTTTCTCATTATGATACAGACGACTTCAAGAGGATGAATGAAGATTTTTCTCCCAGTTGGGCTGAGGAACTAAAGACAATTGAGAGACAGTAAGAAAGGTGGTCAGTGATCAAAACATCTACAGGATGTGGAACTAAAATGCATTCCAAATAGAGTTCATGACATAAGAACAGGACCGGAAACTTTACACTTGCTAAAGAAGTAAATGCAGCAGAAGGGACCAATGATGATTGCTTGCATGTGGTGACCCCAGAAGATGGACAGTGAAGCTGCCCATTTTCAGGACCCATCAACCCCCTCACCTGCAACAGGAGGTACAGTCCTGAGAGGTTGACACTCAGTCTCTGGACTGGGCCCAAAATTTCTATTAACTTCAGCTGTATTTATTACACTTTTTCACAAATAGAGAGCTGACAACAGGTGTCTACTTTCCTCTTCCTACCTTTTTAAGCCAGTGACACAGAAACAGTAGCACACTGATACAACACAGAGAGCAGTCCAAGGTCTCTTCCCAAAGAGATCTGTGGGAAGTTCTGAGGACCATTGCCAGCCACCATGGGGCTGCAGGTTTTCCATTTATGAAACTAGAGGTAACAACTGAATGATTCATCCAGCAGAACAGGCATTGGAGAATATACACAGAAACAAGAAATCCGCATGTGTATGAGAAACATGAGTATCAAAACAAAATACAAGCCATAACTAGGAAACTACTAGAAAAAAGAAAATACAAAAACAGATTAAAGAACATCCATAAAAGTTTTGGAAATTCGTGAAGAGTAGAATGAAAACAGCTAGTGGTATTGCAGACCTCATGAAGAAGGGATGTGACAAATTTGTAACCAGACACAGACATGAATGAAATTCTTTCAAAGATTTTTGCAAGTCTTCACCCTGGACCCTGTAGAAGTTAACATGTGCACCAACTTTAGATACACAACTGGAAAGTACCCCTATAACTAAAGAAGCTATTATGTAGAAACTTAACAGGATCGTCATAGACAAATAACCTGGACATGGCAAGGCATACATGCACTCCTCACCATTGCATTCAACAGCTATTCACACACTATACCTGACATCTGGAAGCATGGGGAAAATCATCACCATCCCCAAACCCAACAAAGACCCAATAGTTTCAGGACCACACCGCCCAATCACACTTCTTTGCATCCCCTCCTAAGTCACAGAACACCTTGTACTACATCTTGTCACACCACACACACCCCTTGCTGAATCACAACACAGTTTTAGACCACAACACTCCACAAAACACTCTTCTGATAAACCTTACACAGTTTTGATGGCATCAATTCAGATAAGCCCCACACAAAACACTTTTCATAATACTAGACATTAATAAAGTTTTCAATACCATCCCCTGTCACAATCTCACAAACAAAATATATAACACAAACATGCACAATAATACCAAAAGATGGCTGGCCAATTACCTGGTGGGTAAAAATGGCTATGTGTCATTTAATGGCCAAAATCTGCACACCAGACACTTTAAGAATGGAGTACCACAGGGCTCAGTTCCATCCTCCAAACCCTTTTGTCTACACATGCAAGATATACCCACACCCAAAACCACAGGAATACAAATCTCTTCTTATGCAGACAATATAACAATTACATGTACACACTGTAATGCAGACAAAACTACAGAAATACTACAACCATACTTCAACACACTTGACACCAGGTTCATTACATACTCAAAATAGCCCCAACCAAATCTACAGCCATTTGAACATTGGAAAACAAATACATACCTTGTATCTATAGACAACATCCTTATACCACACACACATACCAAAAGGTTCTTGGCTAACATACAATACATCCATGTCATTCAAACAATACATCACAAACATAAGGACTAAATGCACATCTAGACTATGCATTTAAATAAATCAATTGCAGGAATAACATTTGGACAAAACAAAGAAACTAATACTACAGTATACAAACAATGCATATACTCAGTGATGAATTATGTGAGCCCTGCATGGGCTCCTAATCTTACTATGACACACCACAACACCCTTCAGACCATACAAAACAAATTCCTAAAGATAATTATCAGCTGCACAAATACAACACCTAGATATCATTAACACCATGAAACAAAAGTCCTCAAAGTAAAAGGATCACCTTGATATGACAGGTGCACAAACACTTGCTGCAGCCTTCACAAACACAGCACACCCACTACACTACACAACACACACACCAATAAACATCAAAACAACACCCAAATACCTATACCACACACAAATACTCTCTTCTCTTCCTCCACAACCACCAGACACCAGCCTCCAGAAGCATATCCATAATCACATCCCTCCCTGCTCCATCAACAAACTGAAAGACAACACATTGCTGCATGCCAGACCCCCTGATATCCTTCCCTCTGAATCCTCTCTCCCAAAAAGGACAGAGCCCACCTGGCCAGACTGCTGTGCAGCCACCATCCAGCCCTTCTAAGCTACCAGAAAAGACTGGATGACTGCATTGTATATAACTGTCCAGGATGCAACACTTCATCCCATATGATACCACACATTATAGAAGACTACATTGTACATAATCATGCACACCAAACCCACAATTTACACTCTTATAAAGGATTTGTGGGAAAACCCCATTCCAACTGTGGTGTTCCTCAAGGAGACTAGACTGTTCAGCCAAACAGTCTAAGGAACAACAACAATAACTTGGACTGGACAAAATTTACAGCAAGATTTCTTATGAAACTCGTTAATTAAATAAGCAAAACATATGTGAAAATGTTTAAGATGTAATTAAATGAGAAGGCTGCATAAAGATTAGAAATTAGCAAGTATTATAGCCATCTACAAGGTAGGAGATACAACAGAAGTAACTCTCACCATGTAAGTTTGACATGCACTGACTGTAAAATGTTAGAATCCATAACAACAGATTACCTCACACAGCATACATTGCAATACAAGCAACTATACAACAGACAGTATGACTTAAAGCAGATTGACCATCCTACAGCTGCTGAAAACACTGGATAAATTGGACCCAAACCTGGATAAGGGTGCAAAAGGTCATCCTTAAACTGTCAGTCCTGACAGACATATCAACAGGATTGTAGGACAGACATATGAAATACTACAGAAGATTAAAGTGACATTCCATTATAGGGCTGACAAAAAAATTAAAACTCATCAAATTTCTGATATATCCAAGACTGGCATATGCATTAGTAGTATGGTCCCCACAAAGTGTGAAGGATATAAGCAAGACTGAGAAAATACAAAGGGCAGCAACCAAACTGGTCCTCAGCCAGTCAGATAAACCATACAGGGAAAGACTAAAGGTACTGGGTCTGCCAAATTTGAAAGATCAAAGAGAAAGAGGTGACATGAAAACAGTGATAAGTCACTAAATAGGATAAATTGTATTGATAGAACAGATCTCTTGATTAAAGATAGGAGGGCTTAAGGTTGTGGAAGTAAATAAAGACCACATGTTGAAAGTGTGTCAATAATTAGTTTTCCAGATACATGTATAAATACATGGAATAGCTTAGAAGATGATACAGACCAAACTCAAAAAATACATGAGCTCTAATCTAAATATGATAATTAGAAATCAGAGATATAGATTAAATTCAAGCTAGGTATGTAAGAAAATTAGAAATTAGGAGACAGGACACAACAAGCACTGCTTCTTTCCTGTATACTACAATTAGGTAAACTTATATATATATATATATATATATAAATATGATGAAAAAATCCCACTGTCGGAGAAAGTAAACGGACGAAGTATAGAATTAACTGTACATTTCGACCATGGTCCTCTTCAGCAGATAGTTACATGGTGTACAAGTAAGAGTTATATAGTCGATACAAATGGAACATTAGAAGGTGGCTCAAGTAACACTGCCTTGGTAGTGACTGCTATCTTCCAGGCTAAGACGGATGACAACCAAGGAGTCTACAAAATACCCTGTAGAGATTGTGAACTAGTTTATTGGGGCCAAATGGGAAGAGACTTCAAAACAAGAATTAAAGAACATAAGAACTCTGTGAAATATGGACAAGAAAATTCTGCCGTATTTCTACATACAATGAAGAACCATCGCATTAATTAGGAGAAAGCAGAAATCATCTATAACTCTAAGTGCAGTTTTCAGAGGAGTATCATTGAGTCATCTTCAATTAAAAATTACCCAAATTATAATACATCAAAAGGACAATGGTCATCAGATTGTTTAACATCATTAACGATTAAAAAAAACTGTCACCCATTGTAGATGGCCTGGAAGATAGCAATCACTACCAAGGCAGTATTCCTTGAGCCACCTTCTCATGTTCCCTTTGTATCGACTATATAACTCTTACTTGTACACCATGTAACTATCTGCTCAAGAGGACCATAGAGAGTGGTCGATATATACAGTTGTTTACTTTCTCCGACAGTGGGATTTTTTTCATCTTACCTATGTGTTACGACATAGTCCCCCTCTGATTATTATTATTATTATTATATATATATATATATATATATATATATATATATATATATATATATATATATATATATATATACAGTGACCGCGAAAAGTTTGGGCGCAAAATTATAGGTGGCCAAACTTTCCGCTAAACTCAAAACATGCGAGAAATACAACTTTCCGCCCAAACTTTTCGCTATTTTTCAATGCAAGCGTTTGTACCCGTATTTAGCCGAGACAATACGCACTACTTGGCAACTCTGTTTAGGCGCACTCGATGTCACGTGGAGTCAGTTTCTAAACATCTCTCACGGGGAGTACAGTAGTCTTTTTTTTGCGGTGGTCTCTGTTTTTGTGCCTTGATATCTCCGTAATGGGAAGTCGTAAAGAGCTGGAAAGAGACACAGTTGTTACAATCATAACTCTCTATAAGGAGGGTTATAAGTGTAAAGATATTGCTACTTGTGTGGGAATTGGAGTGTGTCAAGTGCAAAAGTGGACCAAGAAATTTCGAGACGGAGGAAGTGACATCATTCCTACTCCAAAGCATCGCTCTGGTCGGCCAAGGAAGATATCAAATCGTACTTCTACGGTTATTAGGAGGCAGTTAGATAAAGATCCAACGCTCACAGCTCAAAAACTGAAAGAAAATAACCCTGCACTGCTGCATGATGTGTCTGTAAGATGTATTTCTGATCATTTAGCCAAAGATTTACAATACCGTAGTTACTGTGCTAAAGTTCTTCCCCTCCTAAGTGCAAAAAACATACGTGATCGCATAGCATTTTGCAAGAAATATAAGGACTGGTCCTTAGAAGACTGGGAACGAGTATTGTGGAGTGATGAGTCAACGTTTGTGGTGTCGTCGGGCTGCAGGTCGAAGCGTGTGAGGTGCCCCAGGGGGTCTGACCCTAATGACCCTCGCTATACAGCTAAAGTGGTGAAACATGCTGCAAGTGTTATGGTGTGGGGATGCTTTGCATTTGGTGGAGTTGGCAATTTAGTGTTTCTTGCACAAAATGAGAGTGTAAATCAGCACACTTATTTCGAGTTATTGTGTGATAACCTGCCTGAAAGTTTTGAAAAGTGCAATGCTAGTTGGTTTATGCAGGACGGAGCTCCTGCTCACACAGCTCGGTCTGTTACCCAATGGTTAGAAGACTGTGGTGTTGATTACTTCAAAAAATGGCCTGGAAATTCTCCACACCTAAATCCCATTGAGCACGTATGGCATATAATTAAAAAACAGCTTCAAGATCGTGACGTCTCCACTGTAGCTAAGCTAAAAACAGAAATACAGGATATTTGGGATAATATTATTCCTCAACACGTACAAAACCTGGCAAGATGCATCCCGGCACGTTTGGAGAAGGTCATACAGCTTAACGGAAAATCGCTTGGTAACTAAGGTATGTAATAAGCCATTTATAGGTCTTTAAATGATTATTTAAATGTCACAAGTGTTTACATTTGTGTCTCGTTAATTACGCGCCCAAACTTTTCGCTGCCACTGTATGTATGTATATATGTATATATATATATATATATATATATATATATATATATATATATATATATATATATATATAAATGCTAGGGTAGGAAATGAACCAATTGACAGAGTGATTGGAAAGTATGGAGTTCGAGGCAAAAATCGTGGTGGAGAGTTGATGGTGTAGATGTGTCTTGAAAGAGAGTTGATGATAGCAAATACAGTGTTTAAGAAGAAAGTCAAGCATAAATATACATGGGAGAGGGTGGTGGATGGAATAGTGGCAGATAGAGTGTTAATGGACTATATAGTGGTGACTAGGAGTATGGTAGGAAGAGTTAAGGATGTACATGTTCTAAGGGGAGAGAGTGGGGGAATATCAGATCATTTCCTGGTGGAAGGTAAACTGAGAGTAGAGAATACTCGTAGGTGGAGAAGGAGGAAAAGGGCAGAAGGTAGGGAGGTACTTAAAGTGAACTGCTTAAATGAAGAAAAAAAGGAAAATGAGTATAAGAAGAAGTTGAGAGAGGAGTGGGAGAGAGTAAAGGATAGAGTAGAACTAGGAGTGGAGGAGGAATGGGGATGGTTCAAGGAGGGAGTCATAAGGTGTACAAAGATGGTGTGTGGAACAAGGAGGGCGGGAGGAAATAGAAAGAAGGGTAGTGAGTGGTGGGATGAGGAAGCAAAGAAGGGTGTAGAAGAGAAGAAGGCATTCATAGATTGGCTACAAATTAGGACGAGGGAATCGTATGAGAGGTACAAAGTAAAGAGAAAGGAAGTTAAGCATAAGATAAAGGAAGCAAAGAGGAGAGCAGATGTGAAATGGGGAAAGAGTATGACAGAAAATTTTGAAATAAAAAGATGTTTCGGAGGGAATATAAAAGAGGAAGAAGAGGCAAATCAAGTAAAGAAGAAAAGGTAAAAGGTGCAGATGGAGAGATGATAATGGAAGAGAAGGCAGTGAGAGGAAGGTGGGCAGAGTATTTTAGGGAGTTGCTAAATGTGAAGGAGGATAGGGAGGGAAAGGTAGTTGCAGTGGGAAGCGCTAAGAAAATGAGAGTGATGAGTGAGGAAAATGGAGGAGAAATAGGGAAGGATGAAGTGAAAGCAGCTATTAAGATGATGAGAGCAGGTAAGGCACCTGGGTTGGATGGATGCCATGCAGAATGTCTGAAGAAAGGAGGTACAGTTATGGTGGACTGGCTGGTGAGGTTATTTAATGTTTGTTTAAGAGAGGGTAGAGTGCCAGAAGACTGGAGGAGTGCCTGTATAGTTCCGCTTTACAAAGGAAAGGGGGACAAGTGTGAGTGTAGTAGTTACAGAGGGATCAGCTTGTTGAGTGTAGTTGGGAAGGCTTATGGGAGGGTCTTGATTGAGAGGATTAGGAGAGGAACAGAGGGAGTAATTGGTGAGGAACATTGTGGTTTTAGGACAGGTAGGGGATGTGTAGATAAGATTTTTGTGGTAAGACATATGTGAGAAAGCTATACGAAAAGGTAAGGATGTTTTTTGGGCTTTTATGGATTTGGAAAAGGATTATGACAGGGTAGATAGGAAGGCACTGTGGGAGGTACTGCAGATATATGGGATAGGAGGAAAGCTGTAAAGAGCAGTCTAAGAGTTTTTATGAGAGTAGTAGAGCTTGTGTTAGGATTAGAAATGGAGAGTGAATGGTTTGAGGTAAAGGTGGGACATCCTCAGGGGTGTGTTATGTCGCCCTGGCTGTTCAATCTTTACATGGATGGGGTGGTGCAAGAGGTGAATGCAAGGGTAGTGGGTCAGGGGTTGGAGATGATTAAAGAAAATAGAGAAAAGTGGGAGGTGAGCCAGTTGTTGTTTCCTGACAACACTGCGCTTGTAGCAGGATCAGAGGAGGGATTGAGGAAGTTAGTGACAGAGTTTGAGGTGTGTGAAAGAAGGAAACTGAAGATAAATGTGGGTAAAAGTAAGGTGATGAGATGTACAAGGGGAGAGAGTGACAGTAGGCTGGAAGTGAGCATTAAGGGTGAGACACTGGAGGAAGTGGATAGTTTTAGATATTTGGGTGCAAATGTGACAGGAAAGGGAGGAGTGGGGGTGGAGGTAGAATGTAGATTGAGAGAAGCGAGTAAATGCCTTGGTGGATTGAAAAGTGTAATGAGAAATAGACATCTGGGAATGGATGTTAAGAGGAGGCTATATGAAGGAGTGATTGTGACAACAGCAATGTACGGGGCAGAAACACGGAACATAAGAGAGGAAGAGAGAAGGAGTTTGAATGTGTTTGAGATGAAATGTCTGAGAAGTATGATAGGGGTTACTAGGCTAGATAGAGTGAGAAGTGAGGAGGTGAGGAGGAGAACAGGGGTGGAAAAGGAGTTGGGAGATAGGGTTGATGAAAGAGTATTAGGATGGTTTGGACACATGGAAAGAATGAGTGAAGAAAGATTAGTGAAAGAAGTGTGGAAGGCGGAGGTGGAAGGAGTGAAAATGAGGGGGTGTCCTAGGATGAGATGGATGGATAGGGTGAAAGGGGCTTTACAAAAGAGAGGAAGGACGGGGGAGGACAGAAGATAGGGGTGAATGGAGAAGGGTTGTGTATAGATGAGGCTGTGATGCATGAGGGGGAGTGGAAGGGGGATGGGGGGTGAGGAAGTATGCATGAGAAAAATTTGACGCAGCCCGAAGGGATTTCTACCCGTCTTCTTTTCTGCATGAGGGGACGGAGAGGGGGGGTCGCTGAATTTATGAAGCGGCCTTGCTGTAGATGTGCTGTGTCTTACGACACTGCTTCTGACCCAGGGCAGTGGACAGGATGCAGGGATGACCCGTCATCCAGGAGGTGCCAAGATAGGAGGGAGGGAGGAGGGTGGAGGGGAGTGGAATATATGGGAAATGAAATGGGTGGGAGTGATCTCTATGCATTTTTCTTTTTGGCTACCCCCGTGTAAGGGGGAAAAAGCCTTTGATATATGTATGTTTATACTGACCACTTTCTGCTAGTTTCCCTGTTTTTGATAACATATTCTCTGCTGTCCTTTGTGACCTG
>NC_134782.1:69713616-69721116 GCF_046742065.1 Oratosquilla oratoria | reverse complement strand
CAAATATAGTACCTATATATAAAGGAGGAAATAAAGAACCTACAAACTATAGACCAGTCTCTCTAACAAGTACAATAGCAAAAATTTGTGAAAGAATTATCAAAAGTAGATGGGTAAAATATTTAGAAAAAAACAAAGTGTTAAATCCAAGGCAATTTGGATTCAGACAAGGACGATCATGCGTCACCAATTTAATATGTTTCTATTCAAGGCTAATAGATATAATACAAGAAAGAGATGGATGGGCGGACTGTGCATTTCTAGACCTAAAGAAAGCTTTTGACAAAGTTCCACATAAGAAGTTGCTTAAGAAATTAGAAACTCAAGGAGGAATACAGGGAAAACTACTAAATTGGATGGAAGACTTTTTGCAAGAAAGAAAAATGAGAGTAGTGATAAGAAACCAGCACTCAAAATGGGATGAAGTAATAAGCGGTGTTCCGCAGGGAACAGTTCTGGCCCCAATAATGTTTGCTATATATATTAATGATATGGATGAAGGAATAGAAAGCTATATGAGCTTCTTTGCAGATGATGCAAAACTACTGAAAAGAGTGAAAACTGAAGAAGATTGTGAATCACTACAGAGAGATCTAAATATAGTATAGGAATGGAGTAGGAAGTGGGAGATGGAGTTCAATACAAAAAAGTGTAGTATAATGGAATTTGGAAAAAGCAAAAACAGAATAACAGGAGCATATAAATTGGGAGAAGAAGGAATAAAAAAAGTAGAAAATGAGAAGGACCTGGGAGTCATTGTTATGAATAATATGTCACCTGAGAAACATATAAATAAGATTTTTGGAGAAACTTATAATTTAATAAGAACAATCAAAGTTGCATTTACATACCTGGATGAAGAAATGATGAAGAAAATCCAAATCTCCCTGATAAGACCAAGATTGGAATATGCAGCAACGATATGGTCACCAAGTACAAAAAAATGTATAAAAAAACTTGAAAGAATACAAAGAGCAAATACAAAACTGGCACCAACACTCTCAAAACTATCATATGAAGAGAGACTAGAAAAACTTGAACTACAGACACTAGAGCAAAGAAGAGAGAGAGGAGATTTGATAGCTATTTTCAGAATCATGAAAGGCATAGAAATTACTGATAGAGAGAATCTGATAAAATGGGATGACAGAAATACAAGAGGACACGGAAAGAAATTAAAAAAAGACAGCTATAGAAGAGATTTGAAAAAGAACAGCTTTCCTCACAGAGTAATAAACAGTTGGAACAAGTTAGATGAGAAAGTGGTGTGTGCAAAAAACAATACATGAATTTAAAAATAGTTTAGATAAAATGAGATATGAAGACGGGACCCCACGAGCATAGCTCACCTTCCCGTAAAATACAACTAGGTAAATACACACACACACACATATATATGTGAAGGGACAAAGCTTGGAAAAAGTGGAGAAAAGACAAAAAACAAAGCAAATGGCAAATTTATGTTAACTATAGAAATGAGTATGTTAATGTGAGAAGAGAGGAGAAAAGGAACCATGAGAAGGATATTATAGACAAATGCAAAGAGCAACCCAAACTATTCTATCGGTATGTGAATGGTAAACTTAAAAACAAACAGGAATTGGTGAAACTATGCCAAGGAAACATAGAATACACAGAAGATTTAGAGATGGCCGAAGTCATGAACAATCACTTTAAATCTGTTTTCACCAGAGAGAAAATACCAAATTGTGACATAGACAAAAACAAGAAAATCTCCCCTCATGAATGAGTTTACAGCATCACAAAAGGAAATATCAGAACATTTATCAAGGCTGGATGTCAGAAAATCACATGGCCCCGACGGTATTGCAAATTGGATTATAAAGGAGTGCAAAGAAGAACTAAAAGACAAAATACACATCTTAATAAAACAGCTCACTCAAAGAAGGAAAGATACCCGAGGACTGGAAAAACGCTAACATGTGTACCAATACACAAAGGAGGAAACAAAGAAGAACCCACCAACTATAGGCCCAGTATCACTAACAAGCACCATAGCCAAAATTTGTGAGAAAATAATCAAGAATAGATGGGTAAAACATCTGGAAGACAATGACATATTAAACCCAAGACAATTCGGATTCAGACAAGGAAGATCATGCTCCACAAACTTAATATGCTTTTACTCAAGACTAATAGACATAGTGCAAGAAAGAAATGGATGGGCTGATTGTGCATTCCTAGACTTGCAAAAAGCCTTTGACAAAGTACCACACAGAAAACTACTAAAAAAACTGGAACACATAGGAGGAATACAGGGAAACCTACTAAAATGGATAGAGGACTTTCTGACTGGTAGAAAGATGAGAGTAGTGCTCAGAGAAAAATATTCAGACTGGAAAGAGGTGATCAGTGGAGTACCGCAAGGATCTGTGCTGGCACCAATAATGTTTGCTATCTATATGAATGACATGGATGAGGACGTGAACTGCTACATGAGCTTCTTTGCCGATGACGCCAAACTGCTAAGGAAAATAGAACGAATGAGGACTGTGAAGCACTGCAAGAAGACCTAAATAGGGTATGGAACTGGAGTCACAAATGGCAAGTGGACTTTAATACTAAGAAGTGTAGCATAATGGAGTTTGGAAAAAGCAAAACAGAATATCAGGAAAATATACAATTGGAACCAAAGAAGTAAAGAAAGTAGGATCCGAAAAAGATTTGGGAGTAATTATCACGAACGACTTGTCCTATGATATACAGATTAACAAAATTGTCGGGGAGACTTACAACTTGCTAAGATCAATAAAAGTGGCGTTTACATACTTGGACGAAGACATGATGAAAAAAATATTGGTTACATGATAAGGCCTAGATTAGAGTATGCAGCGACATTGTGGTCCCCCAGTACCAAAAAGAATATAAAGAAAATAGAAAGAATCCAAAGAGCAGCTACAAAAATGGCACCTGCACTTGCAAACCTATCATACGAAGAGAGATTGGCTAAACTGGAGTTACCGACACTGGAGCAAAGAAGAGAGAGAGGTGACCTATTGACCATCTACAGAATCATGAAAGGCACAGAGGTACTCGATAGTGAGAACTTACTTAACTGGGACAAAAGAAACACAAGAGGACATGGAAAGAAAATAAAAAAACATAGCTATAGAAGAGAACTGAAGAAAAACAGTTTTTCCTCATAGAGTTTTGGACACTTGGAACAAACTGGACAATGGAATAGTATGCGCAAAAACCATTCATGAGTTAAAAACAAACTAGACACTGCAAGATACAAAGGCGGGACATCACGAGCATAGCTCCCTTCCCGCAAAATACAACTAGGTAAATATATATATATTATATATATATAAATATATATATAAATAAATGTATATATATATAATACATATATATACATATATATATATATACATATATATATACATATATATATATATAAATATATATATATATACATATATATATACATACATATATATATATATACATATATATATACATACATATATGAGTGGAAGGGTGGTGAGTTAAACACAAAGAACAGTTGGAGTTTTATTCACTGACGTTTCGTCCTTACCAGGACATTCTCAAAGTACATACAGTTTCAGAAAATTAACAGCTTATATAATCCATCCTTGCCGTGTTCCCCTCCTTCTATACTCTCATCCGTCCTCTACCCGACTCCGACTATGTCACTTCTCCCTCCGTTCTCAATTGTCCTTTTTACCTCCTTGACAATCAGAGTACTTACCGCTCCTGCTAATTTTATAAACCCTTCCCTATGGTTGATGCAGGGGTGGGAAGTAATGTAGGCTGCCTCTACTATTTTTCTTTTCTTTTTCTCTAGACCTTTGTGGAGCACCTCTATCTTGTTCCAATCTGGAAGATGACCACATTGGTCTAAATGAATTACTAGCGAGTTGGAGGTTCTGTGTGAGCTCTGACGTCATTTTTTGTGTTCATATGTCCGTAGTTCCACTGATCTTCCCGTCTCTCCATAATATCCTAACGGACAACCACCACATGGTATATTGTAAATCGCGCCCTTCTCTATATCCTTTTCTGATCTATTTCTATTCTTGACAACTTCTCCTAATTTTTTACCCGTGGAGAAAGCAACGCTCACACCCGCTTTTGTGAGAATATGTCCCAACTTCTCCGCGTACTTCGAGTTGGGGACGGACAAAAACTCCGCCCTTCCTTCTCCGGACCAGTCGTCCTTCTTCTTTCTCATTATTGCCGTTGCTTTCTTCCTCAATCTGTGCAGTAGTCCTTCCGGGTACCTGAGTTTAGTGAATACTTTGAAAATATATTTGATTTCATCCTCCTAAAAATTCTTCGCTACAAATACGGTACACCCTTAAGAAAAATCCTATAACCACTCCGTTTATAATTTTGTTACTATGCGCTGAGTAGAAATGAATCACATCGTCTTTATTGGTGCTTTTTTCTGTAGACCGAGAAAGATATCTTATTACCTCTCTTCCAAATCACCGTATCCAAGAAAAGCTAGTCTGTTATCCGTCTCGTGTTCGATAGTAAACTGGATGTTTGGTTCGACCTGATTCAATCTACTCAACTTGTCATCTAATTGTACCTTTTTCGGAGCGATGACAAGGACCGTCGTCCACATACCTCAGCCAAAGCGTGTCTCTACCCATTATCCTTATGAAATAATCTGTCTCTAAAACTTCCATATACAATGAAGCTAGAACCGCACTGAGAGGACTACCCATTGCAAGTCCTCGGTGTTGTCTGTATTCTTTCCCGTTGAACATGAAAGGACCAAAATTCACACATAGAGACACTAATTTCAAGTAATCACTTTTGCCCACTGGTAAATCAGCCTCATCCAAACTGTCTACCACCTTCTTTGCCGCTGCCAACGCTCCTTCTACCTCGACATTCGTAAAGAGCGCAGTTACATCATAGCTAGCCATTACTTTTTCTGAAAGATCACCATTCTTTAACCTCGTGATCAGATCTCCGGAGTTTTTTAAATGGGCATTACTTATCGAGCCTAGCATCTGTGATAGTGGTTTGGCTAAGCACTTGGCTAGTCTGTGCGGGGCGCTCCCGATACCAGAGGTGATGGGTCTCATCGGGACGTTTGGTTTATGGGTTTTCGGAAGTCCCCGCATTCTGGGTGGTTTAGGGGCTTCCTCTAACAGACCCAGTAGCTTTTTCCCCCGGCTGGTTCTTGTGAGTATCTTCCTTGCTTCTTTCTTAAATTTCTCCCCTTCTAAAGCTGCGTGCCCAATATGTTTCTCTTCATATGTATTGGTGTCGCTGAGCAAGTCTAACATTTTTGCGTCATAATCTACCCTGTTCATGACGACAACTCCTCCACCTTTATCCGCACTAGTGATTACTATATCGTCGTCTCTTCCTAGTTTCTCTAAGGCTAATCTGAACCGTCTGGGTATGGAACATTGATTGATCGTGGCTAGAGCATGAAAGCATGTGACTAGACCTTGTTTGAAACCTTTTTCCACGTCACTGTCATTCATCCATTTGTAGTTTCTGTTTAAATAATCAGTATAACCTCTCTTATTCACACCGATATCAAATTTAAGACCAAGCGAGAGGGATTGTTTTTCTATAAACTGATAATTGTCTGTCAGACAAATTCACAATCAGGTCGTCTCTACCTACTTCGTTCCACTCACTTGAATCACACAGGCGAGCTAATTTATCTCTAACCTGCCCCTCTGCACAAGGTTTTCGTGTTCCAATTTCCGAGACAAGAACAGTGGTAATTTCACATTGTTAATACTATTACGTAGTTTGTCCACTTCATTTAATAGGTCTTCGCATGTCTCTGATAAGAACACTCCAGCACTTTCACTAAACGGTTTGCCTATTTTGAGCACTTGGGTGTTTCTCTGGGTAGGACTTTCTCCTCAAGGCAATCTTGCAGGAATCTTCGGCGAAGTAGATAGCTGTCGATTTTTCCGTCTTGTACGAAACTCCTTCCATATTGTTCCTGGTTTCTCACCACCACTCGACATGTTGAAGTATGTAAGACAAATGAGTGGAAGGGTGGTGAGTTAAACACAAAGAACAGTTGGAGTTTTATTCACTGACGTTTCGTCCTTACCAGGACATTCTCAAAGTACATACAATTTCAGAAAATTAACAGCTTATATAATCCATCCTTGCCGTGTTCCCCTCCTTCTATACTCTCATCCGTCCTCTACCCGACTCCGACTATGTCACTTCTCCCTCCGTTCTCAATTGTCCTTTTTACCTCCTTGACAATCAGAGTACTTACCGCTCCTGCTAATTTTATAAACCCTTCCCTATGGTTGATGCAGGGGTGGGAAGTAATGTAGGCTGCCTCTACTATTTTTCTTTTCTTTTTCTCTAGACCTTTGTGGAGCACCTCTATCTTTTTCCAATCTGGAAGATGACCACATTGGTCTAAATGAACTACTAGCGAGTTGGAGGTTCTGTGAGCTCTGACGTCATTTTTGTGTTCATATGTCCGTAGCTCCACTGATCTTCCCGTCTCTCCATAATATCCTAACGGACAACCACCACATGGTATATTGTAAATCGCGCCCTTCTCTATATCCTTTTCTGATCTATTTCTATTCTTGACAACTTCTCCTAATTTTTTACCCGTGGAGAAAGCAACGCTCACACCCACCGCTTTTGTGAGAATATGTCCCAACTCCCTCCGCGTACTTCGAGTTGGGGACGGACAAAAACTCCGCCCTGCCTTCTCCGGACCAGTCGTCCTTCTTCCTTCTCATTATTGCCGTTGCTTTCTTCCTCAATCTGTGCAGTAGTCCTTCCGGGTATCTGAGTTTAGTGAATACTTTGAAAATATATTTGATTTCATCCTCTAAAAATTCTTCGCTACAAATACGGTACGCCCTTAAGAAAAATCCTATAACCACTCCGTTTTTAATTTTGTTGCTATGCGCTGAGTAGAATGAATCACATCGTCTTTATTGGTGCTTTTTCTGTAGACAGAGAAAGATATCTTATTACCTCTCCTCCAAATCACCGTATCCAAGAAAGCTAGTCTGTTATCCGTCTCGTGTTCGATAGTAAACTGGATGTTTGGTTCGACCTGATTCAATCTACTCAACTTGTCATCTAATTGTACCTTTTTCGGAGCGATGACACGGTGATTTGGAGGAGAGGTAATAAGATATCTTTCTCTGTCTACAGAAAAAGCACCAATAAAGACAATGTGATTCATTTCTACTCAGCGCATAGCAACAAAATTAAAAAACGGAGTGGTTATAGGATTTTTCTTAAGGGCGTACCGTATTTGTAGCGAAGAATTTTTAGAGGATGAAATCAAATATATTTTCAAAGTATTCACTAAACTCAGATACCCGGAAGGACTACTGCACAGATTGAGGAAGAAAGCAACGGCAATAATGAGAAGGAAGAAGGACGACTGGTCCGGAGAAGGCAGGGCGGAGTTTTTGTCCGTCCCCAACTCGAAGTACGCGGAGGAGTTGGGACATATTCTCACAAAAGCGGGTGTGAGCGTTG
>NC_134782.1:69706116-69708616 GCF_046742065.1 Oratosquilla oratoria | reverse complement strand
TTTCATCAACCCTATCTCCCAAATCCTTTTTCACCCCTTTTTCACCCCCGTTCT
Organism: Oratosquilla oratoria; assembly: GCF_046742065.1. Classification (NCBI taxonomy): domain Eukaryota; kingdom Metazoa; phylum Arthropoda; class Malacostraca; order Stomatopoda; family Squillidae; genus Oratosquilla; species Oratosquilla oratoria. The sequence continues at coordinate 69,708,562 of NC_134782.1, read as the reverse complement.
CCTCCTCCTCCACAAATGCAAAGAGCAACCCAAACTATTCTATCGGTATGTGAATGGTAAACTTAAAAACAAACAGGAATTGGTGAAACTATGCCAAGGAAACATAGAATACACAGAAGATTTAGAGATGGCCGAAGTCATGAACAATCACTTTAAATCTGTTTTCACCAGAGAGAAAATACCAAATTGTGACATAGACAAAAACAAGAAATCTCCCCTCATGAATGAGTTTACAGCATCACTAAAGGAAATATCAGAACATTTATCAAGGCTGGATGTCAGAAAATCACATGGCCCGGACGGTATTGCAAATTGGATTCTAAAGGAGTGCAAAGAAGAACTAACAGACAAAATACACATCTTAATAAACAGCTCACTCAAAGAAGGAAAGATACCCGAGGACTGGAAAAACGCTAACATTGTACCAATACACAAAGGAGGAAACAAAGAAGAACCCACCAACTATAGGCCAGTATCACTAACAAGCACCATTGCCAAAATTTGTGAGAAAATAATCAAGAATAGATGGGTAAAACATCTGGAAGACAATGACATATTAAACCCAAGACAATTCGGATTCAGACAAGGAAGATCATGCTCCACAAACTTAATATGCTTTTACTCAAGACTAATAGACATAGTGCAAGAAAGAAATGGATGGGCTGATTGTGTATTCCTAGACTTGCAAAAAGCCTTTGACAAAGTACCACACAGAAAACTACTAAAAAAACTGGAACACATAGGAGGAATACAGGGAAACCTACTAAAATGGATAGAGGACTTTCTGACTGGTAGAAAGATGAGAGTAGTGCTCAGAGAAAAATATTCAGACTGGAAAGAGGTGATCAGTGGAGTACCGCAAGGATCTGTGCTGGCACCAATAATGTTTGCTATCTATATGAATGACATGGATGAGGACGTGAACTGCTACATGAGCTTCTTTGCCGATGACGCCAAACTGCTAAGGAAAATAGAAACTGATGAGGACTGTGAAGCACTGCAAGAAGACCTAAATAGGGTATGGAACTGGAGTCAGAAATGGGAAGTGGACTTTAATACTAAGAAGTGTAGCATAATGGAGTTTGGAAAAAGCAAAAACAGAATATCAGGAAAATATACAATTGGAACCAAAGAAGTAAAGAAAGTAGGATCCGAAAAAGATTTGGGAGTAATTATCACGAACGACTTGTCCTATGATATACAGATTAACAAAATTGTCGGGGAGACTTACAACTTGCTAAGATCAATAAAAGTGGCGTTTACATACTTGGACGAAGACATGATGAAAAAAATATTGGTTACATTGATAAGGCCTAGATTAGAGTATGCAGCGACATTGTGGTCCCCCAGTACCAAAAAGAATATAAAGAAAATAGAAAGAATCCAAAGAGCAGCTACAAAAATGGCACCTGCACTTGCAAACCTATCATACGAAGAGAGATTGGCTAAACTGGAGTTACCGACACTGGAGCAAAGAAGAGAGAGAGGTGACCTATTGACCATCTACAGAATCATGAAAGGCACAGAGGTACTCAATAGTGAGAACTTACTTAACTGGGACAAAAGAAACACAAGAGGACATGGAAAGAAAATAAAAAAACATAGCTATAGAAGAGAACTGAAGAAAAACAGTTTTCCTCATAGAGTTTTGGACACTTGGAACAAACTGGACAATGAAATAGTATGCGCAAAAACCATTCATGAGTTTAAAAACAAACTAGACACTGCAAGATACAAAGGCGAGACAACACGAGCATAGCTCCCCTTCCCGCAAAATACAACTAGGTAAATACATTCAAACTCCTTCACTCTTCTTCTCTTATGTTCCATGTTTCTGCCCCATACAGTGCTGTTGGCACAATCACTCCTTCATACAGTCTCCTCTTCGCATCCATTCCCAAATGTCTATTCCTCATTACACTCTTTAATCCACCAAGGCATTTACTCGCTTCTCTCAATCTACATTCTACCTCCACCTTCACTCCACCTTTTCCTGCTACACTTGCACCCAAGTATCTAAAACTATCCACTTCCTCCAGTCGCTCTCCCTTAATGTTCACTTCCAGTCTACTGCCACTTTCACCCCTTGTACATCTCATCACCTTACTTTTACCCACATTTATCTGTAGCTTTCTTCTATCACATACTCTCCCAAACTCTGCCACCAGCTTCCTCAATCCCTCCTCTGACCCTGCCACAAGCGCAGTGTCATCCGCAAACAACAGCTGGCTCACCTCCCACTTTTCTCCATTTTCTTTAATCATCTCCAATCCCTGACCCACTACCCTAGCATTCACCTCTCGCACCACCCCATCCATGTATAAGTTGAACAGCCAGGGCGACATAACGCATCCTTGACGAAGTCCCACCTTTACTTCAAACCACTCACTCTCTCCATTTCTAATCCTGACACAAGCTCTACTACTCTCATAAAAACTCTTGACAG
>NC_134782.1:69616116-69701116 GCF_046742065.1 Oratosquilla oratoria | reverse complement strand
AATTGCTAACCAAGATGTATGAGGTTTCTTTGATTTTTTTATCATCTCTTCATCCATATACACTAAACCCTACCAAACTGGAGCTGAATATCTTGGATATGGTATAAACTGCACATTTTCATGCCGACTACAATGCCATTTTCTTTTAAAATTTGGTGTGGAATAGAAGGTGTACAATGACATTTTGTATCCAAAATGTGATGGGTTGATACCCTAGACTTTTCCTCCTGATAACTCAGATTTCCAGACATCTCTGATTGTCATTCCCCACAATCAATCTGACTAATGTGAAATTTACTATACATCTTTCAGTCCTAGAGGTCATGGCAGTATATGCACCCACCACCTCAGCACTGGGGGATGACAGCCAGGGACTGCAGGGTCAGCTTAGGCAGTAGTTGCTTGTCTCAGGGTGTGCCTAATTTGAAGGTTCAAGTCAGGCAACTCAGATGATTTACCTCTCTGCACCAAGAGAAACCATCATAGCCTAAACATGAGTATCAAAGAGACATTCTGCTAGTCCCAAGTGTGTACCTCAGAGCAATCACAACATTGAGACATCACTCAGCCACCAGGACTCCTGTCTCCTGGCCCTGCAGTGATGCCATGTACACCAAATGTATGGGTTAGTGACCTATAATGAAGTTGGATGGCCACTTACTCATAAGGAGTTCATCTGCCTTTTATATTACTTTTTTCATCTATCTGGATGACCAACACACCCTCCTCACTAACAGGTGACCAGTAAGGGAGCTGGTTTAGTTGCCAACAACCTGACCATGTAACAGGTATTGCTAGGTTACATATTACCAGAAGGATAACTGTCTAAACCATCAAAGCCATTTTTCTGACATCTTCCACTGTATCCTCCACTACATGCTACAAATCCCTGAAATACTCTACCTATCTTCCCCTTACAGTCTTCACTTTTGTTAATATATGTTAATCTGTACTCTTTACCTTCTCCTTTGTACCTGCCTTGCTCCACTGTTTTTCCAATTTATTCCAAAACATCCTTTTATTATTTTCAAAATTCTCCAACAACCTACCTCACCTCACACCTGCTCTTCTCTTTGTTTCACTTTACATTCTGCTTTCAACTCTATTCTGTACCTCTAATATGTTTCTAATTTCCTCTTAGCAACAAGTCTTCATATGCTCATTTATTTTCTGCCACCACTACCCTTTCCTCCTCATTCCACCATTCCCTACCCTTTCCTCCTCATTCCACCATTCCCTACCCTTTCCTCCTCATTCCACCATTCCCTACCCTTTCTGTTCTCTCCAATGCTCCTCACCCCACATATTTGCACATTTGAGCATTTCCTCCTTGAAACACCCATTCTTCCTCTACTCCTTCCTTCACTACCTCACATACTTGTCTCAGCTTCATGCATCATTATTTTACTTTCACTTTCTCATTTAACTTGCTCACCTTCAGCATTTCTGTCTCCTTCCCACTTCATCTCAACTTGCAATTTCCCTTCTACTAGATAATGACTTGACAATCCACTGCTCTCTTCCCCGAGTACATTTATGTCAAGAACTCTTCCAATTTTCCTGTTGGTCACAATTATATACTGGTAATCATTAATACCATATCAACTACCCTCCCAGCTGCTGCCCTGGCCTATGTATACTCATACTTGTCTCTCCTCTTACACACTGTGTTTGCTGTCATTTCCCTTACAATAAACATCTCTCTGCTAGAGTACCTCCCATCAACCCCATACCTCACTACTACTCCATCTATTGCCTCATCTCCTGCTCTAGCATTAACATCCCCTAAAATCACATTTTTCTTAAAACTCTAAACACTCGTTACATATATCCAAAATACTTCCCTCTCTTCTTCAGTTTTTTCCACTACCATTAATGTTACTGATAATAATGATGACAATAATATCAATTCTATTCTACATGTATACCTAGGGCTTCTTCCTTCTTATAACGGAGGTAGCCAGTCAAGGCATACACCCATTTCCATCCAGCACACATGTTTCCTTCTCATCTCAGCTACGTGTGGATGAAGGTTCATCCCTGTCTCCTGCCCACTGCCCAGGTCAGAAGCAATGTAGCAAGACATAACGTATCCTCAGTAGGACGGCTTCACTTACACAGCAACCCTCCCTCCTCATCCCCTCGTGTAGAAAATAGAGGTGGAGATACATCCCTTCTGGATGTGTCAAAATATCATCTATACACAACCATTCTCCACTCACTCCTATCTCCTGCCTTATCAGTTCCCTGCACAACAACCATTCCCCTCTTGCTTAAGCCTTTGACCCCATCTCTCCATATGACCCTTGGTCGTCCCCTAAATTCATTCCATCCACCTCTGCTTTCCTCATTATTTTTGCTAATCTTTTTGTTCATTCTTTCCATGTGCCCAAACCATCCCAATAATCTCTCATCAGCCCCATCTGCCAGCTCCCTTTCCATTCCCACACTAATTATAAAAAGTGCTAAAAATAAACAAGTATCAAGTATCTGCACATGGTGGTCATTTGAAACAGATGTTGGTAAAATCAAATCTCCACAATGTCTTCAAGGCTCATCAATACTCAACCTATATCTCTATCTCTGGACCAGTCCCAAGATAACTTATATTTTCCTATTATTCACATACTGTATGAAGAATTGACAACCAGCAACTTCTCTTCTGCTGCTACCATGTGAAACAGAAAAAGACTCACACTAATACAACAAAGAAGGTACAACATCCCCCCCCACCCCCAAGACACCTCTGGGTGGGCTAAAGAACTGTGGGTTTCACCTTCAGTAAGGTCATTAAGTACCCTTTCAAGTAACGAGACCTTCTACAGAAGTATTAGCAATAGTGGGGGTTGATCATCAATCAGTATGACAACCTGTAGTAGTACAGGTCTGGGTTATTCTTCCATTCTTTGGTCATCCAAGCCTTGAAGATGTTGATATTTCCTATGCTATTGATATCTTAGCTTAAGTGATTCTAGTGACCACTCACTCTGTGAAGAAACTGTCTCAAGCTTTACAAGAGTTTAAATGTCTCTGGTTGGTGACACTCAACACAGGCTGTATCAGCATTCTTCTGCACTTCCTGTGTGGTGTTTGGCCTAATTTCCTTCAGGCTGTGAATCAGCTTATACATTTATAACATGTCCAATTTTTGACTATGGTACTCCAGGGACAATAGCTGGAGAATTGAGAGCCATTTGCTGTAAGATTTAAGATGCAAGATACTAGTCTCAGGGTACATTCTTTCAAGAAGCGTTTCCCAACCAGGGTTCTCTAGAACCATAGGGTTCCTTGAGAGCTTGACAGGTTCCTAAAGAGATAGTGATAAAGTGTATACACTAGAAAAAGAATCCAGTAATTATGTTTGAAGCAGTTATCACAAAAATATGCATTTTCTTTAATTATCGATACACTTCAGAAAGAAATAGTTATCAGAAAAAAGTGCTTTATGAATGAGAAATAGATCAATTAAGAGTAAAATACTTTCTTATGTAAGGGTATCTTAGGACATCATTATTCTTGGAAGGGTTCCTCGAAGGTAAGAGTGTTGGGAAATGCTACTCAAGAGCATCTCTATTGTGACTGAATCAAAGGTGCATACTCTCGAAGTGAGTAGATCAATGATTCACATGGGGAAAGGAATGATGTATGGTCTAGGAAATTAAATACATATCTGATGACTCCAATGAGGGACCAATGACAGGTAACATGTGGAGTTCATGCAAAATGGACAGCAAAACTACTTATTTTCAAAACCTGGCAACCTCCTCATCTCCATCAGGAGGTGCTGATGCTGTCTGGGCCCAAGATCTCTCTCCTAACTTGAACTGTATTTCTTACACTCTTTTACATGGGCAACTGTTCTCCTCTCCCTATCACTTTCAGCTGGTGACATAGAAACAGTCCCATCCCACACTGATACAACACAGACAACAATCCAAAGTTTCTTTCTAAGAAATCTGCAGGAGGTTCCAAGGATGTTTGCCAGCCACCATGGGACTGCATGCTATCCACTTAGTGAAAATCCAGGCAACAGATGAATGATTGATCCACTACAAGGACTTCGGACTTTGTTAACCTGAGTTAGGATACGTTTGGCAAAAGACAGAAGGTAGTCTAGGTTTATTCCAAGGTAGTTTTCTTTGTTATATGGTAGAATATATTGTCCTCCAGTAGTAAGATATTAATGAGGACTTAAGCTGTCATAAGAACATAAGAATGAAGGATACTACAGGAGACCATAAGGCCTACACTAGGCAGTTCCATGTCCTTTACCACCTGTCATCCCCATCCATAAAGTTGTCTAACAGTTTCTTAAAACAACCGATAGTTTCAGTACTTACTACATGGTTGCTAAGACTATTCCATTTGTTGACCACCCTATTAGTAAACCAGTTCTTGCCTATTTCCTTCCTAAATCTAAATTTGTCAAATTTAATTCCATCACTGCAAGTCCTGCCCTACTGTCTTAATATGATGACCTTGTTTCTGTCACCCTTGTTAAAGCCTTTGACCCACATAAACACCTCTATTAGGTCATCATCATCCCACACTCTGTGTCTCCAGAGTGTGTAAGTTAAGGTGCTTAAGCCTGTCCTTATAAGGTAAATTTCTGAGCCCATGTATCATTTTGGTCATTCTCCTCTGTATGGATTCCAGTGAATTTATCTCCATTCTATAGGACAGAGACCAAGACCAAAACTGTACCGCATAGTCAAGGATGGGTCTAACTAATACTAGATAGAATCTGACAATTACCTTTGCACTTCTATTTGTAACCATCCTAGCATTCAAAGTGCATTCTCCTACTTTGGGCTGGGTTGAGTCTCATATCTATGTTATTGGCCCATTACTTGACATGTTAAGTCTTGGTGTGCTGTTCAAGTATTCAGAGGTCCCAATGTCTGGTTCTGCTTTGGAGCAGTGTACATCTTGGTATTATGAGCACACATTGGGGTGGGGTTCTACAGGTTTCAAAACATTGAAATTCAAGACAACAGTTATTATTTAGAATGCAACCTTCACTGTACAGTAAAGAAACTAGAAAGTACCTACTATGAAAATGACACCCCAAACTTACTCAAACTAGAACAGTGGTTGTGAAAACAAAACAAAAAATCTGTTAGTAATTCTGATCATCCCAGACAACCGTGAATCAAAAATCCCCTCCAACCAAACTAAATGGCTGACCACCCAAAAAAAATGAAAAATAAATAAATATATATATAAATAAATAATAATATCAAGAATTATGGCTTCATTTTTTATATATCTACTTCCTTTGGCCTGACAAGGACTTATCAGTGAAAATCAACAAGGAAAGAAACATATTAAGATCAATAGCAAGACAAACTCTAACCATAGCATACAAACAGTTCTTGTGAACCACTTGACTATGCCATTGCATCATGGTTCCAAACCATCAGTTAAACAAAGACAAAAACATGCACACACAAACCAACATCCTCCACTTTGTACATCACCTGAAAATGACAGGTACACAGTTTTATGGAAGAGCTCTCAACCCTACTTGCCTATTACTATCTCAAACAAGCACCACCAGAAAATGGCACACTATTTTAACACTGCAACCTACCACATGAACCACACAGCATGTTCATACAACAACATATTCACACAGAGATCATAAATCAAGCCCTTCTAAATTGAACATTAAATTCTACTCTATCAAAACCCTCCAGAACTAGCAACCATCACAGAAAACAATGAACACAATTTTATACTGCCTCACCAGAGTCATACCAAGATGACACATTTCTTGCTTAAATGATTTGCAAACCAAACCAGTGGCTGTTGTCAGTCCTTCAAGAGATCTCAAGCACTGGGTTGATTGATCCACTTTACAGAACCACTTCCAGGCATTCATCATTGGCTCCTCACTATGTGTATAAACTCTTATTAAGAAAAGAGTTTATACACATATCACACTCTAAAGTACATTCTGCAGATAAGTCATGTGAGACAACTCTGTGCTGTACTCATGGTGATGACCGAGGTTCAGTGAGGGTGGTAAAATGGACCAGTCAAAGTTAAATTCTGCATTTCCCAATACCACAGAGTAGTGTAGAGAAGTTCTAGAAGAGATCTAATGGCCTGTGACCCTAGCTCTGAATAATTTTGTGGTTGTGGAATACTTCTAATTTTGCCAGTGTTTATTAAGATGTTTTTCAAAGGTATCTGGTGCTCTGACAATGTGCTTTGGGAGGTTATTCCACTGTTCTATATGTGAAGTTATATTTCCAGGTATTGAGGGTAGCTATCTTCTTACATATTTTGTACTCATGTCCTCTTGCGTGTGCGACTCCTTTCTCATTTCAAACAAGTTTCTATACACTGCCCTGTTGTATAAGCTATTCAATCATGTCTCTTCGTAAATATATGTACACCAATGTGGGCAGGTGCAGTTCTCTTTGACTCTGTGTATATGTTAGGTTACTGAGGCCAGCTATCAAAGCAATTTCTACAGAAGTTAATTGTTACAGTTTCTGTTATTTCTGGTGGGTCCCCATTCCATACATTAACAGATCTAACATAAACTACTACTTTGTGTTCCATATACACCATCATTGGGACAAAATGAAATATGAAAATCCCATCCAATACTTGACAAACCTAACAAAATACCTACTGGGCTTTTTTCTTTCAAAGACATAGAACTAGCACTACTGTCAATACAGTATGCAGAGGTACAGCAACAATATACCAAAATAGGCACTTTGTTGTTATAAATATATAAATATATATATATATATATATATATATATATATATATATATATATATATATATATATATATATATATATATATATATATATATATATAAATTGCATAAAACTCTCCTCATCCTCGCCCCTTGGACCACTACCTGGCTATGCCAAATATTAAAAAAGTTCTTTTATATATATATATATATATATATATATATATATATATATATATATATATATATATATATATATATATATATATATATATATAAATTGTATAAAACTCTCCCCATCCTCGCCCCTTGGACCACTACCTGGCTATGCCAAATATTAAAAAAATTCTTATATATATATATATATATATATATATATATATATATATATATATATATATATATATATATATATATATATATATATGTATATATACCCTTTAGAACCCAATTAGTCAAAATTGCATATGGGTGAGAAAAAAATTAAGAGTATTTTAGGATTATGTGTATTTATCATCACTAAAGAGCAACACCTTAAGCACAACTACTTACCGTTGATTTTGCTGTCACATTGTATGGCAGAAGATTCTTGCCGCTAAGGGACTTAGGGTTTGATGCTGTGTTTTGCCCTGCAGCATTACTTGAAGGTACTTGTGGAAGCACTGATGGATTACTCAGTTTATTCTGCCAATGAGCAAGGCGATCACTTGGGGTACTACCTGCCATGTTCATTTCACTATTTGCAGACGCCGTTGACTGTGTGGAAGAGTGTACTGGGTTGACAATCCCAGTTGTAGGAACTGAAGCACTTCTGACAGCTGTGGATGGATATGGCGGTGGGGGAGGAACCTTATTAGCAAGAAGTGGTGCAGTAGCAACTCCCAAAGAATGGGAAACCTGTACAGTGCTTGGGGAATATGACAATGGCAATGGGTTACTTGCTATTTTAGCAGCACGCACAACAGACGAAGGGTACGGAGGTGGTGGCGGCGGAGCACCACTGCCCCAACGTACACTCTGTGGTGTTGATAGAGTAGAAGAAACTGGAGAGTGACAAACTAGGTTATTTGATGGGGGAGTTGATATTGCCGACAGGGTTGAATTCTGAATACTTCTTACATATGAGGAGGGATAAGGTGGTGGTGGTGGTGGAGGATCTGCACCTGTAGCACTTTTGAGCACTTCAATGTTAGCATAATTGTGATTGACACCAACCACAGGACTCGCAGTTCGTACTCCAGTATAGGGAAGAAATGTCTCATTCAAATCCCTTGAAGCCGGTGGTAACTGTACAGTTTTACCCGGGTAGGGCGGTGGTGGCGAAAGGGGACTCTGGCTGGTAGGTACACTTGTGGGTCGCACTAAACCAACAGACTGTGGTGGTCGAGGAGGAGGAATCGGGTCATAATATACACCTCTGTGACGAACAGAATCACTTGTTACACTCCACTGTGTATTGTGTCTTGCATTTTCATTAACAAAGGCATTGTTTCTTGGAATAACAAAATGTTTACCCTCCAAATCTTGTTCAATTCTTGGCGGCAGATGCCCAGCCTTGTATGCTACACCGTCCTCCTCAAATATGGTTTGCCCGGCAATGCTACTTGACCTATCAAGACTAGAACCTTGCAATGAATGCACAACACTATTCCTGGGGCTGGAATGCTTCGAATCTAGGGAACTTATACTAGAACGAGGACTGGCATACTTGTTCTCTATTACTGTAGCAGCAAGGCTACATTGAGGACCATACTGGTAGTATGAATTGATGTTTTCATAGGTATGTAATTGGCCAAGGGTGTGGATTTTGTCACTGGAATGTACAGGAGTCTTGCTTGGAACAGGTCGTGACTGGCCGGAATGCTGAGAATCGTGGCTCCCGCCACTTAGAGAAGACCTTGGGCTGGAATGTGCAGAATTACTCACATTGGTTCGACCATAAATAGGTGGAGGCTCATAGGGTACATGACCAGAGTACAAGTTCTGACCATTGACAGCTTTGCTTAAGAGCAATGACCCTCCATTCAGCTGTAAATGGTTGACATTCTTCGGAGGCACTGTGGGTGTTAAGTTGGAAATACTGGCACTACCAACAACACCATGGCAGTGTCCATTTCCAAGAGGCACTTTCTCAAGAGAATTGACAGCAGAGACCGTTGTGGTGCCAAGTTTTTCAGCTCCTGCACTACTTGCAGTGGTACCGCTAGCACTACTTGACACCACAACAACAGGGTCGGGTTGCTTTGGGGTGGCGAACTTCGAGGCAGCTATCACGGTGCGAGAGTCCAACACCTTGTAGACGGGAGGCTGTACGGAAGCCACGGGTGTGGTGCCTTCCTTGATTAAGCTCTCAATGGCACCAAGACGGTGTTGTTGTTGTTGAGATACTGACGTTGCGTCGGCGTCGAAAGCTGTAACCCCTTCTGCGGCTGCGCCGAGCACCCCTTCTGCCACCACCCCACTAGTGCCTCCAGCACCGCTACGAGAGGCTAAGATTCGGCCATATCCAGCGTTGTCATGAGCCCGTGGGTTCCGCACCTGCCCTGATATTGAACATGACCCATTATCGCCATTTGGAAGGTCGCCAACGCCTTTATGCATTGATTGAGACTTGTCGTTGATACTGAGGCCATGTAAGAGTCGACTTGCCTCTTGACCTACACTGCTGCCAAACCTTTCCATGCCGATGTAATAGCCGTTTTTCCGTATTATTTCACATGTTTTTGATCACGTAAGTAGCCCTTTCCGGCTTTAGTCATTGCCATATCACAGTTAAAACACAAACTGAATCATAATCACAGTCAACAAGTGTCATCGCGTAGGAATACGTCAAGACCCAATCCAAACAATGAAACTGGATGCTTTGAGATCTTTAATTTTATTATTTTGTACTTCGATTGCTATCTAGTGTTTTAATTATATTATCAATATCGAATTATGTAGTGCTGTTTTTAAGTCTAGTCTTGCGGTAGACATAATAGAAAAGGCACTAGATTTTCCTGCGAAAGTCATGTCCACAGCGGTTTTCGCGTTTCATCTGTCTTCAATTAGAAATCTCTCTCTAATTGGGTGGAATGATTCCATGTAGAAGTATTGACGACGGTAATCTGTGATACTTTTTATTCTGTTGCCAAAATAAATATAATAAAATGGCTGAAGCATTTAAGTAATCTATATATTTTATTAAATTGGATATACTGCCCCTTATGGTCTTTATGAACAAAACGTCTGCCGGGTCTCTTCTAAAGCATATTATGGCTCTCGCATCTTAAGTAATGTAATTAGAAGTCATCACTGCGATATCATGTTCTTGGAAAGCCTGAAAAAACTTACGCGAAGAAATTTCTAATGGGTTACATATCTAGAAATTCCGACAGTTTTCTTGATTTGGGCGTATAATGTTTTTGAGTCCATAGTGCAGTTACAAAAATGGGTTTTGTGCGGAAATACCAGTACATTATTCTCTCATGAAACATTCTTTCTTGCGGAAATCACAATGATTCGTTGTTCTCCCCAGGATCTGTTACTCTGCTTTGACTCGTCTTTCTACTACGTTTTTGCTCCTGCCGTACACTAACATTTTTTAGGATACAACAGAAAGGTTTAGTGAGGAATACACAGTCCCCTTTTCTACGATGACTCTTCGCATATTTTGCTCTAGCAGACGACAAACATGACCTGGCCCAATATAATGGGAGCAAAGGCTCTCTCAACCCTGTTAAAGCATACTCTATTCATGTTCTAATATACGCCTGACATTTTTGTTCAGTTGAAGAGTCGTACCTGGAAAAAGGGCTTGGAAGAATCGAGACCCACCCATAATGTACAACCACAAACCTGGATTTAATGGGATAGCTTGGTGGTAATCAAAATGAACTCTGCTGGGTACGTTAACCCCTATGTTCCGGGTTAGCAGTTTGTATTCATGTCTATACTCCCGTTCAGATATCTCCGTGGCGCCCCAGCAATCCAACATCTACCCCGGTAGCCAGGGATGTCTCTTCTATCAATTTGCCATCCGCCAGGTTATTGTATTTATATCTGTGTTATTACCCACTCAACAGCGAAGGAGTTTAGCAATCATATTTAGTAAATCTGTCCTCTTGGTTTTCTCTCCTTCATTTGCTTTAAGATTTCTTTTCTCGTCCACGCTAAAGTTATTCATTTGGTTCGTAGCAATAGTTTTAATTATTTCCTCATCCACGTTAATTTGATTCTTCCATATATTCTTAGCAATAGTTTTAATTCTGCCTGCAGAGTACGCCGCCGTTTTGAGTAGTGGTCAGTACCCCCATAGGCCTCAGGGAGGGAACAGCAAAGGGCATTTGCCCTCCCATACTAGTGAGTTTGTGTCAGATAAAGAGTAAACGGCTTGTAGCGTTTGAGCGATTTTGGATGATCGCATAAAGATTCACGCTGTACGTAACATGACCGACACGTGACGCACCGTACCGAACCGGCAAATTATGGTTAAATGGTATACCCATTGTTGCATTCACACTACACCAGACCTGAACCTCACCATCAGGCCTTAAGCACACTGGCGACTTTGTAGAGCCACAAGTGGCTGCGTTTTGTGGCGGGGATATTTTCTCCCATAGGTTCCCATTGTTTTCAAGCTTTGCCGATCACACTTGTGTCTGTGGCTCGCGACTGTGGCAAGCTGTCGCTCGTCCCCGCCACAAACAGCGCATTTTGTGGCGGCGTTTTGTGGCTGGCTGAGAGCACACTAGCGACCTCTGGCGACCACATGTGGCTGCTAATCAGTGATGCAGGAAACTTAGTAGAGGTAAGGTGTGTGTTGTCCCGCTGTTCAAACAAGGTAAGTTATTAAGCCCCAATAAATTGTACTTAGCATTCTTTTTTCAGTGTGAAAGGTCAATATTTATTTATAAACAGACAAACCGTACCTAATACATAACCTTCCCGTTATCAACGATAAGTTAATAAATTTAAGTTATAAAAAAGTACAATACAAATGAAATTTTAAATTCAATGAAATATTAACGGACGCAGTTTTTCGCGTGTTTTTTTTTTATTATTTAATCATTTAATCAAATAAATTTAATCACTGCTAAGTAAGATATCATTGGCGTTATTCTGTCATTGTAATCGTATTTAAAATTTGTTTCCCACATTTGGCATTATTTGAAATACCATTTGTTATTGTCTGCAGAGTGTGACTTGACAAACTTGTAGTCCGGGCTGTACCTGCCATGGCTTCATTCGGCTTTGACACAGAGCGATTTATTATTGAAATAGAAGATAGGCCAGCGATTTGGGACGTGCGCCTCAAGGAATACAGCAACAAAATTTTGAAAGCAAAGGCATGGGAGGAATTGTGCTCTATATTCGTACCCAACTTCAATGAGTTGGATTGCCAAGGAAAAAACAAAGCAAGTAAGTATGACATTTCATATATTTATATTCACAATATTTGATATTGTAAGTCTAGTATTTCATACATAGCTGTATAATAATGTATATCTAATACATAAGTGATACAAGAAATAATTTAGAAAAAAGTTTGTAACACATTACATCCTTTACTATGTCACACATTGACTTGCCCTACACTCTGTTCCCAATCATTCTATCCTGCCACGACACTGATCCTATGCTGGAAAAGTAGTCCGAGAACTTTTCTCTTATTGTTATAGCGGATCGAGGGCATCCTGCTTGTATTGCACCATCGCCATCAGTCAGACCTACAACATTCAGTGTGTTTTCAAACTGTACACCATCCCTTTCTCTTACAAAGTTGTGTAAAGTGCAACATGCCCTGATAATGTTTTCGGCATTCTCAACATGTAAATCCAGTGGTCTATGAAATATGCGCCATTTATTTGTGAGAATGCCAAATGCACTTTCGATGTATCGCCTCGCTCTTGATAAGCGATAATTAAAAAAAATTCTTTTTGTGTTGGAGATTTTTTCCCCCATACGGGCGTAGCATGTGAGTAGAGAGGCCAAAAGCTTCGTCGCCAACGAAAACGAAGGGAAGTGGGTCCCCATTCGTTGACACTGGTTTATCGCTAGGAATGTTCAGTGTATTTTGCTGCATTTTTTTGTAGAGGTTACTGTTTTTGTAGATTGAGGAGTCTGATGCTTTACCATAAGAACCGACATCTATAAAAGTAAACCTGTAGTTTGCGTCACATACAGCTAACAACACCATTGAAAAATACTTCTTGTAACAAAAGTAGTTAGAACCACTGCCCGTTGGTTTAATGAGCCTCACATGCTTGCCATCGATGGCGCCTATGCAGTTTGGAAAGTGTGCTTCACAACGAAAGCCTTCTTCAATTTTCAGCCATTCTTGCTTTGTTAATTCTGGGAAACATAGGTCGTGTAGATACTCCCTTATCGCCTTGCACACTTCTTGCACGATCCCTCTAGCGGTGGACTTCCCACACCGGAAAGTGTAATGTAGTTCAGAAGAGGAACACCCTGTTGCTAAGAACCTGAAAAGAACATTTAAAAATCGGTAAATTTATAGAACTACCCAATATTCGATAGCGGACTATACCATCGTTTTTCTTATACTTCAGACAATTCTAAGACACCTTTCTTCTATGGTATTTCTGCCGCAAATTAGCCGTTAATGAGATATATCCACTTCTAAAGAAATGCTCTGCTATTTATAGCAAGTATGGCTACCTAGTGCATAGGCCTACTTGCACTAGAGGATGTTACATATTATAACATGAAACTCATTTTACTCAGATTTTGACGCGACTTTAATTTAACCCGACAAATAATAATACATGAGAAAACGTTGTGCCATCATTGAAATTTTATTCATGTAGTTATTTTTGATGAAGCTAGTGTGTAGACTAATAACTTTATAACTAATCTTTACATCTTCTTACAGCTACAGATCTACAACGAAAATGGAAGAGTTTGAGGGACTCCTATAGAAGAGAATTGACATTGTCGAAGAAAGAAAAATCGGGATCTGGCGCAGGAAGTGGGAGGAAGGAATATTTGTACTTCAAACAGCTGTCTTTTCTTCAAGAAATTTGCGCAACAAAACCACATGCAGCTGAAAGTGTCGAGGATACTACAGTGCAGGGAGATGAACGAGAAAACCCAGGAGAGCCTGCACCTTCCACTTCTAATGTAAAAAGGAAGAAATCAACTGTACAATCAGATGAAAAGATTATTCTGGAAGCTTTAGCTAAGAAAGCAAGCGTCCCTCACGATCATGATACAGATTTCCTTCTTGGTCTGGTGCCTGACTTCAAGAGTATTCCTGAGAGTGTCAAGTTCGATGCTAAGCTTGAAATCATGAATGTGATCAAGAGGTATAAACAACATCCAAATCATCTGTATTTCCTTCTTGGTCTGGTGCCTGACTTCAAAAGTATTCCTGAGAGTGTCAAGTTCGATGCTAAGCTTGAAATCATGAATGTGATCAAAAGGTATAAACAACATCCAAATCATCTGTATTTTACATCATATCAACAAACAGTCCCAAGTCCATATTCACATGCGAGTCATACATAACACAATTTCGCTCCTAGCATCATGCATGCACAATCAACAGTACCTCAAAGCCAACCCGTACTACCCTGTACACCATCACCTGCACAACTATCTGAAACACAAGCGGTATCCCCATGGTCGGATGATTCAGTCATGAGTAATTTGTGAACAAAACACTGAAGTGACAACACAAATATTATCATTGGAAGCATTCATAATCTTAGCGATATAGGAAAGGAAATATAGCTTTGTATTGCAGTACAGTTTCATTGAAATACAGTTTAATAAACTCACTAAAAATAATTGTATTATTTACATACCTTAATGTCATGGCAAGTCTCTCCTCAGCTGGAATGATCTTCCTTAGGTGTGTACTGTCTTTGCGAATGTGGGGGCCAATTATGGCCAAGAGTTCGTTGAAACTTTCCTGGGTCATCCTAAAGTAGTAAAAAAAATTATCATCATCTGCTCTTAAGTCACTCATTATCATGTAAAACTGTCCGTGGGTCAATCTCGAAGCAGTAATTGGGTGCATCCATAGCGCTCTCCGACGACGGCGGCGGCGACGTCGCAGAAGTATAAGCAGTGACAGTGCCTCTTCCTCAGAGTCCATGCTGAAACTGAGATGTAGTGATATCGGTGTGGCGACCACATGTGGCCGGGTATTCAAAACATAACCACATGTGGTCGCAACTTGTGGCTCTAAAAAGTGGCTAGTGTGCTCTGGCCCGCCACTTTGCGCGGCCACTTGTGGTGCCACAGAGTGGCTAGTGTGCTCGGGGCCTCACGGACGACCAACAGTTGTCGGTCACCTTTCTCGCGAGAATGTCTTGCCGTGTCTGACAACAAACGTTCAGGTCCGGAACCTGTACAAGTTGGATAACGTAATCACGGGACCAGCACCGAGTAGCCATTTGACATCTCGCTCCCTACCAAGATGAATGAGGAAAAGTTAATTACTCTGGTACATCACCATGAATAGCTTTATGTCCCCCCAGGCACAACAGCAACAACCGCGAAGGCCAGCATATATGGGTAGTATAGGCGAAGAATTACAATAATCAGATAAATTAATTATGTTTCTGTGACTGTATATTTGGTGTAAGGATTGAAATGTGATAATTATGAATATATACATTTCCACATTGATGGAAGTATCTTTCATTATATTTTAGCACCATGCTTAGATGAATATACCGTATGTATCTATACACAAACCAAGAAATAATAGAAATGGGAGTATTTTGAAGCTGTATTATAGCTATAGAGTATAGTGCCTAAACTCGTGTTTTTTGTATAAAGAATATATTTTGAACGAATGTAAATTATTACACTGAATTACAGACGTTGAACCGTTATTTTCTTATTCCATTTGTTCAAAGTTCAAGCCAAATAAAAATATCTTTTAGTTTCTTGAAACACGTTAATAAAATCCTAACAGTGAAAGAAAGATAGTCTCAGCACCGGCACTCGTATTTACGTAAATTCACATCATCGTTATGTCATATTTTGATTTATTTTGAAATAGCTGACAAAATCGCTGAAAGCTCGAATAGCGTCCAAAGCGAATGTGGGTTAGGAAAACATTCATAGGCTAAGAATATTTGCTTTAGACACGGTCCTGATGCTACAGTTAAAAGGTCTGTTTAAAAACAGTATCATATTACAACCTTAAAAACTCATTTTGGTATGAAATTTAAGATTTATATATATATATATATATATATATTGATAAGTATTTTAGACAAAATATTTGGATGATGAACATAAACACAGGAGAAGGCTCGGAACCCTAAACACTCTAACGTTTCGTTCGCGTGGAACTTCCTCAGAGAGTGTATGTAGAACTGCAATTGAAGTTTATGTGCTAAATCTAATTACCTTTTCGGACACTTAGGAAAGGTCGTTTTTCTGGCATGTTTTAGAATTAAAATACTAGTTTGTTTAGCTAAATTGATAAACCCTCCTCGATGATTCGATGAATTATTAGTTGAAATATATGCTGATTCAACAATTCTTCTAGTGAATTTATCAAAAACTTTATGTAGCACTTCAGCTTCTCTCCAGTTTGGTAAATGATCGAATTTATCCGCATGAACTACTAAAGAATTAGATGTCCTATATGCTTTTATGTCATATTTATGTTCATAAATTCTTTTTTCTAATCCTCTTGACGATTCGCCAAAATTGAGCAACTATTGCATGGGATTTTGTATACGACGCTGTTTTCGGAATTGGTTCTCTTTTCGGAAGTCTTTATTAAATCACCTATCCTCTTGTTTGTTATTTTAGCTATGTTTATACCTGATTTTGTTAAATATTTGTCTATTATTGGTGACGTTTCTAAGTCAGGTACTGATATGAAATTGGTATTATTTTTATCATTTCTCTCTTTCTTTCCGCGATTGTAAATATTTATTGCTTTTCTTTTTGTTCTTTTCAACATTCCCTCTGGATATCCAAGTTTGTCAAATGTTTTCATAATGTAATCAAATTCGCCTTCTAGATATTCATTACTACAGATTCGTAGTGCCCTGAGAAAAAATCCTATTACTATACCACTCTTTGTCCTATCATCATGTGCGGAGAAGTAATGTACTAAATCCTCTTTGTTTGTTTCCTTTCTGTATACTGAAAAAGTTACATTTTTTCCCACTCGTCGTATTAACGTATCTAGGAAGGGCAATTGTCCGTTTTGTTCGTCTTCTACGGTGAACTGAATATCGCTGTTGACCGCGTTAAGCATTCTCACTTCAATTGCAGTTCTACATACACTCTCTGAAGAAGTTCTACGCGAACGAAACGTTAGTGTTTAGGGTTCCGAGCCTTCCCCTGTGTTTATGTTCTCTATCATCCAAATATTTTGTCTAAAATACTTATCAATATGTCAAATGATGGAGAGCAACAGGAGGGTATTTGTCAGGAATACCACAGAAGACGCAAGTTGGATAGATATGTACTCGTACTACAACGTAAATTTCTACAGGATTGCTTGGAAGAAAAGGTCCTTCCTAAATCGGCTCCGAAACAACTGGTTAGTGAGAACAACCCATTCGGTAAGTGTGCTAAAGTATATTTAGAAGAAGCTTGTAAAGATTTGGACAACAAAATAGAAACATTACGTGATAAAGTGAAAACTACCAATATGGAAACATCCATAAGAACGGAACACCGATACCGGATATTTGGTCACCGGATATTTGCCCATCAGACTTATGCCCACCGACTCATAAATGTACTTGTAGATTTGGAGTGCAATTACCATCACACCTAATTTATAAATCAGAAAAAGAAAAGACATCACAAAGTGAAAGACTAGAGCGAAAATTAAACAGTCTATGTGACAACAGCGATTGGAATAAAATTGGAAGGTGTGAAATATTATAATAACAAATCTTTCAGATAGGAGATTATCGAATACTGAAATTCAAGCTCTATCGCAAGGACTTAAATTCGACACTGGTATTAACACAAGGGGATTCACAGATTTTATTAAGAGAAACTATAGATGGAGTGACAGCGATATTGAAAAAGGATTCAAGCAGAGAATTGTTACATGTTACCAAGCGTTAGCCATTAAAAACGAATGCGTCATCCCCAGAAGATTCAAGAAAGCTTTAATAAATCTAGGCTTAGACAAAGACATAGTAATTACCAATGCAGATAAAGGAGGTGGTATCGTGATCTTATCAAAAGAGGACTATATCAGTAAAATGTTAGAGCTCTTAGATGACGACAATACTTATCGCAAAAAACATATAGGTTTCGCAACGAATGAAGCAGATAAATTAAAAAAAAACATGCCAGAAAAATTCTTAATAAAACTGAAAAAGGAAATTAATTAATGGGACTTCTGGAGGAATACCCCCAATCCTCCCAGAATGCGCGGTATTCCAAAAATTCACAAACCCAACGTTCCAATGCGACCCATAACTTCAGGGGTTGGCAGCGCACCCCACAGACTAGCGAAATGTCTAGCCAAACCGTTATCACAGGCAATGGGATCGATCAGCAATACACATTTGAAAAAATCTAACGATCTTTTGACAAGACTAAAAGATTTAGATTTCACGGGGAAAAAGTTAGTAAGCTATGATGTCAAGGCGTTATATATAAATATTTCCACTGACGGTGCGTTAGAAGCAGTAAAGAGAGTAACAAAAGATATGAACGATACTGACCTACCCATAAGAAAACAAGATTACATAGAATTGATAGATTTATGCATAAATTTCGGTGCGTTTACTTTTAATGGTGACGAATATGAACAACATAGAAGTCTCGCTATGGGTAGTCCTTTAAGTGCAGTAATGCCTCTCTATATATGGAGTTATTAGAAAAAGAAAACTTTATCAGAATCAATGGTAGGGGATCACACTGGTTTAGATATGTAGACGACGTCCTCGCAATCATCCCCGAAAACACCAATGTAAATAATAAAGTGAGAATGCTTAACGCGGTCAACAGCGATATCCAGTTCACCGTAGAAGACGAACAAAACGGACAATTGCACTTCCTAGATACGTTAATACGACGAGTGGGAAAAATTGTAACTTTTTCAGTATACAGAAAGGAAACAAACAAAGAGGATTTAGTACATTACTTCTCCGCACATGATGATAGGACAAAGAGTGGTATAGTAATAGGATTTTTTCTCAGGGCACTACGAATCTGTAGTAATGAATATCTAGAAGGCGAATTTGATTACATTATGAAAACATTTGACAAACTTGGATATCCAGAGGGAATGTTGAAAAGAACAAAAAGAAAAGCAATAAATATTGACAATCGCGGAAAGAAAGAGAGAAATGATAAAAATAATACCAATTTCATATCAGTACCTGACTTAGAAACGTCACCAATAATAGACAAATATTTAACAAAATCAGGTATAAACATAGCTAAAATAACAAACAAGAGGATAGGTGATTTAATAAAGACTTCCGAAAAGAGAACCAATTCCGAAAACAGCGTCGTATACAAAATCCCGTGCAATAGTTGCTCAATGGCTTATTTTGGCGAATCGTCAAGAGGATTAGAAAAAAGAATTTATGAACATAAAAATGACATAAAAGCACATAGGACATCTAATTCTTTAGTAGTTCATGCGGATAAATTCGATCATTTACCAAACTGGAGAGAAGCTGAAGTGCTACATAAAGGTTTTGATAAATTCACTAGAAGAATTGTTGAATCATCGAGGAGGGTTTATCAGTTTAGCTAAACAAACTAGTATTTTAATTCTAAAACACGCCAGAAAAACGACCTTTCCCAAGTGTCCGAAAAGGGAATTAGATTTAGTGCATAAACTTCAATTGCAGTTCTACATACACTCTCTGAAGAAGTTCTACGCGAACGAAACGTTAAGAGTGTTTAGGGTTCCGAGCCTTCCCCTGTGTTTATGTTCTCCATCATCCAAATATATATATATATATATATATATATATATATATATATTTTTTTTTTTTTTTTTTTTTTTTTTTTCCATCAATATTCCGCCCTCTGGCACGTGCCGCCAGGGGCGGACCGCCCCCCCCCCCTTGCTACGTCACTGCGTTTATCAGGTGTGTCCTGTCGATTCTTGTTTGAAGAAATAACATTGGAATCTTTGATAAAGTTGTGTAGAATACATTACGCAAGAACACTTTTACCAGCGTTTTCTGGTTGGGACTTCAGCACCCTACGAAATATACTAAATCTCTGTGCAGCCAGTCTATGTCTCGTCCAACCTTTCTGTACAAATCTTGTCTTGTCAGTTCAGTAATGTATTCGGTGTTCCAGACACAGGAACCATACTCTAAAATGGGTCGTATATTTGCAATGCATAAATGTATCATGAAATCACGTTCATGCACACGGTGGACTTCAAAAGGTTAGACATGACTATTCTGGTTTTGCTCACTGTAGACAGAACGGTGGGAAGCTTATTCCATTCACAGATGAATCGGATCATTCGGATGGTGAAATTGTTTCTTCTACGTTGAACTTACATTTTGGAAGCTTTAAGGCATCATTTCTCCGTCAGCTTAGTATTTAGTGTGAAACTATACTAATTTATGATGTTATGGTATACCTTTAAAATCTTGAAAACCTATCACATATGGATCAGGGGAAAGGTTCTCGAGGTGCACGTATTGTCAAACATAGTGTAGCAAAATTCTGTAAGTCATAAGACATGTTATAAGAAAACAAAAACTAGAAAATTAAAATGTGTGTATTGGGAGCAGTAGTAGTCATGCGGGCGGCGGAGATAGAGGAATTTTGATAGCCCTAACACACGACGACGACTGATCGGAGGAAGTGGGGGTAAATGATAGCCTTCGCATCAGTCACGGCATCTGGACAAGGGAGTCAGGTAACACGGGTAGCAACTTCGTTGCGCACGCGTGCATAACAACTACGCCGGAAAACAAGAAACAAAGATTTAGAGGCAGTATCAGGAAATTGTTAGTATGCATGTGCTCAGGCAGTTCTGTCTCCATGAAATCTGCGAAAATGTGTATACTCATATACTGAATGTATGTATGTGTGAGCATTTCACTTCGTCAGCGCTAGTCGGTTCTTCTGTCGTCTGAGATTTCAGAGGGGAGTAAGAATATAGGACGGTAGATTTTTTAAGTGGTTACTTTCAAATAATAAATGAATGCTGCATGACTGGTTGGTGGGGATATCAGTAAAGTTCCTAAATTCAATCCATACTATATATATATATATATATATATATATATATATATATATATATATATCAAATCAACCATCCTGAGTCCACTGCTGAATAAAGGCCTTCCTCCTCATAGCGTTCCATGATTCACATGACCGCGCCAACATCTGCCATGTCACTCCTGCAAACTTCTCTATCTCGCCTCTCCACCTGTCTGGTCTCCCTCTTCCACACTTCCCATCTCGCAGCGTCCACTCAGTTACACACTTGCTCCATCGTTCATCAGTCGTTCGCGCTAACTTACCTGCCCAATTCCGCTTCCTCTCTTTTACCACCTCCACAATATCTTTCATTCTAGTCTGCTCTCTCACCCACCTTGCTCTCGGTCTCTCAGCGTTATTCCTATAATTGATCTCTCCATTCTCCTCTGTGCAATCCTTAGCTTTGTTTCCATCGCCTTCGTTAGTTTCCAAGTTTCACACCCGTAGATTACTGCTGGCAGAATGCATTGATTGTAAACTTTACGTTTCAAACATAAAGGTAGAGAGCCACTCAGGATATTCTTATACTTACCAACCACTTTTCAACCAACTGTAATACGTCCTTTTATTTCATTATCATAATCTTTGGTCATTTTCACCATCTGGCCTAAATAATTATATTCTTCAACTTCTTCAAGATTCTCATCGTCAGTTATAATCTCTTTACTTTGAACTTTCGTGTTGAACATTACTTTGGTTTTACTCTTATTTATTTTTAAACTTATGTTGAGACTTTCCTTGTTCAGCTCACTCAGCATGTCTTGCAGGTCTTCTGCTTTCTGAAATAAGAATAATGTCATCCGCAAATCTTACGTGGTTCAAATATTCTCCATTAATCTTTAAACCTTTCTCTTCCCAACTCAACCTTCAGAAAATCTCTTCCAAGCAAACTTTAAATAATTTGGTTGAAATTGTATCGCCTTGCCGTACTCCTTTCTCGATCTTGATCTTTTCTGTATCTTTATGTAGTCGAATTATAGCGGTACCTTTCGCATAAATCTTTTCTAAAACCCTTACGATCTGTTCGTTTGTGTCCTGATTGCGTAGTGAGTTTAGTATAGCTATTTGTTCTACCTAGTCAAATGCCTTCTCGTAATCTACAAAAGCTAAACAGAGAGGTATATTGTATTCTGTCGTTTTCTCGATTAGTTTGTTCATCGCCTGGAAATGGTCTAGAGTCGAATATCCCCTCCTCAAGCCTGCTTGTTCTCTCGGTTGGTTTCCATCTAAAACTTGACTTAGTCCATTTCTAAAGATCTTGGAGAATATATATATATATATATATATATATATATATATATATATACATACATATATATATAGATATATATACATAAATACACACACATATATATGTATATATATATATATATATATATATATATATATATATCTGATAGCAACCTAATCGGTCGATAGTTACTAAAGTCCTGGTCTCCTTATGTATGAATCAAAATCACTATAGCATTGCACCACGATTCAGGAATGCTTTCTTGACGTAAGCACTGGGTGTACAACTGAGTTAACTTAATATGAACTTCTTTCCCTGTGTCTTTTAAGAGATCTATCTATATACTATCTTCCCCAGGTGCTTTTCCTCGTTTTGTATTTTTATAGCAAATTCTACTTCTTCTTTTGTAATTTCTGCTTCACTACTAACGTCTACATATTAATTTACTGACTCAACTACGGTCTTCGACGAGTATAGCTCTTGATAAAATTCTTCTACTCTTTTTACCATTCTGTCTCTGCACATTGATGATTTCTCCATTTCTATCTTTCAAACATATAATTTGCTGCCTTCCTAAAGCATGTCTGCGCTCGGTCCCTTTAATACTTTTACATTTCCGAATAGTTTCCTCTATTTCATCCATGTTTCTCTTTCTTTTCTGTAATCTCTGCCTTTTGTTGATAAGTTCTACTCTTTCTATTTCGTCTTTCCTGCTTTTAATTTGCATAGTCCTCCTTTTAATTAGGTCATTTGTAGCTTTGGTGTATGTGTTTTCTCTAGTATTTTTTGTACTTCCTACTTTCTCTTCCGATTTCTTAATGATATTCACTAAATTTAAATTCATATATCCGACGGTGTCCTCGTTAGTTCTTAGAGCTTCAAATCTATTTTTAATTTCTAACTGAAATTCCTTCTTAATAATAATGATAATAATGATGATGATGATAATAATAATAATAATAATAATAATAATGATAATGATAATAATAATAATAATAATGATGATGATGATGATGATGATGATGATGATGATGATAATAATAATAACAATAATGATAATAATAATAATAATAATAATAATAACAATAATAATAATTATAATAATAATAATAATAATAATAATAATAATAATAATAATAATAATAATAATAATAATAATAATAATAATAATAATAATGATAATAATAATAATAATTGTCCTTAACCTTAGGAAGGCTTAATTTCTTTCTTAAAACTAGTTCATTTCTCTCGGTTCTGAAATTAAATTTAGCTGTGCAACCTACCATTCTATGGTCACTATCTATGTTGACTTTATCTATGACCGTAACATTGGTAACGCTCTTGCTCTCACCTCCTAATATGAAGTCTACTTCGTTCTTTGTCGTTCAATTTGGACTTCAGGTCCATTTACGACCTACACGCTTTTGGAAGAAAGTGTTCATTATCCTCATGCTGTAATTCTCTGCAAAACTGACTAACATTTCGCCTCTGTCATTTCTTTCTCCTACTCCAAATTTTCTAATGCACGACTCATATCCCATCTTCTTCCTTACTTTAGCATTTAGGTCACCTATTACCAACGTGTACTTACTTTGTTATCCATTATCTGACATAAATCATCATAGAAGGACTCAATTTCATCTTCTGAACTCTGTGAAGTTGGTGCATAAACCTGAACTATTTTTAGAGTGTACCGTTTACACAGCCTAATCACAATCCAAGCTACTCTGTCTAATAAACTACTGAACTTGACTACGTTACCAGCAACCTCTCGGTTTATCAAGAATCCTACTCCACTAGATCTTTCTTTGTCCTTACCTATATAGTAGAACAGGTGGTGACCATCTTGTAATTGTATCAGCTTTTCTTCCGTTCTTCGGACTTCGCTCAGTCCTACGATGTCCCATTTGATGTTGTCTAGTTCTTCCATTGAGTTCTCCAGCCTGTGGTCTTCTGAGAGAGTTTTTACGTTGTAAGTATAGATCTTCATTTTCTTCATGTTGTTTAATGTCCAAGACTTGGATCTGCTTGGACAGTGTTTACTCACATTCGGTGGCACACTGCCCGTAAGCACACGAGACAATGCGGTTGGACCTTTAGGATACGATGATTCAGCAGGAACGCCCGGTTTTGGTTTGGTTGTACTATTCATGTTTGCTCTGAAGGAGTTTTTGGCAGTAATCTCACCTCCCTGCCAACTGTTTCTGGTGATATTTTTCTCTGGTGTCATCTTATTATATTCGGTGAAGCTTTATATATTTATAGGGTGCCCAATGGTCCACGCCGTCATTATGACGGTATCCCATATATCTATGAGAAATTTCCCTGTTAGCCCACAGGGACGTGCCAAATAGCAGTGGGTCCTGCGACTGTGTGAACTTCTCTTTGTCTGATCTTACAAAACCTGTTCGATATGGGTGACCCTGCAGAGATTTCCTCTCTATCGACATAGTTTTTTTTAATCATTAAGATTTAGGATGGTATGGACACATAGAAAGAATGAGTAAAGAAAGATTAGTAAAAGAGGTGTGGAAGGCAGAGGTGGAAGGAGTGAATTTGAGGGGGCGTCCTAGGATGAGATGGATGGATGGGGTAAAAGGGGCATTGGGAAAGAGGAGACTGTCTGATGAGGAAGGACGGGAGAGGACAGACGATAGAGGTGAATGGAGAATGGTTGTGTATGGATGATGCTGTGATGCATGAGGAGGAGTGGGTGGGGGATGGGGGTGAGGGAGTATGTATGAGAAATAAATTGACGCAGCCCGAAGGGATTTCTCCCCGTCTTCTCCCTTTCTCCATGAGGGGAGGGAGAGGGAGGGTCGCCGATTTAATGAAGCGGCCTTGCTGTGGATGTGCTGTGTCTTGCGACACTGCTTCTGATCCAGGGCAGTGGAGAAGATGCAGGGATGACCCGTCATCCAGGAGGTGCCAAGATAAGAGGGAGGGAAGAGGGTAGAGGAGAGTGGAGTATTTAGGGGATGTAATGGGTGGGAGTGCTTTTTATGCCTTGTCTTTTGGCTATCCCTTGTGTAAGGAAAAAAAAAAGCCTTTGGTATATGTGTGTATACGTAAGATTCTTATGCCTATCCACCACTTCAAGGTGTCAACTCTCGGAGAGGATATACTCACTCCCACTCATTCCATCCCCACCCATTCCACTCCCATCCACCACCCTTTCTTCCCTCTCATCTTAGCTCCTCATGAAGGACGGGTCATCCCCACTGCTCTGGGTCAGAGGAAATGCAGCAAGATACAGCACATCCGCAACAAGGCTGCTTCACTTAATCGACGACCCCCCCCCCCCCTCTGTCCCCTCACGCGGAAAATTAGAAAACTATGAGAAATCAGTTCGGGCTGATCTCCCACCCACTTCCTTCCTTGCATCACAGTATCATCTATCCACACCCATTCTCCACTCACCCCTATCTCCTTATCAAACAGACGTCCCCCTCTTGATCAACGCCACTTTCACCCCATCCATCCATCTCATCCTCGGTAGTTTCTTCATGTTCTCTTCATCCACCTCTGCCTTCTACACCTATTTTACCAATTTTTTTTCACTCATTCTTTCCATGTGTCCAAACCATCCCAATGTTCTTTCATCAACCCTACCTGCCATTTCCTTTTCCATTCCAGCTCTCCTCCTCACCTCGTTTCTCATTCTATCCAATCTACCATTATACCATACCTTTACCATACTTTTCAGGAATTTCATTTCAAACACATTTAAACTTTCCTCTCTGCCTCTCTTAAATTCCATGTCCCTGCCCCATACAGTACCGTTGGCATAATCATCCCATCATATGGTCTCCTTTTTGCATCCATTCCCAAATGCCTATTTTTCACAACACTTTTTAATTTCCCAAGGCATTTACTTGCTGCTCTCAATATACAGTTTACCTCTACCTCCACTCCCTTTCCTGCCATATGCGACTCCAAATACCTAAAGCTATCTACTTCCTCCAGCCTCTCTCCTTTAAGAATTACTTCCAAATTGTTGCCATTCTCTCCCCTTGTACATCTCATCAATTTATCTTTACCCATATTTACCTTCAATTTTCTCCAATCGCATACCTTCCCAAACTCCATCACTAACTCCCATAATCTCCCCTCTGACCCTGTCACAAGCGCAGTGTCATCAGCAAACTACAACTGGCTCACCTCCTATTTTTCTCCATTTTCTTTAACCATCTTCAGCCCCCTACCCATTACCTTCACATTTACCACCCACACCACCCGATCCATGTACACATTGAACAACCATGGCGACATGAAACATCCCTGACGCAGTCCTCAAGCCGCTTACTCCATTTCTAATTCTAACGCAGGCTCTACTACTCTCGTAAAAACTCTTGACTGACCTTAACAGTTTTCAACCCAGTCCCATATATCGGCAAACCTCCCACAGTGCATTTCTGTCTACCCTGCCCTAAGCCTTTCCCAAATCTATAAAGGCCCAAACAATATCCTTACTTTTTCCTAAAGCTTTCTCTCATATCTATCTTACCACAAAAATCAGATCCACGCAACCCCTACCTTTCCTAAACCCACACTGTTCCTCACTAATTACTCATTTTGTTCCTTTCCTAATCCTCAAAATTAAAACCCTCCCATAAGCTTTACCAACTACAGTCAACAAACTGATCCATCTGAAACTACTAAACTAACATTTGTTCCTTTTTTCCTTGTAAAGCGGAACTGTACAGGCATTCCTCCAATCCTCCGGCACTCGTCCCATAGACACATATCAAAGAATCTCACGAGCCAGTCCACTATTACTGTACCTCCCTTCTTCAGACACTCCGCATGACACCCATCTAACCGAGGTATCTCGCCTACTCTCACCATTTCTAATAACTACTTCCACCTCATCTTTTCTTATTTCTCATCCATTTTCCTCACCCATCACTGTCATTTTCTTAGTGCCTCCCACTACTATCACCACTCCCTTCTTATCCTCCTCCACATTTAGCAGTTCCCTAAAATACTTTTCCCATCTTCCTCTTACCGCCTTCTCTTCCGTTATCATCTCTCCATCTGCACATTTTACCCTTTCTTCTCTACTTAATTCGCCTCCCCTCCTCTCTCTTCCTTCCAAAACATATTTTATTACCCTAAAAATGTTCTGTCATACTCCTCCCCCATTTTACCTCTGCCCTCCTTTATGCCTCCTTTATCTCTATCTTATGTTTTGCTTCTCTTATTTTTTCTTTGTACCTCCCATATGTTTTTCTCGTCTTATTTTGCAACCAGTCCGTGAATGTTCACTTCTTCTCCTTTATAACCTTCCTCATTTCATCATCTCACCATCCCTTCTATTCCCTTCCATCCTCCTTGTTCCACACACCATCTTTGCATACCTTGTTACTCCCTCCTTGAAACGTCTCCATTCCTCCTCCACTCCTACCTCTACTTTATCCTTTACCACCTTTCACACTTCTCTCAGCTTCTCCTGGTACTCATGCTCATTTTCCTTCCCATTTAAACAGTTTACTTTAAGCACCTCTCTACCTTCTGCCCTTTTCTTCTTTCTCCCTCTATCCTCCACTCTCAATTTACCTTCTAATTTTTTTTTATCTGATATTCTCCCTGAGAACACGGACATCTAAAACTTTTCTTACTCTTTCCCTGAATACCAATACTTAGTCCATTAAAGTCTTATCAACCATCCTTCCATCCACCACATTCTCCCATGTGTACTTATATTTAACTTTTTTCCTTAACACTTTGTTTGGTGTCATAAACTCTCTAAACATGTTCCCTCTTTGTAATACATATATATATATGCAAAGTAGACCACTTGGAAAAAGAAACTAACGAAGCAGAGCGCTTTCGCACATTGCATCGTATATTACTTTTTGCACTGAAGATGTAATATACGAAAGCGCTCTGCTTCGTTACTTTCTTTTTCCAAGTGGTCTACTTTGCATAAGTGAACACACGTAGCCGTGTTCTTATTAGCGCGCGCACACACACACACACACACACACACACACACACACACACACACACACACACACACACACACCCGGTGGCGGATTGGTAAGGCACTGGCCTCACAAGCCGGAGAACCGGGGTTCGATTCCCCGGCCGGGCGGAGACAAGTTGGGTTTGTCTCCTTTCACGTGTAGCCCCTGTTCACCTAGCAGCGAGTAGGTACGGGACGTTAGTCAAGGAGTTGTGACCTTGCATTCCCGGTGTGTGGAGTGTGAGTGGTCTCAGACCTACCCAGAGATCTGCTAATAATGAGCTCTGAGCTCACTGCCGTAGGGTGGTGTCTGGCTGTCTCGAAAAGAGGCTGCAGCAGATCCGAGGTGAATACACACACACACACACACACACACACACACACACACACACACACACACACACACACACACACACACACACACACACACACACACACACACACACACTTCAACGAACGGACGGCATAGACGACGTTCTGAAGAAAAAGTGAAATTTCGTGGATCCCGAAGCAAAGGAAGTACCTATTGTATTTACAGGGTGGGGGAAATTGCTCGTGGTGTAGGGGAAGGTGAGGAAAAAGGAGAAGGGGAGGGATTACTGAGGGAAATGGAAGGA
The DNA here is from genome assembly GCF_046742065.1 of Oratosquilla oratoria. Lineage (NCBI taxonomy): Eukaryota > Metazoa > Arthropoda > Malacostraca > Stomatopoda > Squillidae > Oratosquilla > Oratosquilla oratoria. The sequence goes on along the minus strand of NC_134782.1, from coordinate 69,672,391 downwards.
AATGAGGAAGGTGAAGACTTGGCCCAGGCAGGCAGACGCCATCTAAACAAAAGAGGTCCGGACCAATTTAGCGACGACGAAATGTCTAACAAAAATGTAAAGATCAGAAGTATAGATAAGAGCAATACAGCAGAAGGTGATGAGAATATTTTCCAGGGATTTAAAGAGGGTGGGGGGGACACAACCCCCCCCCCCCCGATTAACAAGACTAGAAGAGAAGCTCGATAAGATGATCGAGCACTGGGAACTTAGGTTCGGTCACGTTAACAACATTGTGCAGAGGGTTGAAAAATTGGAAGAACTAGAGAAGGCGAACAAAAACTTAACTAAGGAAATTGAAGAATTAAAAAAACAGTTAAAAGAAGTAAAAGAGGAGAATAAAGTCTTAAAGGAGAATAATAAGGACAATAAGGAGGGTTGGAAAAAAATTCAAGAAAACAGTAAAGTTGCATTTACTGACATAATCAAACAGCAAATGAAAGAACAAACTGAAGACTCAGTTATTAAAGTGATGAGACAGAAGGAGAATATAGTAAGAGACTTAGCAGATAGAAAGAAATGTATAATTATATTAGGAATGGAAGAGAAACATAACCCAGATAGAACCACAAGAACCAAAGAGGAAAATGAAAAAGTAAGAAATTTACTAGAATTAGTTCAGGAAGATGAGCCAGAAATAATGAAACAAATCGAAGAAAATTTCAGGCTTGGGAAATATAGTACAGACAAGACCAGACCAATTAAGATTAAATTCAGGTCACAAACGACGGCAGAGAATATCTTATCCAAAACAGGGAAACTGGCAACAAGTAAACAATATAAAAAGGTATGGATAAAAAGGGAAATGAATAAAGAGGAAAGAGAGGAGGAAATAAGGAATAGACATGAAGCTAAGAAAAAAAACGAGACCAGAACGGAGACAGAAAAACAAGAATTCTACTGGAGAGTAGTGAATATGAAATTGAAGAAATGGAACATAAAAGAGAGAAACACAAAAGAAACAGAGAATACAATGGAAATAACAGAAAGTTAAGAGTACCCTACACAAATATAGATGGATTAATAACAGGACTGAATGAACTGAACAAATATCTGAAAGAAAAAGATCCGAACATAATGGGAATTGTTGAGACAAAATTAAAAGGCCCACTACCACCCAACAGCATAGGACACAATGCATATAATTATTGGATTAGAAACAGAAAGATAAAACAAGGGGGTGGAGTTATGTTCCTGACTAAGAAGGATATAAACGTGAAGAGTGTCACATATGGGAAGAATAGAGTAGAGATGATAATGATAGAAGTAGAAGATAGAGATAAGAAGAGCAGAAAGTTTGTAATAAACTACGTGCCCCCAAAAACAGCCTCATGGGAAGAGAATGAACATAAACGCATGTTAGAAGACACAAGAGTAACACTAAACGAGATAATGGAAGATGGAGGAAGAATAGTTATGATGGGCGACTATAATTGCAAAGAAATATGCTGGGAAGAGATGACCGTAAAGGGTGGAGAAGACTCATGGGGAAGTGTTCTACTTGAGATGATTATTGACCACACAATGACACAATGGATCCAAGAGAACACTAGGTATAGAAATGAAGAAGAACCATCGAGACTAGACCTAATAATCACATCAGAACCTAAAATAGTGGAAAAGATAGAATACCAGGCACCAATAAGCAAAAGTGACCACATATTGATAGAACTAGAACTAAATGAGAAAAAATACATGAAAAGAAATGAACAATATAGAAAAGGAAGATTGATGTATGAAAAAACAAATTTTGATAAAATAAGAGAATTCTTTCAACAAGAAAACTGGGAAAGAATACACAAAGAAGATACAACAGTAGAAGAGAAATGGAATATTTTGACAAAAATCTATAAAAAAGGAGTAGAAAAGTATGTCCCAAGACAAAAACAAGAAAAAGAATATGTAAAGTGCTGGTACAACAAAAGTTGTAGGGAGATAAAAGACAAAAGAGACAAAGCTTGGACCAAATGGAAGAAAAACAAAAGACCAGAAAAATGGAAAATATATACTTGTTATAGAAATGAATATGTACAAGCGTGCAGAGAGGAAAAGAGAAAATATGAAAAAGATGTCATAGAAAAATGTAAAGATCAACCAAAACTATTCTACAGATTTGTAAACAACAAACTGAAAAACAAACAAGATTTGGAGAAATTAAGACAAGGAGGAGTTGAATACACAGAGGAAATTGAAATGGCGGAAATTATGAACAAACATTTTAAATCAGTGTTTACAAGGGAGAACATACAACCTGAAGAGATTGAATGGAAAGAGAAAGTCCCCCTATGAAAGAAATAGAAGTAACAAAGAATGAAATATTGACACACTTGAGTAATCTTGATGTCAGAAAATCACTTGGACCAGATGAAATAGCAAACTGGATTTTGAAAGAATGCAGGAATGAACTAGCAGACATAATACATAGCATAATAAACAGTTCCTTGAAAGAAGGTAAAGTTCCAGAAGATTGGAAAAAAGCAAATATAGTACCTATATATAAAGGAGGAAATAAAGAAGACCCTAACAACTATAGGCCAGTCTCTCTAACAAATACAATAGCAAAAATTTGTGAAAGAATTGTCAAAAATAGATGGGTAAAATATTTAGAAAAAAACAACGTGCTCAATCCAAGGCAATTTGGATTCAGACAAGGACGATCATGCGTCACCAATTTAATATGTTTCTATTCAAGACTAATAGATATAATACAAGAAAGAGATGGATGGGCTGATTGTGCATTTCTAGACCTAAAAAAAGCTTTTGACAAAGTACCACATAAGAAGTTGCTTAAGAAATTAGAAACTGAAGGAGGAATACAGGGCAAACTGCTAAATTGGATGGAAGACTTTTTGCAACAAAGAAAAATGAGAGTAGTGATAAGAAATCAACACTCAAAATGGGATGAAGTAATAAGCAGTGTTCCACAAGGAACAGTTCTGGCCCCAATAATGTTTGCTATATATATTAATGATATGGATGAAGGAATTGAAAGCTATATGAGCTTTTTTTTGCAGATGATGCAAAACTATTGAAAAAAGTGAACACGGAAGAAGATTGTGAATCACTACAAAGAGATCTAAATATAGTACAGGAATGGAGTAGGAAGTGGGAGATGGAGTTCAATACAAAAAAGTGTAGTATAATGGAATTTGGAAAAAGTAAAAACAGAATAACAGGATCATATAAATTGGGAGAAGAAGGAAAATTCTTATCACTCTGATAAGACCAAGATTGGAATATGCAGCAACGATATGGTCACCAAGTGCAAAAAAATGCATTAAAAAACTTGAAAGAATACAAAGAGCAATTACAAAATTGGCACCAACACTCTCAAAACTATCATATGAAGAGAGACTAGCAAAACTTGAACTACAGACACTAGAGCAAAGAAGAGAGGAGATTTGATAGCTATTTACAGAATCATGAAAGGCATAGAAATTACTGATAGAGAGAATCTGATAAAATGGGATGAAAGAAATACAAGAGGACATGGAAAGAAAATAAAAAAAGACAGCTATAGAAGAGATGTGAAAAAGAACAGCTTTCCTCACAGAGTAATAGACAGTTGGAACAAGTTAGATGAGAATGTGGTGTGTGCAAAAACAATACATTAATTTAAAAATAGTTTATATAAAATGAGATATTAAGACGGGACCCCACGAGCATAGCTCCCCTTCCCGTAAAATACAACTAGTTAAATACACACACACACACACACACACACACACACACACACACACACACACACACACACACACACAAACCAACACACACACACACAATACATACACACACATCTATATATATATATATATATATATATATATATACATATATATACATATATATATATATATATATATATATATATGCAATATTCTATACTGGGTATGCCTACGCGCACACGCGCGCACACAATTGTAATTACTTATTTGTGATATACAGGAGGGACTAATGACGGGTACACGCATGTGGTGGTCCTGTAAGGCTCATTTCACATGTATTGACTTTTTGCCGTGTGTCATCCACGACACGACGCGACGTCATGCTCTCAAATGACCATAGGTGACTGAATGTTTTCACATGTGTGAATCTCTTTAGATATACACAATTCATGTCTTGCAACAAGTAGACGTACTGCGGAACTGCAAAGGAACTAACATGATTGCAGTTAGCATTGTAGTCTATCGTTGGGATAAAAACAACAACAACATTGCGATCTGCTTGAGAGGTTTGACGTAGTCCATACAAGTGTCAATTTTCAATTTGGATTCAGATTTAACTCATGTGCCGTACACCGAGGAGTTAGACAAGAGCTGCTTATAAGAAATCTACTTTTAAGAGGGAGTGTAATTATATATCATTCCTATGGCATTGAGAGGTCAGGTAACAAAAGTGGCTTATGAGGAAAATCAAGATGTTGTGAAGCTGTAAAGAAAAACCCAAATAATAAGTGTGGCGGCCAATTACTGACAGGTAAATAGAGGAACTTGTAAGACGGTGCAATCCTTAGCAGCAGTTATTTGGAGAAAACCCGAGACCGGAATCACTCAATCCCACTCGGCTTCTGGGAAAGCCTTGGTAACAGGTTGGATTAGATTTGCTCTTTCTAGAACACAAATTAGTTGTCACATATTACTTCTCAAGATGGTTCAAAGTAAGAATCTTAAGCTCCTTGACAAAAATGAAGGTTAGTATAAGGTAATTAGTGTATTATCGGGTGATCTCTCTAATACAATCTGTATAGCAGATCGCTTAAAATTACGGAAGGCCTTTTTTTTTTCTTCATAGTTCAACGTGGAACAGAAGTTTCCAATATTAATTTGTCAGACCAGTATCAGCATATTTCGAGGAACTATGAAAAAAAAATCCCTCCGCAATTTTGAGCGACCAGCTATACTGATCGTTAGAACGTCGGCGGCTATCCAGTTTAACAAGAACTATCATAATTAGTGTATATCACATAATTTTGAAAATCACCAACAAAGGAGTCCATATTACTTCTGATGTATTCAGTTTACCCAATGTAATATTACACACATAGGTGGCTCTAGACAGCTATTCTGAGGGAGGGGAGGCAATAATGAGGCGTCATAGCCCCTGCAGGTATGTTGGCGCCCCTCAGTAATTATATCCAGCTGTTAATGAGTGGGCCGTATGGACGCGTTAACTTCACAAGCGTTCTGTGATAGCTTGCAGAGAAAGCAAGCTGCCGCTAATATTTCAACCCACACCACGTCGGTGTAGAGTCCAATGGTCTAAAGACCGATCTTAAGACCAATCCCCATCTTGGTCGATAGTGAGCTGGGTGCTTGTAGTTTCGTCACAAACTCTGTACCTTCCGGTATGGGACAAAAAACCTTGCCCCATGTGTGATCAATGTGTGTCCTCTGCCGCAAGTGTAGTCAGTTATGTTACATTTTGTTTTCGATATGTTTCCAGATTGCGAATACTTATGAACCTTGCGAGTTTATACGGTCACCACATTGAAACAATTGGGGATCATCTTTGTTTTTCCGACACCACTTTTTTTTTTTTAAGTTTCTTTATTTTTTCAGTCTGTGGTTAAGTTTAGTTAGACTAAAGTAACCTAACCTAACTTAACCTCGTCAGCCACTTTGGGTATGCTCACCGAACAGCCATGGTGTTGGGAAAACAAAAATTATCCATAATTGGAAAGAATTAACGAAGGGCGTCAACGTGTCTCTATGGGGGAGCGGGGCATGGCCCCAACGACCCCTCCAAAATCCGCCTACGATTACACATCGACCATAGATGAAGAAGAGGATATATATATATATATATATATATATATATATATATATATATATATATATATAGAGAGAGAGAGAGAGAGAGAGAGAGAGAGAGAGAGAGAGAGAGAGAGAGAGAGAGAGTGAATAGAGCCGTGCTTGCAAAGGGTAAAACCTGAAAAACTATGTTTTTTTCATTGCATACCGGCCCACACCACACTGTAACGAATGAGTTATACATAACGGTGGCTTGACCGAAAAATAAGAACAAAACTTTCAGAAGTAGATTCAAGGTATATAGGGAGTGATACAATCGTGAATGGAAAAGGGACTAAAGGAGAAACAAAAGGGATAGTGACAAAAGTCAAATGGCAGAAGAGCATAAAAAAAAAAAAAATGAGAGACGCTAATGACCTGGGAAAGGAAAGTGAACTCTTTCTATATTCCTAGCAAGAGGTAATTCCACTACACGCTATTTCCGCAGCCAGCTAGAGTTCCTAAGTTCCCTCGCACCATGGCACATCGTAGAACACCCAGACCTATTTTTATTGTCTATCGAACCTAGGTTATGTCGTAGAATACATTATTTTTCCAGATACGTATTGCTGCTTCTTTACCCAGTTTCTCGAGTTGTTGATTGTTCCTACTGTTGTGGGTTACTTCGTGACGTGGCAGGGAATGGAGGAGTTTGGGTGCGGGTAAACTGTAGATTGAGCATACATACATAGATACGTACGTACATGCATACATATACCAACGGCTTTTCCCCCCTTACAAGGTAGGTAGCCAAAGTCAAAAGGCATAAATCCACTCCCACCCATTTCATCCCCACATACTCCACTCCCATTCACCACCCCTCCCTCCCTCTTTTCTTGGCTCCTCCTGGATGATGGGTCATCCCAGTGTAAGGACAGGAATTTTGAAGGGATATTATTTTTGGAATTTCGTTTCATTTATCTATTTATTTATTTGAGTGTTGACTTGAGAGACTGGGTAGTATGGACGTCGTGACGGTCTCATTCAACCAAGAAGCAAAGTAGAAAATAGAGCCTTAATAGATCATGGATTTATTTTGTTCTGTGTCTACCCATCAAGATGTGTTGGCAAAGAACCTTACTATAATCATTGAAGAAAAACATACAATAGGAGGTAGCTACAAATATATTTCAACTGATTTTGGTTCAACTAATCTTGGAGACGACATTAGAATGTTCTCGAACATAGCGGGCGCACCGTAGCTCCGCCCACCCGTGATGTCACTGACACGTTCGGACGGAGGCGGAAACTAGGACCATTAACTTTAAGAGTAATAGGAAAAATTCCCAACTTTCAGTTCAGGATTCCACTAGAGAAATAGTTTAGGGAGAGGTTGTAGCAGCTAGGGGCTGTGTTGAGAAGCGAAATGAAGTTTTACGAAATAATACAACAGGGGAGGTTAGTAGTTTACCCATAGATACGAACACATAGCCGTCTGTTTTTTTTTTTTTTTTTTTTGTGCGCAGCTAAAATTTTAGTCTGATGCCAAAAACTATCCCGATAACAGGTTTGTGTACTCTCTGTAAGATTAATGAAAATAAATGTCAATATGTGAGTTAAATGATATAGTGCAGATATAGTAGGTAGATAGTTATTATTATTATTAAGTTTTGAGTCTGATGCCAAAAACTATCCCGATAACAGGAAAAAAAAGGGTTTAAGGGAGTGTACTCCACAAACACTTTGCGTGGAAGGAGTTAGACGGTATCACGCATATATACATTAGCTATGAGAGTGTAATCCTTAGAGTACAATTCTGTCTGTGATCGTTCTCTAATAAGAATACGGGGTTGAAGGTAGACACAATATTGTAAGTAGACTTATACAGTGACCGGAAGGTTGGAGCGTAAATAACTACGTTTTTCCACGTGCCTGTGACCTTACTTATGATGCCCATAATAAAAAAATAAATAAAAAAAATGTGTTATTAAATATCTCGCATACTCATATATTTTTCATACTGTAAGGATCAATAGATTGTCTTGTTGGAGAAAACCACAAGATACTTTTGTATTTTCTTACTATATTTTTGCTTCAGTGTAATAATTAACACATAGAAAACCTTCACTTATATTCTTTTACTACCCCACTTGGGCATAGGCCTTTTCGCTACCCAGAACCAACCCCGACGACCTGAGGAAAAGGGACGGAGTCAGACGTGAATAACAAGGAGCAGTTTCCATTTATGGTCAGATATATCCATATAGACGATTGGGTGGTGGCAGCGTGTACCTTGATTTCTTATTTCCCAAATCTTCCTTATGTGGGTATCTCTGATCACTCCCATTGGAGGTGCTCTTGGTTAAACACTAATCAATCGACGGCACCACACCAGCATCTCGCCCACTGGCAAACGCAGTAGTCAACAAGACTTGGAAGAGCACGAGGGGAAAAGTTAAAAAGTACGAGTATTTGGGTTAGAAAATATGCTAATAAAGACGAACGACCAAAGACACGAGGTCATTTCGAGTAAACCAAAATAAGAAATTAAGTGAAGACGGAAAAATAAACTAAGCTGTCAATCAGAATGTGAGAAAATGGTTAAAAACAGGACAATATTGCAAAGGAAACACAAGGAAACTTAGAGTAGAGTATGTTAATGTTGATGACTTGCTATTGGCCAGGTTGGAGATAAATGAATACTTAAAGGTCAACTGAGACGGTTTTCAAAGAGGCTGTGAATATTTGCTAGATGTATGGCTTAGTCACTTTTTTATAAAATAATGCAAAAATAAATCCGAATTATTACGTAATGTGATAATAAGGCCTATCAAAATATCAGTAGCAGACGAACTTTTCCTTTGTCGATCTTCGGCTGCTCTTGTTACGCTCTATCGGCTGTGACGTTAATCTTGGTGTTTACATTCTCCCCGTCCACACGGAGCATCACGCATCAGCGACTTGATGCAGCAGTCGTGTTGAAAACTTGACACTAGCGTCCGGACGGGCTGCATCACTGCAAATACCTTGCGCGAGCAACCAGATGTCAGTCATCATTTGGCTTACATGGAAAAAGGTTGTCTGCCGACGCTCTACTCATTAAATCATTAAACCACCACAGCTTTGGAGTGTATATATTTTTCGTGCCAGCACCAGACTTCTTTGATGCATTGATGGCAGTCATTTCCCTGTGAAACTGTGTTTTCAGTGTATGAAGTTTTTTGGTGATGTCTTCATTCCGCACATTACATTTTGTCAGCTTTCGATGCTTGTACTTTTTATATTTCTCATCTTATATTCTTTGCACTTGATATTCCAAATGACTGGGTACTGCTTTAATAGCTTAATGAAATGTAATATAATAGTCTTCGTCCACTTGAACGGCTTTGCGGAAGTTGCTTGTGCCATTGTATGAAACTAGAAGAGCGAAGCAGAGCGCGTGCATTCTCTCCCTTCAACTCTCATTGACACACTGCGCAGTAGTGGTGGGCAGCTACCGGTAAAGTTACCGGTTTTATCGGTAACAGCCTTGACGGTAGCTTACCGGCAATAATTCTGCTACCGTTAAGGTTCCGTTAACCGATAAGCTATACCAAACACTCGTGGAGCGGTAAGCACGTCTCGGCTTGGTGGTTCTGAGTGACGGTAGTGGTGGGCAGCTACCGGTAGTTACGGGTTTTATCGGTAACAACCTTGACGGTAGCTTACCAGCAAAAAATCTGCTACCGTTTAGGCTCCGTTAACCGATAAGCTATCCCATAATACTCAGAGAGCGGTAAGCACGTTTCGGCTTGGTGGTACTGAGTGACAGTACTGACGGCCCTACGTAGGATGAAAATTAACAGGAACGTATTCAACGTGCTAGATCGTCCTGCTCCCTTCTCGGCCCACAGATGCACAGTACGAAATGTACGTATTCGAATATGAAAAATTAACAGACGTGCTAGATCGTTTTGTTCGCATCTCGGCCCGCAGAGGTTCAGTGCAAAATGTACGTATTCGATTAGTCAGCCTATGTGATCTAGAAATGAAGAGGTGGTCAAACTACTCGAAAACTTTTCAGTCTGCCTGGTTAAAGGATCCCCTGTTTAAAAAATAGTTAGCGGAAGTGAAAGAGGATGGAAATAAGGCACGTTGTAAAGTTTGTAGAACGGACATGAAAGCTCACAGAACGGGGAGATTGGAGAGACACTGTTTCCACACTTACCATATCTTCATATTTAACTTTATATTTAATGTTTATTAATATATGCATATTTACAAAAATGTACGCAGTTGCTCATGAAAGACACCATCCGCATGTTACAATCTATTTGTACTGTACTTGTATTGGAGTTAATCACAAACAAGTTCACAAATACACTTATCAGACTCGCACGAGTGATGACTGACAAGGATATATATATAACCTATGGGTTGGGGCAGGTAATACAGTATACCACAACAGAATCACGGAAAGCAGACAAGAACAAGCGGGCACAGACGATCAAAGATTCTGGTGGATTAACACTGTGCCCATTGAAGTGGCCTCTACGACGCAAGGTAACGTGTTATTCAAAAATCATATTTTGTTAGTGATACGCATGTAATTATTATTCGCGTAGTCTTAAGTAACTAATATTTGCGAGCCTTACCCTAGATTGGTGGAGGTGGCGCGCGCTGGCGATTCCGGTGGGCATGTATCCAAATGGGTACACAGAATAAAAAATTAAAATAAAATATATGCGTGTGTTTTTTGTCCATTTAAAGGTACTATAATATAAATATAGGGATCGTAGAGTCCTGCTAATACAAAATTAACGTAATTCCAATATAAAAAATGACAACTATGAACAATTGAAAAAAACTTTGACAGAAATTCAAAAGGTTGAGATTATGTGTTCCTGAGCCTAATATAAGAGGAACTTGGTAAAAAAAAAAAACATTATGAAAATGACCTACATAATTGTACAAAAAAAAATTGTCCTGACTAAATGAAAAATGAGTGATTTTGGAAATGAATTTTTATGTGTAATGTGTAAAAATGATGCATGTAATTATTTTTCTTTTATGAAATTGTGTTTCTATGTGAAAAATATATTCTTTGTATGAAATTGCACTTACATAGAGACGGAAGTGGAGTGTGAGAGGGGGAGGGGGGGATTGGTGCGTAGGCCTATGCACTGAGGGAGAGGAGGTAATGCTGTGACCTTACACGCACCCCGTCCCTACTCCCCGCCCACGAGAGTTGGAGTAACGACTCGGAGCGCAGGATATTTATAGTGACGACGTTACAAAACTTGAGTTGTGACTACACACCATAGTAGGATGAAATTTGTTTAGATTTAAGTCATAAAGGCGACTCGAACTTGGGACGTCACTACTACCTCACGAGTCTTTTACCGGTAAATTACCGGTAATTCCGGTAACGGCATTGTTGTTTACCGGTAATTCCGGTATTGAAATTAGCGGTATTTGCCCAGCACTACTGCGCAGCGATTCGAAATCTTTCTGCTGTGGATGGAATTATTATTTTTTTTTTTTTTCAAAAGACCCTATTCTCAAAAAGGACTGGATCATTCAGTGCAGTCAGCACGAGTCATGGAAACTTGGATTGAAAGTGAAACTGTTCGAAACATTTCGAAAAAAAGTACACTCGGGACCTTGACATTGCCGAGTCACTAGGAATTAGCATGAAGCCCATTCTAAAAAACAATGCAACACCTACAATTTTTGTCATCGATGAGACCCCAGGGCAAGCAAACGCTGTCGAAGGAGCACTGCTGTTGAATAAAGACAACGCCGGGAGGTATGTGTATCCCTCTGTATCATTGTGTATAGGTACGCCTGCGTTCTCTACGCTTTCACTGACAATCGTTAACAAGCATGGTTAGGCTCGACTAACGATTTTTGGGCTAGGCCTAAGCAGATTAGGGGTACAGTCATGACATATGCTAGCTAGGCCTGTAGGCCTATGCATATGATCACACCACTCCTCCAGGGTGACAGGCATGACCATGATGACAGGAGCTTCCATAATAGACCTATGACCACGTCTTGCCAATTGGAGTCAACTCAATTAAAGTCCGTTTTTTGAAAATCAGACAAGTGAAACACCCCCCTACCACCACCCTAGCAGGAGTTAAGCCTAATTATCCTTGACCAGGAGGGAGGAATTTGTACTGATGTAGACCTAACTATTTTTTCAGCTGTTACAAAGTGCCTATGATGAATATTCACCTTCTGCAAGTACCAATTTCAGTGAAATTGAGATGGACTGTGAAAGTGACCATGGTTACAGTGCCAGGCATATGATCGATAGCTTCTCTTCCCCTCCAGCAACCACTACCTATGGCAGATCATTTTATAGGCATGTCTGTGAGTATCTTTTGCTAGGCTTCCTCTCCCCTTCAGTCAAATGATTATCTTCGCTACATATGCCTGTTTTTTGTACCATATGACAGATAAAAACAAATTGTAATTCATGGACCCTTGAAGCTTTTGCCTGTAAATATAAAGCTTGGCATAGATCAGATGATGATTCATTCTTGCACAGACTTTCTTGAAAGTTTGGGTGTTACTCATTTCAGCGTATGAAATCCACCTCTTTTGCAACTCAAGCGTTTGTACCACCAAGTCCGAAGTTTCACAAACAAGTACAGGTTTCTATAAGGCCAGGAGCGGTGAACAGAGGGACACAAATGAACAGAACCATGACCAAAGATGTCGGTGTTCAAGTGAGTGGTTGCCCAGTTCGGTTGAAGGAGATGGCATCAGCCCAGACTGAACATGTCACAGATGCAGTGGCGTAGTAAGGGGGGGGGGGGCGTCGGCCCCGAGCGGCAGGTGCCAGGGGCGGAATGTTGATGCGGCAAAGAAAATAAATAAATAAATAAATAATAATAATAATAATAATGTTACGTATTCGCATGTACATTAACTCACCTTTTTCTATTGCACATGGGCCGTGATCATGGAATCACGAGTTAAAGACAAGTTCACGCCTACAATTGTCCGGATCAGGGAAAGGCAGGAGTTCAGTCTTCTCTTGTTTATTCTGCTTAGCGAACATGAGGATTTTACACGTGTGTTCAACACCAATGCTAGGCTTTCTCTATTCGGGGTATGGCAGGCGACGCCGGGACCCCCCCTGGCGTCCATCATCGCACACCCCCGCTACATACCCCCTTGCTTATGCTTCGACTCTCCGACATCACACATCCCTCACACGCATACCAACCATCCAGGCACACTATGCAACATTCATACATGCAATTTCGCCACAATAATAAATCAATAAATAAAAATCCAACAAAAAAATAAATTTTAAACCAAAAAGAGTTTTTAAGGTTGTAATATGGTACTGTTTCTAAACAGATTTTTCAACTGTAGCATCAGGACCGTGTCTAAAGCAAAATTTCTTAGCCTATGAATGTTTTCTCCTACATTGGCTTTAGACGCTATTCTAGCTTTCAGCGATTTTGTCAGCTATTTTGAAATAAATTAAAATATGACATAATGATGATGTGAATTTACGTAAATACGAGTGCCGGTAAAACCCGAAACCAGTAAGATATAACTTTATTTTATTGATTGATATAAAATGGCACAAAATTAACTAAAAATATCTAGCAAATTAATATTTGTGTTGGTCTATGGCGGCAGCTATGTTATAGGATCGATGGCTAGGCGAATTTTATGTGCCTAGGTTTTAAACAGAATTCCTAGGTTAGGAAAAAATCATAGGCTAGGAACTTTTGCTTTAGACACGCCCCAGTTTTATATCCAATGAAGATAAATATTTCAAGTTAAGTATTCCAGTGGTGGCACTTACCACAGGTGTACGGCATGGTGGATAATATGATGGACACCGATCTTGATTGGGAACCAGGCATGGAGTTTGATAAACTTGACATGTAGGTTTTGACTATCAATTTGACTTTTTAAAACAAACAAAAACAAGGATAGTTACTTAGTAAAACACAAGGATAGTTAGTAAACACATTAATTCCTCCTTGGATGAATAAGTGAACTATATCCATGCACTGTCGAACGTGGTCATCTTGGTGGTCGTGTGGATGTTTTTCCAACAAAAAATTAAAACCAGCCCTGCTGAGCATACTGGGGCCTGACAGATAGGGCCAGGCCCATCAACGTCTACTAGGTATTAGACCTACTATTTCATGCCTTCAGACCTTCATCCGCACATCTGATGACAAACCAACGAAATCATGTGTCTGGTGTGGTGTGTGGTTGGTGGTGTGCATTTATGTATGTAAAGCGTGCATGCAGTAATGCATTCCGACGAACTCACCAGTCCTTATTTCCTGCACGTTCTGGGCGGTCATCCTCTGAGGATTCCTCGCTATTTTAACTGAAACTAACCTGTTGCAATTCTGCTCCAAAATATGACAATGAAGTTTATGATCCCTTCATTCCTGTATTATCCAGTATTTTAGAATTAATTAGGGCAATAATTATTTATAACAATTTATTAGGAAGAATAAGTGACATAATGATGTTGCATATTCCTACAGTTCTTACCTGACATTACTCCAACTATCACACATTACTGCAACACTAGAAGCAGATGCTACTAGTTCCAATAGTTACAGAACACTCCTGGTAGACCCTCTCAAGAAGATTGTTTGAGATTGAGTCCCGGCTCGGAATCTTGAAAGATGGCCTTAGAGTCTTGAAAAACTTTGCCCACAACTTATTACCCACCATTATTAGTGGACAGCCACTTGCATAAGCTTCTTCCTGTAATGCATTTGATTTCCATTAATCATGATACTGATAGACAGATTACTGAATGTTGACATTGGAGACATATTAGTACATACAATATATAACTATAACACATTATATACTTACTGTTTGGGTTTCTGTCATTTTGTCAACATATATGTATGAAGCAATTTTCTGCTGTGTTAACTTTTTGGCTTTGGCAGGAGTGGAAGTTAATGGAGTGATTCCAGAACTGACAGAGACAGATGATCTAGGTCAACTTGTTGTGCCTGTGGCTGTGTCAGGTCTGGGCAGAGCCATCGGAATCGGACTAGTGAAAAATGAATCATCTAATGTCTTTTGCATTGTATGAGTGTTTGTACTTGTTGCACTTGTATCATGCAAGAGCAACTGCAGTTCCATGTCTGAGTCACTGTCTATGCCTTGTGATCTTCCCACGTGTCAAATAATTTTTCTTGATTTTTTCACCTCATTTCTTGCATTGAACTATATGGTTTACCATCCGACTTCCGTTTTTTGACAGTACTGTCGAGCAAGATAAGCATTTCACTTTTGCCACTTTCCCATCACTTGGGACATCTTTGAATAATTTGGCAACTGGAGTCTACTCACTACCCACACAACAACAGAGTACAGGACTGATAACAAACACGAACAACTCACAATGTTGCCAAATCTCAGTCGACAAAGTGGTGCCAAACCTCTTATGAAACAAAATTCCAGAAACTACACCAAATTGGCAGAAAACGCTTATATATAATCACCATCAAAGGCATATTATTAACACGCATGTGTTTGAGAGTTAAAGATGCAACAGGTTCATTGTAAAATCAGTAAAGTACATCAAAACATGACACATAGAAAATTGGAAATGACCTAAAATCATAAAGAAACTATGAGGGGTATACTGTTTTATTTGATAATCTAGAAACAATTGTAATATTTTTTTTCTTGCCAAGATATTTAAGACAGGATATTAAAAAAAAGTACATGATTATTTTGGTCACTTTTTTTTTAACGGCATGGTTTATTATTATTATTTTTTTTTGCATCGTTGAGCACAACTAGCGGACAAGAATCAGTCTTAATACCACCACTAAATTATAGATCGGTATCAATGACTAGCACAATAGTAAATTTATAAATAAGAGTTGTGCAAGATCGATGGACCTGTGGTGACGTGCCGCTGGTCAGCCAATCAGGAACTTGGAAAGCTCCCCACGTTCCCGCCAGCCTCCTTTAAAAGGTCGGCGTTTCGCCGAGATGAGCAGTGCTCGTAGAGGTCGGACGTCTCTTCAACCAGCTCTCTCAACAAGCTCCAAGAATCTTCGCCGGCCGGTGGTGGCGAGGAGATATATCTCCTAGCTGCTGCCGGTCTGGCATGGCCGACCTCTACGTTGACGTCGGCAGGCGGGTTTACACCTAGACAATACACACACACATTTCCCAAGTCACGTAAATCTCTGTTTTCAGAGTAGTGCTTGGAAGAAAAGAGGCACACGCACACTCTCTCGCTGGTAAAGCAGAGGCCCAAACCGTCTCTCTCAGAACGCCCAATCTGATCGCAGGCTGGTTGACGGAGAGACTTGGGACACCTTTCTGTCCAACCGGCCCGCAACCTAACGCTGGCCTCTCGCTGACGCTGGTGAGCGAGTTTACACTTTTGACATTTACACACAATTCCCAATAGCGTAATTCTCTGTTTTCAGAGTTGTGATTGGAAGGAAAGAGACCATACAACACCCGCCCGTCTGCCCCTCCCTCGCACCGCCACTGAATCGACTCTTCCGGAATCCAAACCCAGTCTGGGGATAAACAGGCAACGCTCGCCCCACCTGTGGCTCATCAGGAACGCGCTCGCCAGCGGTGGCGGCGAGGAGTTATCTCCTTGAGGCTGCCGTTCTGGTTACGGATCTCTTCGTTGACGTCGGCAGGCGGGTGTACACCGCCCGTCTGCCCCCCCCCCTCGCACCGCCACTGGATCAACTCTAAAGGACTTCAAACCCAAAACCTGGGGATAATCAGGGTACGCTCGCCCCACCTGTGGCTTATCAGGACCGCCCTCTACACGCGGGAAGTGAAATCAACTCACTTCTCGTAAGATACACGCATACACCTCTCACGAACAGAGCCACAAATCACGCACAAACATCTACACTTACTTTTCCTTCGACTAAAATTCGCTTCCTTTCTAACTTTCTCTTCTACTACATCTTCTCATTTCAGTTTACCTCCCACTAAAGATTTTTTCGTTTTTCCACCTTTCTCTACTACTACGCCTCCTACCATTTTCTAAACTTTCGTTGGTGATCCTAATCCTAACCCCGGCGTCAAGCGCTCCCCTCCAAGCTTCCGGTCCAGTTCTCCCAAGCCACGACAACAAATAAGCCCCTAATTGCTCGCAATTCGCCCGGTGGCAATAGCCCTCTTTTATACACTACTATCTTTTCATTTTCCTACAGACATTCTTCCCCTCCCACAAAACCCGATCCCGCGCAAGCGAGGTGGTCTTTCCTTGGAATCCAGAATCCAGTGCTCCTATCCATCCTCCTCTGTACCCCCTACCGCCCTCCCCGTATCCCCTTCCTCCCCTTTGTTGACATTGCCAAGGTGATGTCATACCAAGTCCCAACCTTCTTCATTGGCGACCTCAACTGCAGTCGTGCTGCTTGGAGCCCCTTGGAGCCCTTATCTGCCCCATCGTTTTGGAGGAGGTAAAGGGGGTTATCTCGGCTTTAAAACTAAAATACCCTGGCCCCTCAGGCATCGATGCACACATACTCAAACGTATGCCAGACAACATAATCTCACACATGACGACACTATATAATAGCTCACTAGCCTCTGGGTACTTCCCACAACTATTCAAGGCCTCCCATACCATCCTCATTCCTAAACCCCAGAAACCCGCCTCCGCCCCCCTTTCATACCGGCCCATCTCCTTTCTGGAGTACTTTGGTAAGGTGTTTGAGCACGTCCTATGCCGCCGCCTGACCGTGTACCTAGAGACGGAGAATGTGCTGAGAGATTCCCAGTTTGGTTTTCGGCCGGGGCGCGGTGCAGACGACGTAATATCCATGATCACTCAATGGGTTCAAAGACCGCCAGACGGTCACCCTGGTAAGGCCATTTTGGTTTGTAAGGATGTGGAGAAGGCATTCGATACTGTCTGGCATGAAGGCCTTAAGTACGAATTGTACCACAACTTCGACTTTGCCCTGCCGTTCACAAGGTTGCTCTGCAACTACCTGGACGACAGGCCAATAAGAATAAAGTGGCGGGGCTGTCTGTCCCAACCTTTTGTGCCGAAGGCTGGAGTACCGCAAGGGTCAGTCCTTGCCCCCACTCTGTACAATCTATATACGAATGACCTGCCAGAGCCAGCTTATCCACGCAACCAGGCTCTAACTCTTTCGTATGCGGACGACACTAACCACATAAGCAGACACAAAACGCTGCAGGGAGCGTTACACGTAATGCAAAACATCCTAGACGGGGCACACGCGTGGGAGCAACAGTGGCGCATTAAGACCAACGCGTCGAAATGCAATGCTGTATACTTCTGCTGCAAACGAACCAACAGAACAATCACAAACACTCCTCTTAAAATAAACAACACAAACATCCCAGCGAAGGACCATACCCGTGTGCTGGGTAGCACACTTGATAGTGGCCTTACCTGGACCCCACATTTCCGCAAGCAGGGAGCGAAAGCTAGGGCTGTGCTGGGTAAGCTCAGACGCTTCAAAACTGCAACACTGAGAACCAAACGTCGATTGTACCTAGCCCTCGTCAGACTGATTCTGTGCCAGTCCCCGGGACTAAGCCAGCTGACATGTGCCACTAATAACTACGAGCATCAGAAGGTTCAGAATGCCGCTGTCCAGTTCATCACGGGCTCGCGATGGAGCGACTTCAGAACCACTGAGTCTCTACACCAAATTTCCAACATCCGTCCACTCAACCAACACAAACACAAACTTCACTCAAGACACCTAGAAAAACTACACGACAAACACAAACATCTGATACAACATATTACACCTAGACCACACCGTACAGACTATCTGTCAGCTGCGCCCATCCCACGTGCGGTGTACACGATAAGACGTGTATAACCGTACCTACAAATAATACACCCCTTCACCAGCTTGACTGGTGATAGCCATAATAATGTAATTATAATAGTGATGGTAATAATGATAATAATAATAATAATATTGCATGTAGCCCATTAACTGACAGGCTACAAAAATACGCAAACAGCTCAAACCCAACCTGGGGGTAAAACAGGAATTTTCATGCCTTACCTGGGGCTAATCAGGAACGCCCTCTACACGCGGGAAGTGAAATCTACTCACCGTAAATTACACACACACACCTCTCACGAACATAGCCACATCCCACGCACAAACATCTACACTTACTTTTCCTTCGACTAAAATTCGCTTCCTTTCTAACTTTCTCTTATACTACATCTTCTCATTTCAGTTTACCTCCCACTAAAGATTTTTCCGTTTTTCCACCTTTCTCTCCTACTACGTCTCCTACCATTTTCCAAACTTTCGTTGGTGATATAATCTGCTCTTCCTCCCGGCATTGACGCCCCCGTCCAAGCTCCCAGCCCAGTTCTCCCGAGTCACGACCACCAACAAGCCCCTAATCGCTCGCAATTCGCCCGGTGGCAATAGCCCTCTTTTATACGCTACTATCTTTTCATTTTCCTGCAGACATTCTTCCCCTCCCACAAAACCCGATCCCGCGCAAGCGAGGTGGTCTTTCCTTGGAATCCAGAATCCAGAATCCAGTGCTCCTAGAGGTCGGACGTCTCTGCACTCCAGCTCTCTCAACAAACGCCCAGGAATCTTCGCCGGCCGGTGGTGGCGAGGAGATATATCTCCTTTGCTGCTGCCGGTCTGGCACAGGCCGACCTCTTCGTTGACGTCGGCAGGCGGGTTTACACCAAGACAAATACACATATTTCCCAAGTCACGTAATTCTCTGTTTTCAGAGTAGTGCTTGGAAGAAAAGAGGCACACGCACACTTGCTCGTTGGCTTAGCAGAGGCCCAAACCGTCTCTCACTCAGAACCCTCAATCTGATCGCGGGCTGGTCGACGGAGAGATTTGGGACACCTCTCTGTCTAACCGGCCCGCAACCTAACGCTGGCCTCTTCACTGACGCTGGTGAGCGAGTTTACACTTCTGACATTTTACACACAATTCCCAATCGCGTAATTCCCTGTTTTCAGAGTTGTGATTGGAAGGAAAGAGATCATACAACAACCGCCCGCCTGCCCCCCCTCGCACCGCCACTGAATCAATTCTACTAACCTTCAAACCCAACCTGGGGAAAAGCAGGCTACTCAGGCCCCACCTGTGGCTTATCAGGAACGCGCTCTACACCCTCGCTGGTGGTGGCGAGGAGATATATCTCCTTTGCTGCTGCCGGCCGACCTCTTCGTTGACGTCGGCAGACTGGTTTACACCACCCCCCCCCCCTCGCACCGCCACTGGATCAACTCTACAGGATCTCAAACCCAACCTGGGGAAAAGCAGGCTACTCAGGCCCCACCTGTGGCTTAACAGGAACGCGCTCTACACACGGGAAGTGAACTCTACTCACTTCCCGTAAGATACACACACACACACCTCACGAACATAGCCACAACACACGCATAAACATCTACACTTACTTTTTCTTAGACTAAAATTCGCTTCCTTTCTAACTCTCTCTTATACTACATTTTCTCATTTCAGTTTACCTCCCACTAAAGGTTTTTCCGTTTTTCCACCTTTCTCTACTACTACGTCTCCTACCATTTTCTAAACTTTTGTTGGTGATCCTAATCCTAATCCCGGCGTTGGCGCCCTCGTCCAAGCTCCCAGTCCATTTCTCCCGAGCCACGACCACCAACTGCCCCCAAATCGCTCGCTAATTCGCCCGGTGGCAATAGCCCTCTTTTATACGCTACTATCTATTCATTTTCTTACAGACATTCTTCCCCTCCCACAAAAACCAATACCGCGCAAGCGGGTGGTCTTTCCTAGGAATTCAGAATTCAGATCTCTCCTGACTTCTCTACCGAGTTCTCTACCGACTTCTCTCCCGAGCTCAACTCCAAGCAGCAGTTCTCTCCAGCAAGAGGCCTTGGGACCAGTTCTCCCCAGCAAGCTGCCTCGGGACCAGTCCTCTCCAGCAAGCTGCCTCGGGACCAGTTCGCTCCAGCAAGCCGCCAGGAAGTCGTCTCATTCCCTCCTGTGGCTCTTCGCCCACAGCCACGTCGCTTGATGAGGCCTTCACTTCGGACCTTCTCCCAACGAGACTACGTCCGTTCCCTCCGAACATATTAACCATTAAACCTTAGTTTTAGTGTTATTGTGAGTCTCATTTTCCCTGGCTTGTCCATACCGAACCAAACCCACGACAGACCAAATATCGTGAAAAGATGAACATTCAGACAGACGGTCGGTTTGGCTTCAGATCTAGAAGGTCGTTTGTGTCGAACCTTTTAAGCTTTTATTCGAGTGTTTGATGTTCTACGAGAGAAGGGTGGGTGGGCTGTGTACCTCGAGCTAGAGAAAGCATTTGATAAAGTACCTCACTGGAGCACATTAGAGGACTGAGTGGGAAACTACTAGAATGGATGAAATGTTTTTTGAAACGAGGATACATGAGGACAGTAATTAAATATAAGATGTCGAGATGGAGAGCAGTAACGAACGGGGTTCCACAGGGTTCAGTGCTTGCACCAATAATGTTTTTTGTCTATATCAATGACACGATGGAAGGTACAACATGCTATGCCAACATGATTGTATAGATGACACAAAAACCACGAGAAGAGTGACAAGCGAGGGGGATGGTAGACTGTTGCAAAAATATCTAGATACTTTTTTTGCGTGGAACAAAGAATGGGAAATGAAGTTTAATAAAAGAATGCAAAGTACTGGAAATTGACTATAGCGGCAGAAGACCATCCTCAAACTATTCCATGGGATGTGAACCCATTACAAAAGCAAAAAAGAATAAATATTTGGGAGTGTTGATAAAAGACAACCAGAAGATTATTTTTTCGCTATATGGATAAGAGATTGTGAAAAAATCATCGAAACTTTTATCCGTCTGGGACTGGTATATGCATACTAGTGTTGTCCCCACACAGAGTAAAAGATATAAGCAAGATCGAGAGAATACAAAGGGCAGCAATCAGATAAGCCATCGAAATAAACGCCATGTGAGGACGGAGCATTTGTACGACGTTTCCCATTTTCAGCTTTTTCAAGTGCATGAAAAAGCTGTAATAACAAGAGAAACGTCGTGCTAATTAAGGCTCATTCCTCATATGGTGCTTATTTCGTTAGAGTTGTCGGCTGCAACCACTTTCATACAGATAAACCGTTACCATATGAAGTTTGGGTCTAGGTCTGCCAACTTTGAAAGATCGAAGAGAAAAATGTAATGCTGTTACAGTATTCAGTTCACTGAGAGACAGCTTGTATTGAAGTATCTAGAATCTAGAGTAGATGAATGGGAGTGCTTCCGGTTATGGGGGAAAATACATGTCGAATATGAAAAAATAGATTTCCAAATAGATGCATAAATACGTGGAATCGCTTAGAAGGGCCAAGCTTGAACAATATATGAATTCAAGACTAAGTATGATAATTGGAAATCAAGGATATAGATTAAGTTGGAAGTGTTCATGGATTTGAAGATAGGTATGATAAAAAGTGGACCAACAAGTGTTGGTCCTTTTCTTTATACTACAATTGTGTAAATACAATTAAATATATACGCATAAAATGCACTGGAATGGTAAGACATTATAGGTTAATATATCGAATTAGTGCATACTTAGTTTTAGCTGTGTACAATACGAAAGTTTATACGAAGATTAGTTTTTCTAACATAAAACAGTCTCTATCGCACATATACAATCACCATGGCCTTCGTCGGTTGCAGAGTCTTAGCTCGGAATTTATCTAAGGGTTCCAGTACTTGTAGCCCTTTGAAATTAGTACGGGCTGTCCATACAACTACAATAAATCATGATGTACCAACACATACCGGTCAGGTGAGATCACAAGAATGTTCCAGTATATGAGCTTTGATAGGTCTCAGGCTTAGAAGTCTTTTATTATGATTTAAGGGTAGTAAATTGCCACAAATAATACAAGAATTGGTGGAAATTGATGCAGAGTATAAAAAATAGAGGCCCTACAAGATACCATCCATATATATATGATATACATATATATAATATATATATTTTTATCCTCTTTCGGATTTTGCTTTCTCTTCAAATTCCTAGGCCTAGGGTCACATTAAATTGGTTATTGGTATTTCGACAAAGAACTTCCAGTGACCTACAGAATGCATGATATTAAATTATAGGCCTAAATATTTTGTAGATGTAGTTGGTAACATTATTTTACTATCCTGTATGTAAGGATTTCACATCTTACTGATGATATAATTTTTACAACAGTTTTCCCTAGTTACTAGTACATATACAAGGGTTTTCATATTTTCCACATTTGCTCAGGAGAGTGTTTTGGTAAAATTCTAGAAGCATGCAAATATGGTTTATAAATGTGAAACTTTCCTTGGCTATTAGCTCTTAAACTAATATAACCTAACCTAATCATGCCATAGAAAAAATAGATATTACAAATGCAAAAATAAGAATAAAATGGAAAATGTAGTTCCATGATATTGTAAAAGAACTGCACACAAAACCTATTAAATCTCATTAGTTGTGGGAAAATGTGAGGCATCCAGTATGAAGGGTGATAGAATTGAGGGAACGTGGCTAATGGCCTATTTCTACCAGTTGGTGCCCAATTGTGCCCAGTAGCGATTCACACGGTTCCTAAAAATAGAAACAAACATTGCTATGACGTCACATGTTATTGCACATGTGCTGTCCCTTGCCAACTAATGTATCTGTATGCCTCACAACAGTATTCATTTTCTAGTGAAAAATATTCACAATTATCAGCTGTTTTGATGGGATCCAACTTAATTTAATTATTCAGAATGCCTACCACTATCCTCCTTGGTAGTAAAAGGGGCTGAATAAATTTCATGTACTCTCAATCAATTTGCTGATATGGAGGGACTATTCCATCAGTAAACATCAAGTCTAGTTCTGTACCCTTCCAGATCTTCTTGACAAATGAACAAAAGTGGTGGTTATGTGCAGATGACTGGTGCAAAATACCTCCATCCATGCAGACAACTGCTGCCTTGATGTCTTTCATGCCAATTCTTAACAAGAATCATCAGTGTGTGTAGGGTTTTGTCTAAGATGCCAAACCTTAATTAAGGAGGCATGAGATCCCAAAACACAGTTTCACAAAATAGAGGAGCCATTGATTTAATGGCTCCTCTATTAATGATTAAAAATTTGTGCATAAAAGTGATCTATATTTTTTAATTGGGTGAAACTCAAGTGGTCTACAGAAATCATGTATGGCAAAAGAAATAAAAAATCATCTGTTAAATCCATATGAGCTTGATTGTTGCTTTAGTGCTCTTTGAGCTGTTATTTTAAATCCAACCATCATACAGAAGACACTGAACACCTCATCCTACATGACATGGCCCCACCATAGCCTTACACAAACAATAAAACTATTCCTTGAGTGACTTATGAACCTGGGAGCTGTGGGTTTCATGCAATAGAGACCTGGGGCAATAGATTGATTCCCTGATTGTGGTTTAGTCAGTGAATATGGGTGGTGTGTGTTGAGGTGTAAATATGGTTTTTTGTACAAGTGTAATGTGTATGATGTGTGCTGGAATTGTTGCAACTCTTGTGATGCTTTTTAATGATTATTTGTACATACATACATACATATACCAAGGCTTTTTCCCCCTTCCAAGGGAGGTAGCCAAAAAGGGAAAGGCATAAAAACACTCCCACCCATTTCATCCCTAAATACACTCCCACACCCCTCCCACCCTTCCTCTCATCTGAGCACCTCCTGGATGACGGGTCATCCCTGCACCCTGCCCACCGCCCTGGGTCAGAAGCAGTGTCGCAAGACACAGTACATCCACAGCGAGGCCGCTTCATTTAATCGGCGACCCCCCCTCTCCATCCCCCTTTGCATATAAAGCGAGGACGGGGAGAAATCCCTTCGTAAGATTATTTGTAACATGTTTAAAGTGCGTTTTTGTGCTGGAGTGATTTTGGATATGGGTGTCTTTTGGCTACATGTTCGATTCATTGTGTTCTGGTTGTTTGTGAGTGTAGTTCTTGCTAGATGGACCTAATAATTGTATATGTTGCTTTGGATGGATGTTTGTGTGTAATTTATGGGTTTTCTGTATGTTTAACATGTATAGGAGCATGGGTTGATGTTGCTAGTTAGGTGAAGGTGTGGGAGGATAGGCATTTGATTACTGACCTATCATTGTGAAAATAAAGTTTCTGAAGATAGATTGTTAGTGGAAGTGATAGTTTCTGGGCCTGTTCTGGAGACCAGGTACTAGGCTCTTGGGGCCACACCTGGGTGGAGGTGAGGAATTGTGTGAAATCTGTACAATAAGTTGAAACTTAATGTTCCTGCTCTTTGATGTGACGATGTTTTTCAGTCTTGCCTCTGCTGAAATGGTATTGCTCTGGTAGGCTCCATACATACTAGCTTCTCAGCATTGTATGTAAAATCATATGAAGAAAGATTAAATGCATTGAACCTTTCATCAATGGGCAGAAGAAAAAGAGAAAAAAGGAGACTCAATAAATGTATAGAGCATAAAAGGCAATAGAACAGCGAGTCATGAGGTCATGGAAACAAAATAAACCTCATGTATAAAGGATGTTAAGAAATGTAGTTTTCCATACAGATGTATCAACAACTTATGGAAAAGCTAAGAAATTGAAAAATCCCAAGCTTAGACCACAAGCAAATAGAAAATTAGGTGTGATAGTTGGAGGAATAGAAACAGGACGCCATGAGTTTATCTTCTCTCATGTGTATGACAATGAGGTAAATATAAGGTAAAGACAGTACATAGCACCATCTAACCCACCCTCACCCAATGACAATAAGATGAACATACATATAGTATGGCTAGAACTTGTTTTTCAAGACATTTTATTATTCCACGTGATGAATAACTATCAACCCCAATTTAATGATTACTTACAGCTGGACACAAATTGGTTCTGCATTTTCTTTATAGTATGATATATTGAGGAGGAATCAATCATTAAAGAAATTAAAATAGAAGTAAAATAGACAGTTTTATTTAAAAGACTGAAAGCTTTGTTTTTGTCCATCAGCATGGGAAATGAGGAGTAATATATAGACTTACTTGATCCTGTATAGGTGGCTGAATATGAAGAAAATATGTATCAAATAGCCATTATCATTGTTAGCATGCTATGTTGCAAGGTGGGCAACAGTGAAACCATTGTAGGAAGATTTATGTGTTTATTGATCGGTAGGTTATGCATATAGGAGGGTGTGTTATGTGTGTAAGGAGTCTTAACGGGTATCTGCTGATGTGGGCTCTGAAGGGGTGCATCTTTCACTGCACAGGGCAAAGACGTTGCCACGCATATTATAAGTATGCTTGAAATTCTACCTAGCAGCTACTCTGGATGCGGTTACATGCATGTGACATTGGCATGCTTCTGAATGTCTGCATTTCTACCTACATTCTGTCTTGTCCCTAATGGGTGCCTGTTTGAGTGGTAGTGTGGTCACGCCTGGTGTGTATGGCCCTGCTTGACCCTCTTGCGTCACTGGCCGTGTATGATAAGGGGCCTTATTGGCCATATGAAAGAACCCTTGTACAAGAAGCATCACTGCTGGGCAGGGCATGCCACAACACTATTGTACAGCACACCATGCCACAGTACACTATGCCACAATCATAATTAATACCAAGGGGTGGTAGAAGCATTACCAAGTTAAGTGAGATGTGTCATTGATAACAGCATTACATCAGTTACTTACTTGTTCATTTTTTACAGGATTGGAATGAAGATGATGCTAGACAGGCCAGATTTACTTACAATCCTCGGCAAACAAACACACGTTGGGCTATGGACTTGATCAAAGAGGTTCCCCCAAAAGTTGTCAATACTCGTATTGCAATTTGTGAAGGTCATGGAACAGGACCCCTTGGACACCCCAAGATATATATTAATGTGGTAAATAGACAATTCTCTATTATTGTACCAATATCCATTGTGATTAAAAGCTATTTTGAACAGTTCAACATCCTGAAGGACTTTTTAATCTTTTATGTTTATATGTATACAAGCCCCAGGGTGTGCCTGTCCTGGCTTTGTGGGGCTCAGCTTTACCTATAGCGGCCTTCAGCTTCAGCTGCCTTCGTTAGCTAGCTGCTCATCATTCAATAACTTAACATTCTGTTAAAAAAGATAATGCATTTTTCCCTCATTTTATATCACAGTGAACAATTTGTGACATCATGCAACATCTTCAGATTTGATTATTTCTACAAACTATTATATTCTATATACAATGTTAACCCCTTCCATACGGTGCCGCACACGTAGGCGTCATGGACTTAGATCTCGGTGGCAGCAGCCAATGCCAGCCGTACGACGTGTCGTAATAATACTCGCATCATAAAATATAGTCACCGCTTATATCGATCATTCTCTCTTCACCCGTGAATTTTGATAACCATAGAAAATGCGATTACAAAAGAATTAGAAAGAATGTCATTATGGAGGGGCGACTACAATAAATATAATCAAGACGCCGATATGGCAGCCTCGCGAATACACTCGCTCCCCATGACGCCTACGTGTGCGGCACCGTATGAAGGGGATATATATATGTTTATAAAAACACACACACACACATACACACACACACACACTTCAACGAACGGACGGCTTAGAAGACGTTCTGAAGAAAATTGAAGTTTTGTGGATCCCAATGCAAAGAGAAGTGCCTATTGTATTTACAGGGTGGGGGAAATTGCTCGTGGGGTAGTAGGAAAGTAGGGAAAGAGGAGAAGGGGAGGGATTACTGAGGGAAATGGAAGGAAATGAGGAAGGAGTAGACTTGGCCCAGGCAGACAGGCGAAAGGTAAACAAACGACCCCCCGATCAGCTGAGCGACGATGAAATGTCTAATAAAAATGTAAAGATTAGAAGTATAGATAAGAGCAATACAGTAGAAAGTGATGAGAATATTTTCCAGGGATTTAAAGAGGGTGGCTGACAAGACTAGAAGAGAAGGTCGATAAGATGATCGAGGACTTGGAGCGTAGGTTCGGTCATGTTAACAACATTCTACAAAGAGTTGAAAAATTGGAAGAACTAGAGAAGGCGAACAAAAACTTAACTGATGAAATAGAAAACCTGAAAAGACAGTTAAAAGAAGTAAAGGTGGAGAATGAGGAATTGAAGAGGAATAGTAAAGAAAACAGAGGGGGATGGAAGTCGATAAAAGAAAACAGTAAAGTTGCATTTACTGATATAATTAAACAGCAAATGAGAGAACAAACTGAAGACTCAGTTATTAAAGTGATGAGACAGAAGGAGAATATAGTAAGAGACTTAGCTGACAAAAAGAAATGTATAATTATATTAGGAATGGAAGAGAAACATAACCCAGATAGAACCTCAAGAACCAATGAGGAAAATGAAAAAGTAAGCAGTTTACTAAAATTAGTTCAGGAAGATGAACCAGAAATTATGAAGGAAATTGAGGAAAAATTCAGGCTCGGAAAGTATAGTACAGATAAGACCAGACCAATTAAGATTAAATTCAGGTCACAAACGACGGCAGAGAATATCTTATCCAAAACAGGGAAACTAGCAACAAGTGAACAATATAAAAAGGTATGGATAAAAAGGGAAATGAATAAAGAGGAAAGAGAGGAAGAAAAACAGAAAAGACTTGAAGCTAAGAAAAAAAATGAGAGCAGAACGGAGTCAGAGAAAGAGAGATTCTATTGGAGAGTAGTGAATATGAAACTAAGGCAGTTGGAGGAAGAATAGTTATAATGGGCGACTTTAATTGCAAAGAAATCTGCTGGGAAGAAATGACAGTAAAGGGTGGAGACGGCTCATGGGGAAACGCTCTACTTGAGATGATTACTGACCATACAATGACACAATGGATACAGGAGAACACCAGGTATAGAAATGAAGAAGAACCATCGAGACTAGAATTAATAATTACATCTGAACCTAGAATAGTGGACAAGATTGAATATAAAACACCAATAAGTAAAAGTGACCACATATTGATTGAACTGGAACTTAATGAAGAAAAATATATGAAAAGAAATGAGCAATATAGAAAAGGAAGAATGATGTATGAAAAAACAAACTTTGATAAAATAAGAGAATTCTTTCAACAAGAAAACTGGGAAGAAATATACAAAGAAGAAACAACAGTAGAAGAGAAATGGAAAATTTTGACAAAAATTTACAAAAAAGGAGTGGAAAAGTATGTCCCAAGACAAAAACAAGAAAATATGTAAAATGCTGGTACAACAAAAGCTGTAGGGAGTTAAAAGACAAAAGAGACAAAGCCTGGACCAGATGGAAAAAAGACAGAAGACCTGAAAAATGGAAAATATATACCGGTTATAGAAATGAATATGTACAAACGTGCAGAGAGGAAAAGAGAAAATATGAAAAAGATGTCATAGAAAAGTGTAAAGATCAACCAAAACTATTCTACAGATTTGTAAACAATAAACTGAAAAACAAACAAGACTTGGAGAAATTAAGACAAGAGGGAGTTGAATACACTGAGGAAATGGAAATGGCGGAAATTATGAACAAACATTTTAAATCAGTGTTTACAAGGGAGAACATACAACCTGAAGAGATTGAATGGAAAGAGAAAGTCCCCCCTATGGAAGAAATAGAAATAACAAAGAATGAATAGAAAGAATAGAAATTACTGATAGAGAGAATCTGATCAAATGGGATGACAGAAATACAAGAGGACACGGAAAGAAAATAAAAAAAGACAGCTATAGAAGAGACTTGAAAAAGAACACAGAGTAATAAACAGTTGGAACAAGTTAGGTGAGAAAGTAGTGTGTGCAAAAACAATACATGAATTTAAAAATAGGTTAGATAAAATGAGATATGAAGACGGGACCCCATGAGCATAGCTCCCCTTCCCGTAAAATACAACTAGGTAAATACAACTAGGCAAATACACACACACACACACACAACACACACACACACACACAACACACACACACAACACACACACACACAACACACACACAACACACACACACAACACACACACACAACACACACACACCACAACACACACACACACACACACACACACACACACACACACACACACACACACACACACAACAACACACACACACACACACACTTCAGCGAATGGACGGCTTGGATGACGTTCTGAAGAAAACTGAAGTCTGTGGATCCCAACGCAAAGAGAAGTGCCTAGTGTTTTTACAGGGTGGGGGGGAAATTGCTCGTGGAGTAGTGGGAAAGTAGGGAAAGAGGAAAAGGGGAGGGATTACTGAGGGAAATGGAAGGAAATGAGGAGGGAGTAGACTTGGCCCAGCCAGACAAGCGAAAGGTAAACAAAAGACTGAGCGATGATGAAATGTCTAATAAAAATGTAAAGATTAGAAGTATAGAGAGGAGCAATACAGTAGAAAGTGACGAGAATATGTTCCAGGGATTTAAAGAGGGTGGGGGGAACACAACAAACCCCCCCCCCCCGACTGATAAGACTAGAGGAGAGAGTTGATAAGGTGATCGAGGACTTGGAAAGTAGGTTAGGTAATGTTGACTCCATTTTCCAGAGAATTGAAAGGTTGGAACAACTAGAGAAGGCAAACAGAAACTTAACTGATGAAATAGAGGACCTAAAAAGACAGTTAAGAAATGTAAAGGAGGAGAATGAGAAATTGAAGAAGAATAGTAATAAAAACAGAGAGACAATAGCTAAAGAAGCTAAAAATTGGAGAACAACCCAAGAAGGGAATAAGGTTTCATTCACTGACATAGTCAAACAGCAATTGAAAGAACATAATGAAGACTCAGTTATTAAAGTGATGAGACAGAAGGAGAATATAGTAAGAGAATTAGCTGACAAAAAGAAATGTATAATTATATTAGGAATGGAAGAGAAACATAACCCAGATAGAACCGCAAGAATCAAGGAGGAAAATGAAAGAGTAAGCAATTTATTAAAATTAGTCCAGGAAGATGAACCAGAAATTATAAAGGAAATTGAGGAAAAATTCAGACTCGGAAAATATAGTACAGATAAGACCAGACCAATTAAGATTAAATTCAGGTCACAAACAACGGCAGAGAAAATTCTATCCAAAACAGGGAAACTAGCAACAAATGATCAATATAAAAAGGTATGGATAAAAAGAGAAATGAATAAGGAGGAAAGAGAGGCAGAAAAGCAGAAAAGACTTGAAGCTAAGGCAAAAAACGAGGAAAGAACGGAGTCAGAGAAAGAGAGATTCTATTGGAGAGTAGTGAACATGAAAGTAAAGCAGTTCGACATACAAAAGAAAAACATAAGGGAAACAGAGAACACAATGGAAGTGGCAGAAAACTAAGAGCGTCTTACACAAATATAAATGGATTGATAACAGGATTGAATGAACTGAATGATTATTTTAAAGAAAAAGAACCGGACATAATGGGAATTGTAGAAACAAAATTAAAAGGCCCACTACCACCCAATAGTGTAGGACATGATGCATACAATTATTGGATTAGAAACAGAGAGAAAAAACAAGGGGGTGGAGTTATGTTCCTGACTAAGAAGGATATAAACGTGAAAGGTGTCATATATGGAAAGAATACAGTAGAGATGATTATGATAGAAGTGGAAGACTGAGATGAGAAGAGCAGAAAATTTGTGATCAATTATGTGCCTCCGAAAACAGCCTCATGGGAGGAGAGTGAACATAAAAGTATGTTAGAGGACACAAAGATAGCATTAACTAAAATAATGGAAGACGGAGGAAGAATAGTTATGATGGGCGACTTTAATTGCAAAGAAATCTGCTGGGAAGAAATGACAGTAAAGAGTGGTGATGACTCATGGGGAAATGCTCTACTTGAGATGATTACTGACCATTCAATGACACAATGGATACAAGAGAACACTAGGTATAGAAATGAAGAAGAACCATCGAGACTAGACTTAATAATTACATCTGAACCTAGAATAGTGGACAAGATTGAATATAAAACACCAATAGGCAAAAGTGACCACATATTGATTGAACTGGAACTTAATGAAGAAAAATATATGAAAAGAAATGAACAATATAGAAAAGGAAGAATGATGTATGAAAAAACAAACTTTGATAAAATAAGAGAATTCTTCCAACAAGAAAACTGGGAAGAAATATACAAAGAAGAAACATCAGTGGAAGAGAAATGAAATATTTTGACAAAAATTTACAAAAAAGGAGAGGAAAAGTATGTCCCAAGACAAAAACAAGAAAAAGAATATGTAAAATACTGGTACAACAAAAGTTGTAGGGAGTTAAAAGACAAAAGAGACAAAGCCTGGACCAGATGGAAAAAAGACAGACCTGAAAAATGGAAAATATATACTGGTTATAGAAATGAATATGTACAAAAGTGCAGAGAGGAAAAAAGAAAATATGAAAAAGATGTTATAGAAAAGTGTAAAGATCAACCAAAACTATTCTACAGATTTGTAAACAATAAACTGAAAAACAAACAAGACTTGGAGAAATTAAGACAAGGAGGAGTTGAATACACTGAGGAAATGGAAATGGCAGAAATTATGAACAAACATTTTAAATCAGTGTTTACAAGGGAAAATATACAACCTGAAGAGATTGAGTGGAAAGAAAAAGTCCCCCCTATGGAAGAAATAGAAGTAACAAAGAATGAAATATTGACACACTTGGGTAATTTTGATGTCAGAAAATCGCATGGGCCAGTTGAAATAGCAAACTGGATTCTGAAAGAATGCAGGAATGAACTGGCAGACAAAATACATAGCATAATAAGCAGTTCCTTAAAAGAAGGAAAAGTTCCAGAAGATTGGAAAAAAGCAAATATAGTACCTATATATAAAGGAGGAAATAAAGAAGAACCTACCAACTATAGACCAGTCTCTCTAACAAGTACAATAGCAAAAATTTGTGAAAGAATTATCAAAAGTAGATGGGTAAAATACTTGGAAAAAAACAACGTACTAAATCCAAGGCAATTTGGATTCAGACAAGGACGATCATGCGTCACCAATTTAATATGTTTCTATTCAAGGCTAATAGATATAATACAAGAAAGAGATGGATGGGCTGATTGTGCATTTCTAGACCTAAAAAAAGCTTTTGACAAAGTACCACATAAGAAGTTGCTTAAGAAATTAGAATATGAAGGAGGAATACAAGGTAAATTACTAAATTGGATGGAAGACTTTTTGGAAGAAAGAAATATGAGAGTAGTGATAAGAGACCAGCACTCAAAATGGAATGAAGTAATAAGCGGTGTCCCGCAGGGAACAGTTCTGGCCCCAATAATGTTTGCTATATATATTAATGATATGGATGAAGGAATTGAAAGCTATATGAGCTTCTTTGCAGATGATGCAAAACTACTGAAAAGAGTGAAAACTGAAGAAGATTGTGAATCACTACAGAGAGATCTAAATAAAGTACAAGAATGGAGTAGGAAGTGGGAGATGGAGTTCAATACAAAAAAGTGTAGTATAATGGAATTTGGAAAAAGCAAAAACAGAATAACAGGATCATATAATTTGGGAGACGAAGGAATAAAAAAAGTAGAAAATGAGAAGGACCTGGGAGTCATTGTTATGAATAATATGTCACCTGAGAAACATATAAATAAGATTTTTGGAGAAACTTATAATTTAATAAGAACAATCAAAGTGGCATTTACATACCTGGATGAAGAAATGGTGAGGAAAATCCTAATCACCCTGATAAGACCAAGATTGGAATATGCAGCAACGATATGGTCACCAAGTACAAAAAAATGTATAAAAAAACTTGAAAGAATACAAAGAGCAATTACAAAATTGGCACCAACACTCTCAAAACTATCATATGAAGAGAGACTACAAAAACTTAAACTACAGACACTAGAGCAAAGAAGAGAGAGAGGAGATTTGATAGCTATTTACAGAATCATGAAAGGCATAGAAATTACTGATAGAGAGAATCTGATAAAATGGGATGACAGAAATACAAGAGGACACGGATAGAAAATAAAAAAAGACAGCTATAGAAGAGATTTGAAAAAGAACAGCTTTCCTCACAGAGTAATAGACAGTTGGAACAAGTTAGATGAGAAAGTGGTGTGTGCAAAAACAATACATGAATTTAAAAATAGTTTAGATAAAATGAGATATGAAGACGGGACCCCACGAGCATAGCTCCCCTTCCCGTAAAACACAACTAGGTACAACTAGGTAAATACACACACACACACATACACACACACACAGATTTGATAGCTATTTACAGAATCATGAAAAGAACAGAAATTATTGATTGAGAGGATCTAATAAAATGGGATGGAAGAAATACAAGAGGACATGGAAAGAAAATCAAGAAAGACAGCTATAGAAGAGATCTGAAAAAGAACAGCTTTCCTCACAGAGTAATAGACAGTTGGAACAAGTTAGATAAGAAAGTAGTGTGTGTAAAAACAATACATGAATTTAAAAATAGTTTAGATAAAATGAGATATGAAGACGGGACACCACGAGCATAGCTCCCCTTCCCGTAAAATACAACTGGGTAAATACAACTAGGTAAATACACACGCACACACACACACCAAGGACTTTTTCCCCATTACAACGGAGGTAGCCAAATTCAAAAGGCATAATTCCACTTCCATTCACAATCCCTCCCTCCCTCTTTTCTTGGCTCCTCCTGGATGATGGTTCATCCCTGCATCTCACCCATTGCCCTGGGTCAGAAGCAATGTACCAAGACACAGCACATTCACAAAATGATGTGTGGCTGTGGTCCATAGGGGTGCCCCATATAGACCCTAAAGTATCAGCTGTATGTTAATGAACAGATTTTAACCTCACAATAACATGTAGCCAATACCCTCAGATGGGGACAGTAACCATAGCAAGTAGGAACTGGAAGTAGCAACTGTAAATGAATTTGAAGCTAGGTATTGGAGAATTGGAAATGGGACCCAACTAGCACTACTCCTTTCCTGTATACTACAATTAGGTAAATACACACACATACTCACACTTTTGACAGACACATCAGCAGGTTTGTGGGAGAGGACATACAGACTGTTGCAAAAGATTAAAATAGTTTTTCACTATGTGGATGAAAAGATTATGAAAAAACTCGTTGAAATCCTGATCTGTCCAAGACTGAATATGCATCAGTGGTATGGTCTCCACACAGTGTGAAGGATATAATCAAGATTGAGAGAATACAAAGGACAGCAACCAAGCTCGTTCCCAGCCTGGCAGATAAACCATACAAGGCTAGACTAAAAGTTCTGGGTCTGCTAGCTTTGAAAGATTGGAGAGAAAAATATGATTACAGTATTCAGGTCACTAAAGGGGGTAGAGTACATTGACAGGAGATCACTTGATTAAGGATAGGAGGGCTTTAAGAGATCATGGGAACAAATTTAGGAGGACTGCATGTCTAAAGGATGTGAAGAAATAGTTTTCAATATAGAGGCAGTACATGAATTCAAATCTTTATATGATTATTGGAAATCAAGGATATAGATTAAGATGAAACTGTACATGAATTTGAGGGTAGGTATGATTAATTAAAGTGTAAGAGATGGAACTCGGGTGAGCATTGCTCCTTTCCCATACATTACAATTAGGTAAATACACACATTATATATTCCATTTATAATTCTGTTTTCTTTTATTTTCTTCCAGGACAAACCTGGTGTGCATTCTTGCATTTATTGTGGTCTGCGGTACACCAAGGAGGATGCTCATTAATTGTACATTTTGGTAAAGATTTTCTCTATTCTTTATTCATAGTCTTTCAATTTTTTTTCTGTTGCAAAAAAAAAAAAAATAAAGAAAATTGAGAGACTTTAGTGACACTAGACATCTAAACTCTATGTATGCAGTGACTTGTTTTCATGGGAATTTGTGTACAGGTTTGAAAATATTAATGAAAATGTATATAGTCGTTTCTTGTTTTAATATCCTTTTAGCTACCTACTTTCAGGCATGTTAGTTGGAGGCTTATTTATAGATTTTAGTGTTATAGATTTATAGTTTTGTCAAGAGTAGAATGGTATTGACAAGTTGAATATATAGAACTTGGTATATTAATATTTGATATTTTATCCTGTATCTATTTGAGCATGGGCATAGCCAAATATACAATTTGGTGGTGGTGGGGTGGTGTACACAGAGTTCCCATGCATTATTTTGAACATCCATCTTGCACCTAAGATAGAGTACATACTTATACCAAAAGGTCTTTGTGGCCCTGCATACTCGCGGATTTTGTTCATAATTTCGGCAATTTTGTGAATTTCTTTGTCAATTTTTTTTTTTTTTAATAGAAGAAAAGCACTCACATTCACCCTAACTGGTAAATAATTTTAAAATAACAATGTCGGTTAATATGAAATAAAAAATTAGAAAAGAGAGATGATACAGCATAACTGGTAAATAATTTTAGAATAACAATGTCAGTAAATATAAAATAAAAAATTAGAAAAGAAAGATGATACAGTATAACTGTAAATAACTTTAAAATAACAATATCAGTTAGATATAAAATAAAAAATAGAAAAGAGAGATGATACAGCATAATGTTTTTAATTTATCATTACTATGTGAAAGGAGATGTAGGTCTTTGTAAGTGCATATGGGCCTGGCAGTGAGAAGAGTGTGGAAGAAAGGGACGCCTTTTGGATAGATTTAAATGAGTGCATAGAGGATTTAGGGAGAAATGTCAATGTAATAGTACTGGGAGACCTTAACCACTTCAGTACGGGACTTAAATCTCGCGGGCAGCAGCAAATGCCAGCCGTATGACGTAACGTAATAATATTCGCATCATAAAATATAGTCGCCGCTTATATCGATCGTTCTCTCTTTCACCCGCGAATTTTGAAAACCACAGAGAATGGGATTCAGGGCGCATTTGGGAGAATGTAAAAACACAGGGGCGACTACAATAAATATAATCAAGACGCCGATATGGCAGCGTCGCGAATCCACTTGCTCCTCATGACGCCTACGTGTGCGGCACCGTATGGAAGGGGTTAATGCTAGGGTAGGAAATGGTCCAATTGATGGAGTGGTTGGGAAATGTGGAGTTCCAGGAAAGAATCGTAGTGGAGAGTTGATGGTGGAAATGTGTCTAGAAAGAGAGTTGATGATAGCAAATACAGTGTTTCGGAAGAAAGTCAAGCAGAAGTACACATGGGAGAGGGTGGTGGATGGAAGGGTGGTAGATAGAGCGTTAATGGATTATGGTGTGGTAAATAGGATTATGATGGGAAGAGTTAAGGATGTACATGTGCTAAGGGGAGAGGGTGGGGGAATATCAGATAATTTTTTGGTGGAAGGTAAGCTGAGAGTGGAGGATAGATGGAGAAAGAGGAAAGGGACATAAGGTAGGGAGGTTCTTAGAGTGAACTCTTTAAATGAAAAGGAGAAAGGAGTACAAGAAGAAGCTGAAGGAGGAGTGGGAGGGAGTGAAGGATAGAGTAGAGCTAGGTGTGGAGGAGGAATGGGGATGGTTCAAGGAGGGAGTCATAAAGTGTGCAAGGATGGTGTGTAGAACAAGAAGGACGGGAGGAAATAGAAAGAAAGGTAGTGAATGGTGGGATGAGGAAACAAAGAAGGTTGTAGAAGAGAAGAAGCGAGCTTTCACATATTGGTTACAAAATAGGACGAGGGAGTCATATGAGAGGTACAAAGAAAAGAGAAGTAAAGCAAAAGGTAAAGGAGGCAAAAGGAGAGCAGATGTGAAATGGGGTAAGAGTATGACAGAAAATTTTGAAAGTAATAAGATGTTTTGGAAAGAAATTAAGAGAGGAAGAGGAGGCGAATCAAGTAGAGAAGAAAAGGTAAAAGGTGCAGATGGAAGAGAAGGCAGTAAGGGGAAGATGGGTAGAATATTTTAGGGAGTTGCTAAATGTGAAGGAGGATAGGGAGGGAAAGATAGCTGCAGTGTGAAATGCTAAGAAAATGAGAGTGATGAGTGAGGAAAATGGAGGAGAAATAAGGATGAAGTGAAGGCAGTTGTTAAGAGGATGAAAGCAGGTAAGGCACCTGGATCTGGATGGATGCCATGCAGAATGTCTAAAAAGGAGGTACAGTGATGGTGGACTGGCTGGTGAGGTTATTTAATGTTTGCTAGAGAGAGAGTAGAATGCCAGAGGGCTGGAGGAGTGCCTGTATAGTTCCACTTACAAGGGAAAAGGGGACAAGTGTGAATGTAGTAGTTTCAGAGGGATTAGCTTGTTAAGTGTATTTGGGAAGGCTTATAGGAGGATCTTGATTGAAAGGATTAGGAGAGGAACAGAGGGAGTAATTGTTGAGGAACAGTGTGGATTTAGGACTGGTAGAGGTTGTGTAGATCAGATCTTTGTGGTAAGACAGATATGTGAGAAAGCTATATGAAAGGGGAAGGATGTTTTTTGGGCTTTTATGGATCTGGAAAAGGCTTACGATAGGGTAGACAGAAAGGCAATGTGGGAGGTTATGCAGATATATGGGATAGGAGGAAAGCTGGGAGGTGTCAAGAGTTTTTATGAGAGTAGTAGAGCATGTGTCAGGATTAGAAATGGAGAGAGTGGTTCGAAGTAAAGGTGGGACTTCGTCAAGGATGCGTTATGTCGCCCTGGCTGTTCAACTTATTCATGGATGGGTAGTGCGAGAGGTAAATGCAAGGTAGTGGGTCAGGGATTGGAAATGGTTAAAGAAAATGAAGAAAAGTGGGAGGTGAGCCAGCTGTTGTTTGCGGACGACACTGCGCTTGTGGCAGGATCAGAGGAGGGATTGAAGAAGTTGGTGACAGAGTTTGGGAGAGTATGTGGTAGAAGAAAGCTAAAGATAAATGTGGGTAAAAGTAAGGTGATGAGATGTACAAGGGGTGAAAGTGGCAGTAGACTGGAAGTGAGCATTAAGGGAGAGCGACTGGAGGCAGTGGATAGTTTTAGATACTTGGGTGCAAATGTGGCAGGAAAAGGTGGAGGTAGAATGTAGATTGAGAGAAGCGAGTATATGCCTTGGTGGATTAAAGTGTGTAATGAGGAATAGACATTTGGGAATGGATGCTAAGAGGAGACTGTATGAAGGAGTGATTGTGCCAACAGCACTGTATGGGGCAGAAGCATGGAACATAAGAGAGGAAGAGGGAAGGAGTTTGAATGTGTTTGAGATGAGGTGTCTGAGAAGTATGATGGGGGTTACTAGGCTAGATAGAGTGAGAAATGAGGTGAGGAGGAGAACAGGGGTAGAAAGGGAGTTGGGAGATAGGGTTGATGAAAGAGTATTAGGATGGTTTGGACACATGGATAGAATGAGTGAAGAAAGATTAGTAAAAGAGGTGGAAGGCAGATGTGGAGGGAATGAACATGAGGGGACGTCCTAGGATGAGGTGGATGGATGGGGTGAAGGGGGCTTTGGGGAAGAGGGAAATTTCTGTTGAGGAAGGACGGGAGAGGACAGAAGACGTATGAATGGAGAATGGTTATATATGGATGATGTTGTAATGCATGAGGTGGAGTGGGCGGGGGGATGGGGGTGTGGTAGTATGTGTGAGCAAAATTTGACGCAGCCCGAAGGGATTTCTTCCCGTCTTCTTTTATGCAATGGGGGGACGGAGAGGTGGGGTCGCTGATTTAATGAAGCGGCCTTGCTAAGGATGTGCTGTGTCTGGTGACACTGCTTCTGACCCAGGGCAGTGGACAAGGTGCTGGGATGACCCGTCATCCAGGAGGTGCTAAGATGAGAGGGAGGGTGGAGGGGTGTGGAGTGTATTCAGGGATGGAATGGGTGGGAATGATTTTATGCCTTTTCCTTTTTGGCTATCTCCCTTGTAAAGGGAAAAAGCCTTGGTATATGTATGTATGCATTACTATGTGCATATTATATTACATTATTACTGTTTTGGGTATTGGCTGCATGTTATTGTGGCAAAGTAGCATGCAGTTGATACTTTAGGGCCTATATGGGGTGCCCCTATGGACCAGAGCCACACATCATTTTGTCTGTGATAGAGAAAAACTCTGTTCATAGAGAAATGATGACACTTTTATACTACAACTGGCCCTCCGTTATGCTATCCCCCAACCCCCATGTTACTGTCCTGTACAATTTCTCTGAATATTCATTTCCTTTTCCGCCTACCTATCCTGTGGTGGGGGCAAAAGAATACTACCACCAAATATTTCCACTTGGATCGTACATACTTATACCAAGGATTTTTCCCCCTTACAAGGGAGGTAGCCAAAAAGGAAAAGGCATAAAATCATTCCCACCCATTCCATCCCTGAACACGCTCCAAACCCCTCCACCCTCCCTCTTATCTTAGCACCTCCTGGATGATGGGTCATCTCTGCACCTTGTCCACTGCCCTGGGTCAGAAGCAGTGTCACAAGACACAG
The DNA here is from genome assembly GCF_046742065.1 of Oratosquilla oratoria. Taxonomy (NCBI): domain Eukaryota; kingdom Metazoa; phylum Arthropoda; class Malacostraca; order Stomatopoda; family Squillidae; genus Oratosquilla; species Oratosquilla oratoria. Next base: position 69,632,260 of record NC_134782.1, on the reverse strand, counting down.
CATATCCACAGCAAGGCTTCTTCATTAAATTGGCGACCCCCCCCCTCTCCGTTCCCCCATGCATAAAAGGAGAAAAGGGGGAGAAATCCCTTCGGGCTGCATCAAATTTTGCTCACACATACTACCTCACCCCCCATCCCCAGCCCATTCCACCTCATGCATCATTTATCTTCAGCTTTCTTCTATCAAACACTCTCAACCTGATCCCTCTGTAATTACTCACTTTTGTCCTGTTTCCCTTGTAAAGTGGAACTATACAGGCTCTCCTCCAGCACTCTACCCTCCCTTAGACACACATTAAACCTCACTAGCCAGTCCACTTTGTAATACAAGGGTAATAGGCCTGGGACTGGAGATGGCAGGGTCAGAGGGGGGATTAAGGGAGTTATGATGGAGTTTGGGAAGGTATGTGATAGAAAGTTGAAAGTAAATGTGAGTAAAAGTAAAGTGATGGGCTGTACAAGGGGAGAGGATGGCAAAGTTGGAAGTAAGTCTTAAAGGTGAGAGACTGGAAGAAGTGGATAATTTTATGTACTTGGTGTCCCATGTGGCAGTAAAGTGTGTGGAGATGGAGGTAAATTGTAGATTGGGAGAAGCAAGTAAGCCTTTGGGGGGGGGGGGAAAGTGTCATGAGAAATAGGCATTTGGGGATAGATGGAAAAATATATATATATATGCTGTATATATGAGTGAGTCATATGAGAAGTACAAAGAAAAGAAAAGAGAAGTAAAGCACAAAGTAAAGGAGGCAAAGAGGAGAGCAGATGTGAAATGGGGTAAGAGTATGACAGAAAATTTTGAAAGTAATAAAAAGATGTTTTGGAAAGAAATTAAGAGAGGAAGAGGAGGTGAATCAAGTAGAGAAGAAAAGGTAAAAGGTGCAGATGGAGAGATGATAATGGAAGAGAAGGTAGTAAGGGGAAGATGGGCAGAATATTTTAGGGAGTTGCTAAATGTGAAGGAGGATAGGGAGGGAAAGATAGCTGCAGTGGGAAATGCTAAGAAAATGACTGTGATGAGTGAGGAAAATGGAGGAGAAATAAGGAAGGATGAAGTGAAGGCAGTTGTTAAGATGGTGAAAGCAGGTAAGGCACCTGGTCTGGATGCATGCCATGCAGAATGTTTAAAAAAAAAGGAGGTACAGTGATGGTGAACTGGCTGGTGAGGTTATTTAATGTTTGCTGGAGAGGGGGTAGAGTGCTGGAGGAGTGCCTGTATAGTTCCATTTTACAAGGGAAAAGGGGACAAGTGTGAATGTAGTAGTTTCAGAGGGATTAGCTTGTTAAGTGTAGTTGGGTAGGGTTATGGGATGATCTTGATTGAGAGGATTAGGAGAGGAACAGAGGGAGTAATTGGTGAGGAACAGTGTGGATTTAGGACTGGTAGAGGTTGTGTAGATCAGATTTTTGTGGTAAGACAGATATGTGAGAAAGCTATAGGAAAGGGTAAGGCTATTATGGATCTGGAAAAGGCTTATGACAGGGTAGACAGGAAGGCACTGTGGGAGGTTTTGCGGATATACGGGATAGAAGGAAAGCTTCTAGGAACTGTCAAGAGTTTTTACGAGAGTAGTAGAGCATGTGTCAGAATTAGAAATGGAGAGAGTGAGTGATTTGAGGTATAAAGGTGGGACTTCATCAGGGATGCGTTATGTCGCCCTGGCTGTTCAACTTGTACATGGATGGGGTGGTGCGAGAGGTAAATGCAAGGGTGGTGGGTCAGGGATTGGAGATGGTTAAAGAAAATGGAGAAAAGTGGGAGGTGAGCCAGCTGTTGTTTGCGGACAACACTGCGCTTGTGGCAGGATGAGAGGAGGGATTGAGGAAGTTGGTGACAGAATTTGGGAGAGTGTGTGATGGAAGAAAGTTGAAGATAAATGTGGGTAAAAGTAAGGTGATGAGATGTACAAGGGGTGAAAGTGGCAGCAGACTGGAAGTGAGCATTAAGGGAGAGCGACTGGAGGAAGTGGATAGTTTTAGATACTTGGGTACAAATGTGGCAGGAAAAGGAGTGGAGGTGGAGGTAGAATGTAGATTGAGAAGTGAGTAAATGCCTTGGTGGATTAAAAAGTGTAATGAGGAATAGACATTTGGGAATGGATGAAGGAGTGATTGTGCCAACAGCACGGTATGGGGCAGAAACATGGAACATAAGAGAGGAAGAGAGAAGGAGTTTGAATGTGTTTGAGATGAGGTGTCTGAGAAGTATGATGTGGGTTACTAGGCTAGATAGAGTGAGAAATGAGGAGGTGAGGAGGAGAACAGGGGTAGAAAGGGAGTTGGGAGTTAGGGTTGATGAAAGAGTATTAGGATGGTTTGGACACATGGAAAGAATGAGTGAAGAAAGACTTGTAAATGAGGTATGGAAGGCAGATGTGGAGGGAGTGAACATGAAGGGACGTCCTAGGATGAGGTGGATGGATGGGGTGAAGGGGGCTTTGGGGAAGAGGGGAATTTCTGTTGAGGAAGGACGGGAGAGGACAGAAGACGGGTGAATGGAGAATGGTTGTATATGGATGATGTTGTGGTGCATGAGGTGGAGTGGGTGGGGGGATGGTGGGTGAGGTAATATGTGTGAGCAGAATTTGATGCAGCCCAAGGGGATTTCTCCCCATCTCCTTTTATGCATGGGGGGATGGAGAGGGGGTCACTGATATAATGAAGCGGCCTTGCTGTGTCTGGCGACACTGCTTCTGACTCAGGGCAGTGGACAAGGTGCAGGGATGACCCATCATCCAGGAGGTGCTAAGATAAGAGGGAGGGTGGAGGGGTGTGGAGTGTATTCAGGGATGGAATGGGTGGGAATGATTTTATGCCTTTTTCTTTTTGGCCACCTCCCTTGTAAGGAGGAAAAAGCCTTGGTATATGTATGCTTAATGTGAAGGAGGATAGGGATGGAAAGATAGTTGCAGTGGGAAGTGCAAAGAAAATGACCGTGATGAGTGAGGAAAATGGAGAAATAAGGAAGGATGAAGTGAAGGCAGTTGTTAAGATGATGAAAACAGGTAAGGCACCTGGTCTAGATAAATGCTATGCAGAATGTCTTAAAAAACGAGGTACAGTGATGGTGGACTGGTTGGTGAGGTTATTTAATGTTTGCTGGAGAGAGGGTAGTCCCGGAGAACTGCCTGTATAGTCCCACTTCACAAGGGAAAGGGGGACATGTGTGAATGTAGTAGTTTCAGAGGGATTAGCTTGTTAAGTGTAGTTGGGAAGGCTTATGGGAGGATCTTGATTGAGAGGATTAGGGGAGGAACAAAGGGAGTAATTGGCTAGGAAAAGTGGATTTAGGACAGGTAGAGGTTGTGTAGATCAGATTTTTGTGGTAAGACAGACATGTGAGAAAGCTATAGGAAAAGCTATGGATGTCTTTTGGGCTATTATGGATCTGGAAAAGGCTTATGACAGGGTAGACAGGAAGGCACTGTGGGAGGTTTTGCAGATATACAGGATAGGAGGAAAGCTTCTAGAAGCTGTCAAGAGTTCTTATGAGAGTAGTAGAGCATGTGTCAGGATTACAAGTGGAGAGAGTGAGTGGTTCGAGGTAAAGGTGGCACTTTGTCAGGGATGTGTTATGTCTTCCTGGCTGTTCAACTTGTACATGGATGGGGTGGTGTGAGAGGTAAATGCAAGGGTGGTGGGTCAGGGATTCGAGATGTTTAAAGAAAATGGAGAAAAGTGGGAGGTGAGCCAGCTGTTGTTTGTGGACGACACTGCGCTTGTAGCAGGATGAGAGGAGGGATTGAGGAAGTTGGTGACAGAGTTTGGGAGAGTGTGTGAAAGAAGAAACCTGTGGGTAAAAGTAAGGTGATGAGATGTACAAGGGGTGAAAGTGGCATCAGACTGGAAGTGAGCATTAAGGGAGAGCGATTGGAGGAAGTGCATAGTTTTAGGTACTTGGGTGCAATGTGGCAGGAAAGGGAAGAGTGGTGGAGGTAGAATGTAGATTGAGAAAAGTGAGTAAATGCCTAGGTGGATTAAAAAGTGTAATGAGGAATAGACATTTGGGAATGGATGCTAAGAGGAGATTGTATGAAGTAGTGATTGTGCCAACAGCACTATATGGGGCAGAAACATGGAACATAAGAGGAAGAGAGAAGGAGTTTGTGTTTGAGATGTATGATAGGGGTTACTAGGCTGGATAGAGTGAGAAATGAGGAGGTAAGGAGAACAGGGGTGTTAACACGTTAACCGCGTACTGGGCCACCCGTGTACCAAGCAGATGTTTCACTTGTTGCGTATTGGTACATCTGTGGCCCGAATATTACCTTCTAAAAAGTATCACAAACGTGAGTATGTAAACAATTTGCGTATTTTTTTATTTATTATGACTGCAGATACATTGCTATGGTACTGGAAAATAAAATGAAAATAATAAGACAGTAAGTTTATTTGTTGAAAAGAAAAAAATTTAATCTGAAATACAAGTAATGTTTTTAGCAAAATATTGATCATTTATTTAAAACACTAGTCATGTTTTTCATTGAAACATGAAATGCAAAGGTGTGGTTGACCCTCACACTCATTGCAATAGGTGGTTACTCTCCTAGCCTTGTTTGTGGCCACCTTGTATCCCTCACAAAGTGAGATTTTTTCATAGCATCCTCTGCATCGCTTCCTTGTGTTTTTCTTTGGACCATGTGCTTCCTGTAAGGTATGGTCTTTTCTTGCACCCGATATATCAGAGGTCCTCTTCCCTGGTTTTCTTATTTCCCCAGGAATGTTTTTAGTAAGAGAGAGGATTACAGATTCAGTAAAGGTTCTCAGACATACTTGTTTTGCTGAGCAGTATTTATTGTAAAGAATTTGAGCATTTGTCACTGATATCCCAGCAATCATTTCCATCGCCAGCTTCTTGTACCACTTCTTTGATTTTCGGAGTGGTGAGTAGTAGGAATTGAGTTGATCAGCAACATCAACACCTTTTTTAGCCTTATTGTACTCAACGACACTTTCAGGTTTTACAATCTCTTCTCCTTTTCTGTTTTTATTTCCAGTTGGAACTAAGTCACCACCTTGCTCAGGTACTGTTGATAGTGTCAAGACATCTCTCTTATCTTTCCACTTGTATAACTTCACACCTTGTCTGTTTTCTGCTGCTTTCATTTCTCCCACCCTCAACTTTGCTTTTACTACTTCTTGGCACAAATATTTCTTATTTGTTCTTACAGTTCCACAAATGTAGGTCTTCTTGGCCAACAAGTACTCTGCCAGGGTTATTGAGGTGTAGTAGTTGTCAGTGTATATAGTGCATCCTATACCTAACAATTCATTACATAATTTCACCACACGTGATTCAGTTGAATTTAGGTCAGCAATCTTGTCACTCATCCCTACATGAACCTCTAAATTCCATGTATATCCCTCAGGTGTGCAAACTTTGTACACTTTCATTCCATATTTGTGAGCTTTTCCTGGAATGTACTGTTTTATGCCTAATCTCCCTCTAAATGGCACCATGCTCTCGTCAACAACAAGTTTGGAGCCAGGTTTGTACACAGCTTTAAAATTGTTAACAAGTAGCTCAATCAGTGATCTGACCTTATACAACTTATCATGAGAATTTACATGACATCTGTTGTCTACAAAATGCAAAAATTTGTAGAGAAGCTCAAATCTTTCCCTTGACATTAGCTTTGGTACAAAGGGATCATCATATAACACACTTTTACACCAGTAGAGTTGAATTTCAGGCTTTACAGTTAATCCCATGTACATCACAATACCAAAAAAAATCTTTATCTCTTGTCTGTTGGTAGGTTTCCATAACATCAGTCGTGACCTTCGTGTTACTGTTGCAGCATCAATTACTTGTTGTGCATACCTATTGGTTTCTTGAACAATTATATCAATGATATCATCAGATACAAAGAGACCATATACATCAATAGGCAGTACCTCAGTTTCGTCACCTGTGTTACCGATAGTGACTCTCATTTCTTCCTTGCCAGTAAAGGTATGCATGCGTTGTTTTGAGGACACAGACAACCATTCACATTGTGTGTTGTTACTGTTGTTGTTTCCATTTCTCCCAGAGTTTGGTGGCTGAACAGGTTCATCTTGATCTGCACCTGTTTCAGATTCACTTTCGTCAGAGAAATTATCATCTGAATCATCTGAATTACTGACAACAAAGTCAGAATCATCAGAATCATCAGATGAAGTATGTGATTGTTCTCCATAAAAGTAAGACGTCTCCATGTCTGTTTAGAGCGAAAAAGACAATATTATCAGTTTTCCTATGCAAAATTGATCAAAATTTGAGTTATTGTATCAATACTAACCCAAATATACATCATAAAACAACATCAAATAGGAGAAAATGGATATATATATAAATCATATGCTATAACCCATGCCTGGTACATTGGTGTACCAATACGTGTTAGAAGGGGAAAAAATTGCTGGTCCGCGATTCGGTATATATTTGTACCATGGGTTTTTGTGCTCTACACTACAGGCCACGCTCTCAGAGTGATACATACCTCCTCACTCTGCAAAAGTCCAACGGACACTGGCGTGGCCGGGTTATAAATGTGACGCGGTGTGGGCAAGTGTACTGAGTTGCCAGACGCGGCTAACGTGTTAAGGGAGTTGGGAGAGAGGGCGGATGAAAGAGTATTGGGATGGTTTGGACACATGGAAAGTGAGTGAAGAAAGACTAGTAAAAGAGGTATGGAAGGCAGATGTGGAGGGAGTGAACATGAGGGGGCGACCTAGGACGAGATGGATGGATGGGGTGAAAGGGGCTTTGGGGAAGAGGAGAATGTCTGAGGACAGAAGACAGGTGAATGGAGAATGGTTGTATATTGATGATGTGGAATGGGGAGTGAAGTAGTATGTGTGAGAAAATTTGATGTAGCCCAAAGGGACTTCTCCTTTTCTGCAGGGGGGTTCACCGATTTAATGAAGCTGCCTTGCTGTGAATGTGCTGCATCTTGTGACACTGCCTCTGAACTAGGGCAGTGGACAAGGTGCAGGGATGACCTGTCATCCTGTAGGTGCTAAGATAAGAGGGAGGGTGGAGGGGAGTGGTGTGTATTTAGGGATGGAATGGTTGGGAATGGTTTTTATGCCTTTTTCTTCTTGGCAACCTCCCTTGTAAGGGGGGAAAAAAGCCTTGGTATATGTAAGCTGCATCAAAATATCCATACACAACCATCTTCCACCCTCCCTTGTTTAATATGGTTGGCTGGAGTGAGGCAAGGCATCCATCCTATTATTTCTGATCCACTGTTTTTGTCATATCATCTGTGTAGGCAAGTGCTTTGATATGTTTTGGTGGAAGATAGCGTGAAGAGGAATAACAAGCGACAGTATAGTTACCAGTGAGGCTCCACTTAACTGTGGTCTTGGGAGTAGTTGGATGCAGATTCTTGTGGTATTTCAAGAAATTAAGTTGGGAGTGGTTTGTTTGGCTACCAGGCAATGATAGGGTCTAAGCCACTTGAAGAGGGTATATGGGTTGGATATTGATCTGGACAACAGGGGTAGAGTATGAAGGCGATTTGTTATTGATGTATGGGTTTGCCATTAAGATTAAGGTATTGAATAGTACTATTTTTGATGAAGATATTTTATTTTGAAGTCTTACAGGGACAAATGTGCTTTCAGACATGGATTCTTTTCAGACCAATGGGCCTTTACACTGAAAGAGTGAACATCTTTGGTAAGAAGTGGTATGAACACTGAACACTCTACACAAGTCACCTATAGCAGTGTGATTGACAATAATGGTCCTATCTTGTCTCTGCTTGCCTTTCTTTCCCACAACTGCTTGCTCAACAATACTACTGCATCACAGCCCATCCTTGGTTTTCATCCCACCGGGGAAAAAAATATTACCTTAAAAGATTACTAAAGGATGACTTGTAACACGTGGCTGCTGTTTAGATATATATATATATATAATTTTTTTTCTTACAAATTTGCCTTCTTCCTTTTCAACTTTAAGCACATAAGTACCACTCCTCCTTAAGTTATAAAAATAAATAGCTTCAACAAATTACAAAAAATCTTACAAGACAAACCTGTGTACATTCAAAAATACTTCCTCAAAACATTTCCACATTTCAACACTATTTGCCTCATGCATTTTGTCATGAACCATATAAAAGTTTTGATGCAATCTGTTATGCTTTACAATAAATGCATTGCACATGATTGTTACTATGAAATTTTCCAGCAGATTGGATTGCCAACAGTATTGAGTAGCCATACTGGAGTATTACACATTTATACAGTGAAAATATTGACCTAACAAAAGAGTGAAAAGGCACAGGATGTGTAAACGACTGCTCAAAATGCTTTAGTCTCCTTAACAACTGAAGCTGACTTTTATTAATTCAAATGCTGTACACCCAGTGACTTTTCAACTCCTGTCACTATCTAACAGATTTCCACATTCTAAACAACACATACTGGTCATAAATTCAGCTCTATTCTAGTGAGCATGGCTGAGAAACATTGGTGAAATGAATGGATGAAGGAGCACCTATGTATAAGTGATATGAATGAATGATGTGTATGATGACAAACCATATACATTCAACCAGTAAGATTCATTCTCCATTTGTTCAGATATCAAATGTTTTTTACATCCTTGTACCATTTGATTAATCTGCTACACACTTGGAATATGTAGAGGGAAGCTAGCATCATAATAGTAATGCTCTCTTCCTCTTTGATTTAAACAGACCACTGCTACTCCATTTCAGCAATCTTTAACATCCCTTTTTCAAAAGAACACTGGGATGTGGCTGAGGGTGATTAGAGAAAAATCACAGAAATTCTTCAACACATTTTAGGGAGACGTATATCAAGTGCAGTCTAATTCCTCCACTATTTGAAATGTTTATAAATGTGTATTTCTGAGATAATCTGCTAAGATTACTGATGCCTAATACATCTTCTTCAGCTGCTCAAATGTGACAAAAAATATTATGTTCCATGGACCAAGTCGTAGCCACGTTGGTACAAAACCTTTGTACAATGCAAGCGGGCCTTCATGCTTCACAGTCTGTAAAGAGACCAATCTTACATCATTTCCTTTCCACAGGCACATATCAAATACATGCAAATATCATTTGCAACATCTGGTTCTTACACAATAAAAAATTCTTTCCTAATGGTATACAATACATGGATAAAGGTATATTAAATAGACAATTTAATCTTAACATAGGGGTTCACTAAAAGGGGGGGGGGGTAACCTCCCCCTCAGGGCAGTAGGGATACAGGGATGAGCTGTCATCCATTATTTTACCTCCATTTTCCTCATTCATCTCTCCTTTTCTTAGCATTTCCCACTGCAACTACCTTTCCCTCCCTATCCTCCACATTTAGCAACTTCTTGAAATATTATACCCACCTTCCTCTTACTGACATTTCTTCCATTATCATTTCTCTATCTGCACCTTTTCTTCTCTACTTGATTCACCTCCAGTTCCTCTTAATTTTCTTTCAAAACATCTTTATTACTTTCAAAGTTTTTCTGTCATACTCTTGTTTCTTGCCTCCTTTATGTTACACTTCTTTTCTTTGTACCTCTCATATGATTCTCTTCCTATTTTGCAACCAATCTGTGAAAACTCATTTCATCTCTTCAATCTTTGCTTCCTCATCCCTCTTATCCTCCCTGTTCCACATGCCATCTTTGCACACCTTGTGAATCCGTCCTTGAATCATCACCATTCCTCCTCCACTCCTCCCTTAAGGGGGTGAAAACCATTGATATATGTACACTACCAGACTTCACCATGCACATAATTTCACATCACAAATAGGTACAATCTCGGCATTTGCTGAACATACATACATATACCAAGGCTTTTTCCCCCTTCCAAGGGAGGTAGCCAAAAAGGGAAAGGCATAAAAACACATCCACCCATTTCATCCCTAAATACACTCCACGCCCTGGGTCAGAAGCAGTGTCGCAAGACACAGTACATCCACAGCAAGGCCGCTTCATTTAATCGGCGACCCCCCCTCTCCGTCCCCCTTTGCATATAAGGAGAGGACGGGGAGAAATCCCTTCGGGCTGCGTCAAAATTTACTCACACATACTACCCCACCCCCCCGCCCATTCCTCCTCATGCTGAACACAACCATAAATTCACAATAACACAATTTGAATAGCCTGCTTGGACGTGTTGTGCACCAGTGCCTGGGAATCTATTTTCTCCTACAAGACCCGTTATTCACCCAACACAAATTTCATCCTGTATGATAACTAAGGAACCTAACACTTGCGTTTGGTGAGGTCTGACTGTACATACATAAAAATAGACTTACCTGAACAAGGCAGTCAACAGTGCCTGAGTAAATATGTGATGCACATACTGCTGCTCCAATACCATTTGGTTTCTGTACTCTTTGACTCATCAGCCGTGTCTGGTAAGAGAAAGAATGATGTTAGTCTTATAATAAACACGTCTCCACATAACTTTGCCCATTTACTCGCAACTTTCTCATCTCACACACCCTTCCAGACTGTCACCACATGCTTCAATCTCTCCTCACTCAATGACAACCCAATCTTATTTTCATTTACAACATTCTTTATGACACTTCCATTCTGCCACACACGATCCTTAAATTCATGCTGGAAATGGCAAAGGCAATCTATTTATATATATCTATACACCAAGCTTCTTTCCTCTTATATGGGAAGTAGCTAGCCAGGGCATTCACCCACCCCCACCCATCCAACTCCCATATGATACATTTGTTTCCTTTATTTCTTAGCTCCTGGAAGAAGGGTCATTCCAGTCTCCCACTAAGAGGCAGAAAGAAGAAATCTAAACTTGAGATAAAGTAACTGAGAAATATGGTGAAGGGGATGGATAGAAAGACTAGGTGAGGAGAACAGGGGTGAAAGGACAGAGCAAACCATACAAAAAAAAAATAGCTACTTACTCGAACAACATCCAGAGGCGTGGATGCTATTGCTCCCCCCAAGCTTGAAATTAAACTGGACCTGGCAAGAGAAACACTGGAGTAAGATTATGAAACCTGCATCATGTACAACATTTACATTATATAAGCCTCACTATAAAAGCAATGAGCATACGAGACTTGCAAGTTACTTTTTCCAGACTATTCTTGGGAACTGCATTTTGTCAAAAAAATACTCTCACTGTAACGTGTTGGGTGTTGTAAACATCTAAGGCTCTTCTACTTGTATACTTTTTTCTTCAAGCTTCATTTTCTGTAATTTACTTAACATTAATCAAAGAATAAAAATAAACTTGAACTGACAGGCCAATACACATGAAAAATGATTAATATTAATGAAATAGTTTGCAAAAAAAATTAGTTTCTTGCATCAATTACCAATATGGAACACTTAAATACCATGACAATGATGTTAATCTAATGATACCTTGCGAATGAAATGTTTTATGATTTACATGAAGATGAGTTTGCTATACTAAAATGTTATTACCAAAGGGAACAAATCAACATAGTTAAGTAGGCAAAGGATGAAGAGCTCCACATACCAAACAGGGCTGTAATACCAAGGCAAACAGAAGAATGTGTATGACATGTAGAGTAAAGAATGAGAATGAACATGTACAACAAAATAAAGAGTTCTTGGGTTGCAAACAGGATGTGTGAAGAAGAGAGGGAAGAATGTTTTTTTTTTTTTTGTGTGTGTGTGTGTGTGTGCCATCAATTCACCAGTGCTATCTGTATGAGCAATATTGTGCTGTTGCAAACATTTGATCAACTCCATGGTTTGTTGGGTGTTCATCCCTGCTTTCATGTCCAATGTTTTGCAAAATGGACTGGAGCATAGGGCAGAGGTATTGATTAGGATTGAAGCCGCTTCCTGAGCTGCCTATTTGTTGCCAGAGCTCCCAACAAAAGGATACAAGCTTAGAAAGTGGGAGAAAATTAATTAGCTTGTGAGCCAGATTCTTTGTGTGCAGGTTTGTCAAGCAGATTGACATACTTGACACATTCAGTGGGCATACACTCTTGCCACCTTATCTCCCCCTCCTTTTTTTTTAAATTGGAAAAGCATGATCTTCCTTTTCTAAAGTGGAATTGTTTTTCCAAACATTTTAGCTACCACACTTGTCTATAATTTTGAAGAACCTACCATCACCACAACTGGCACAATATTAGCCAGCTTCCCATCACTTGGCACTTTTCCTTCTCTTAGTGAACACACAAAATTTGTGTGGGCATGTTAGGAGCTTGTTACTCTGTTGACTGGGATTGATGTTGCACTCATGTGGAGGGCAGGTGCTCCCTCCCTTCTATTTATAGTTTTGTTATTGCTACCATAAACTGGAGGATCCCTTTGGGGGCAGCTCCCCAGCCAGGCAAAATTAAGGGAGATTATGTTTAAGGCATCTTTCAGGGTGAGCTGAATGGATCCTGAAAAAGGCTGCTCAGGCATGTTGGTTGTTGAGGAGCTGTATTCCTCTGTCCTAGTACGGTGTGACCACTAGGCCTGCACCATCTACCGTGCGAGGCGAGACCAGGGGCTCCCAAAGATCCTAAACCTGGGAATTCTGGACCCCTATGGGACCTAAACTGAAAAATGGTAGCAGTTTGTGGATGCCTGATAATTCTGTTTTTGTGCTGAAGTGATCTCCAGGTGCTAAAGAATGGGAAAATATAAGATTTTGAGAAATAGTGTGGAAGAAAGTTTTTTGACAGTGAATTTACCGTGTCTTAGTTGCTACCTCACACATTGACTTCTCTAGTGGGAATTTATATTCAGGGGACACATAATAGTGAGGCAGCACTTAACTCATTCTTCAAGGAGGTTAAAGAGCCTAACCCCCCAGGGAGGGACAAAAGAAAGAAGGGGGGGGGGGGAGTAATCAAAGCAAGGATAAGTGTGTGTGTGTGTGTGTGTGTGTGTGTGTGTGTGTGTGTGTGTGTGTGTGTGTGTGTGTGTGTGTTTGAGAGAGAGAGAGGGAAAACAGAAAATGAACAAGTGCAACTAAATGAGAAAACTTAGATGTGATATCATTACAGAAAGACTGATGCAATGAAAATGATCAGCTGATGATGATATGCAGATGAAAGAACAGCATGGGTTACAACGTTACATGGGACAAACGTTCACTCCCAGGAATAACTGCGCCAGAAGTGCCCAAGCCCCAGCTCCAGGGCACCTAGAGTGTAAGGGCCCTCACTGACTGCCACTACCAGAGGGCCCACCACTCCCTGGTCCCTGGAGCCTTTAGGCCAACTTGTGGCCGTAGAAGTTAAGGTTTCTGTGCTTGTCGTTGGACCTAAGCGGCCAAGATTCAGCCTGGACATGCGAATGCGAAACATCTGCAATGGACACACGTGAAAACACGGCGGTCTTCTGGACACACCGCAAAGCAAGAGCCTCTTTTTAGCTAATAACTTTTGTACCGTTTTTAAATCAGTAATGTCTGAACAAGCCAAGGAGTCAAACTCATTACTATTAATTCATTAGAATGCATAGGGAATCAAACCTAACATGAGGGAAAGCACAATTTTTAATCACTGACTGGGAAAACAATATCCATTCTAACATTGTTAGTCTAACTGAGGCTTTAGTTAGATCAAACTAAAAGTAAAAACACAAAACAAACTTTTCCAAAAGCCATGGTAACCTACAGAAAATGATTTGTGGCATTATCAGGCAGCACGTTCATCTTGATGAAGTAATGTTTGCACATATCATAGATTGGTAGCTCAACACCCACGATGACACCAGCTCGCTGTGCTGTTGGGCAAACACCCTGGAAGGAAGTGTATTCATTAATTTTTTTTTTTTTTTTTTTTTTTTTTTTACCCTTTCCCCCCAAAAAAATCTTTACCATCCTTAATTTTATATTGAAAAGGATTCAACAATGTGGTTAATGACCACATTGTTGTCAACCAATAGTGTTTGTGAAACCGACATCAAGACCCATCAATAATCTTCCCTCCATTTCGAGGTGAATCCTTGAGGGATGTATTACTGTAGTTTGTCTATAAGAGGCAGTATTGTCATTCTGAAGACAAGGAACTGCTGAGGGACTTGGAAATTCCACAGAGAATTCAGATCCCTCCCTGATGAAAGAAATTGCAACTAACCCACCTCTGCACCGATGTGTAGCCCTAAATACTGATAAGAATAGGCCTGGTCACAAAAATTATCTACCCCTGATGCAACCCATTACACAAGACACCAAACATCACATCTTCCACAGCTCCACCTTAGTCTTGCTTAGGTAACAATACTTCCTTCTTGAACGATTTATGGGCTAATTTGTTGGTTGTCTTACCTGGGAGAAGTCGAGTTTCTTGCAAGAGAATTTTGGGGCAACAAATTCCTTGATTAATCCCTGAAGAACTGACACTGACTGGGCTCAAGATCTAAATCTACCAACAACCCTCCTCCCGTCCAAGTGCAAACTTTTTCACAAGAAAAAATTGCGATTCCCCCTCTTCTTCTGCTTGCCAGTCACACAGAACGACTATGTATCAATATAAAACTAACAGTCCCAAGTTTCTAATCTATGAAACCATACATATACCAAGGCTCCTTCCCCCTTACAAGGGAGGTAGCCAAAAAGGGAAAGGCACAATCATTTCCACCCATTCCATCCCTAAATACACTCCACACCACCTCCACCCTCCCTCTTATCTGAGCACCTCCTGGATGATGGGTCATCCCCGCACCTTGTCCACCGCCCTGGGTCAGAAGCAGTGTCGCAAGACACAGCACATCCACAGCAAAGCCGCTTCATTTAATCGGTGACCCCCTCTCTCCGTTCCCCCATTGCATAAAAGGAGAGGACGGAGAGAAATCCCTTCGGGCTGCGTCAACCTTTGCTCACACATACTACCTCACCCCCGACCACTCCACCTCATGCAATCACATCATCCATATACAACCATTCTCCATTCACCTCTGTCTTCTGTCCTCTCCCGTCCTTCCTCAACAGCCATCCCTCTTCCCCAAAGCCCCCTTCACCCCATCCATCCACCTCATCCTAGGACGTCCCCTCATGTTCACTCCCTCCACATCTGCCTTCCATACCTCTTTTACTAGTCTTTCTTCACTCATTCTTTCCATGTGTCCAAACCATCCTAATATTCTTTCATCAACCCTATCTCCCAGCTCCTTTTCCACCTGTTCTCCTCCTCATTTTTCACTCTATCTAGCCTAGTAACCCCCATCATACTTCTCAGACACCTCATCTCAAACACATTCAAACTCCTTCTCTCTTCTTCTCTTATGTTCCATGTTTCTACCCCATACAGTGCTGTTGGCACAATCACTCCTTCATACAGTCTCCTCTTAGCATCCATTCCCAAATGTCTATTCCTCATTACACTCTTTAATCCACCAAGGCATTTACTCGCTTCTCTCAATCTACATTCCACCTCCACCTTTTCCTGCCACATTTGCACCCAAATATCTAAAACTATCCACTTCCTCCAGTCGCTCTCCCTTAATGCTCACTTCCAGTCTACTACCATTTTCACCCCTTGTACATCTCATCATCTTACTTTTACCCACATTTATCTTTAGCTTTCTTCTATCACATACTCTCCCAAACTCTGCCACCAACTTCCTCAATCCCTCCTCCAATCCTGCCACAAGCGCAGTGTCGTCCGCAAACAACAGCTGGCTCGCCTCCCACTTTTCTCCATTTTCTTTAACCGTCTCCAATCCCTTGCCCACTACCCTTGCATTTACCTCTCGCACCACCCCATCCATGTACAAGTTGAACAGCCAGGGCGACATAACGCATCCATGACGAAGTCCCACCTTTACCTTGAACCACTTACTCTCTCCATTTCCAATCCTGACAAGCTCTACTACTCTCCTAAAAACTCTTGACAGCTCCCAGAAGCTTTGCTCCTATCCCGTATATCTGCATAACCTCCCACAGTGCCTTTCTGTCTACCCTATCATAAGCCTTTTCCAGATCCATAAAAGCCCAAAAAACATCCTTCCCCTTTCTTACTTTCACTTTCGGTATACTTTCGGTAATTTTGTCTGTTAATGACACGGCTGAAGTCGGCTTCCGCATGTTCCAAGTTGTCCTTGGTTCTGTACTGCTTCTGGCAGGGTGTTGTGGTGGCTGTAGGGGTATCCTGGTATCAGTGGATGGTCTGGTAATCCATCCAGCCATTTGTCCAGCTTTCTCTTGAAA
>NC_134782.1:69588616-69611116 GCF_046742065.1 Oratosquilla oratoria | reverse complement strand
AGAGGAGAGGGGAGTGAATGGGGGTGGAGTATGTGGGGATGGAATGGGTGGGAGTGTTTTAGCTACATCCTTTGTAAGAGGAAAAAGCCATTGGTATATGTATTTATGAATAGAAGTGGCCCAAGAACATCACTCTGAGGAACTCCACTTGTATCATTTTTCCACCTAAAAGTTTTGCCAATTAGAACAACTGTTTACAATTGTTTAACCAATTACCAGTCCAGCTTAATATGCTACCACTAATTCCATGTGAAGCTAATTTAGCTTTGGTAGTTTTCATTCTTAATTTTAAATCAGGGACCAATGTCTGGTACCTGTATGTGGTGGTACTGCAAGATGGACAGTGAAGCTGCCCATTTTCAAAACCTGTCAACCTCCTCACTTCTGTCAACAGGTGCAGCCCTCATGGACTGACACACTGATTGAGCCAAAGATATCTCAACTTCACATGTCTTACACCTTTTCACACATGGAGAACTGACAACCAACAACTACTCCCCTTCCATCTCTCTTCCTGGACATCTATGGGAGGGCCTGAGGTCCAATGCCAGCCACTGTGGGGGCTGCAATTTTTCTACTTCTTTAAACTTGAAACAACAATCCTGATTCCCCCCCCTACCTGATCGACTGTTACCTGGACCATGCCAATTTCAACCAAGAAATACACCTTAGAATTGTGTTTTGAACACAAGTCTCATATACTCCAGTTGCTTGTTATGGAATATAATATAATACCAATACTCTGTGTAGCAGAATACAAGTATAACTATCTTCAAGGTGCTAAGATAGGAGATGCAATGAATGGCTCTTTGGATGAGTATGGGATGAGTGTACAGCACGTGTACACTGACTTGGCAAGCCCCCCATTCCTTTTGGTACATGTAAATACTACATACCCACATTAAAAACTTTACAAGTACTCCCTTTGCTGAGAACTCATACCTGCTGTAATAGCACAGAAGACATTGATGCCAAGCCTTTCCTGATCTGGGTTGCTGACAAGGAGGCTCTTGAGGGAATAGTATAATCCAAATTTGATGGTGCCATAGGTGGCTTGGCGGAGCACAGCTGGTGCAATGCTGCAATAAAAACAGACCACATGAAAAGCAGTGAATCTGATAAAAGTACAATCTGATGTTATAATAATTTTGCAGTGTGTGTGTGTGAGAAAGTGAGATGGAGAGATGGCAAGAGAAAGTAAAGAGATTGAGCATGATGCCAAGTTTTCCATTTACTACTAGAGTATTTAAGGTTATTCAACCAAAATAATGTCCAGAACTTACCCAAAGTATAGCGCTCGTATACCTTCCTCTGTAGAAATACGTAAGAATGCATGAAGCATTCCTCGATATCGTGTGGCCACTACCTTGCCTTGGTCACATTTTCCACCTTGAATCTGTAGTCTAGTCTTTGTTGTGTCTATGGGAAAAGTCCCTGGAAATATAAATATTACACCATTGATGAATTTTGCATCAAGTATTTAAGGCATTTGAATCAATGTTATTTTCAAAAAACAACATGCTAAGAATTCTGAAAATTCTGGTACTGTAACAATCACTATGAAAATTTTATGAAGTTATACCTAATTCATTTTTGTTTACTTGTTTTCTATGATTTTATTCAACTGAAATAAACCTCTCTGTTGATGGGATGAAACTAGTTGTTGACATGCAGTTTACATATCTGAAGGAACTACCCTGTCAATGGATTACACGCTCTACCACGACTCTTCTATTTGTATTCACTTCTCAAACTGCACTACTACAAAGTCCAAATTTGATCACCTCTATTTTCAAAATCTTCACGATGTGCTTCTTAACATCCAGGCATGCATGTGTGCGCGCAACGTGCAGCTTAAGCAGTATTTTTCTAAATAAACTCTTAAAATCTACCTAAAATCCTTAGACTATAAAAGCCCTGGTAACATCAGGACAATCTTAGTTACCCACTTTCCATTTTAATCCATTGTAACAATTTCCATATTGTAATTATTTTCATGTGTTAAAATTGAAGGTTCTTGTATATAAATTATGTGACACTACAAACGGTTTTTTTTTTACCTAGAAACCAACATTAAAGTGAAGAACCTACGCTAGGAAAGCGGCTACGGCCGAAGTAGTCACCTTTTACCCAACACGCTTGAAGGTCTGTTGGGGCAGATGGTTGGATGGTCACTGGATTCGGGAGAAATGCGGGGGGATTCGATCCCACAACTGGAAGAATGCAACACTTGCACGCTTCCAATTACGCCACCAATTTATTTACGCATCGAAACTAATATTTTACTTTTAATATTTTAGATAACATTCAGTGGAGTAAAAAAGAAAGAAAAAAAAATCATGCATGTGACCACTACCATGATGAAATTGATAGCCATGCTAGTTTTTCTCCTGTGATGACTAAGAATTTTGGTGATACGAGATATTTGTGACAATGATCGATTACGAAAGGTGACTAGTGATCGAATTGGAAGGGTGACGGGAGGAGGCTGCGCATGTTCGACGATGGTTGAATTTGTCGCCAACGGCAGCCACATCAACGGTCTTTGATGTATCGTCGAGGTGGATGACGGGTGATGTCTACTGTAATCGAAGCAAGGACAACGAAAACAAAAGCCAATCTTCCCGAGTAAAAACAAAAGTGGTGGAACAAAATGTTGCGACGATGCTAATATCGATGGCAATGGTAAACCACTACCAGTTGTGGCAGAGCTAAGGTCACATTGTTCGTCGACAATGGCGGTGGTAGCGATAGGAAAAAGAACTCCCGATGTTGGGGCCAGACAGGACTAGTACGTGATGGGGCTCAATCACATGCAGAAAAAAAAACGTTCCTAGTTACTATTAAGGAAATCCAGTTAAACAGTGCTCGTGAGAGCAACAAATCCAACTATGGGTACCGGTTGTGGTGATGGCGGCGGCAATGGCGTGGATGAGAGTTCAGACAACAACGACATACGTGTTTGTTTTCGCTTTGGCAGATCCTATGCAACCTGGCATTTGGGTCAACACAACCATATTTGAGAGAAGACAGACTCGTGATAAAGCACCCACATTTACTACTCGCCAAGTGATCCTTGGTGTGCGTGCGCGCGCGTCCCTCTGGAGTGGCTAGCTGGTTTGCGGTGGAATAGCATGCTTACTTGTGTTTGCACGTGGCAGGTGTGCCTACCAAACAAGAACCTGTTCCACATGCTATCAACTACTCAACTTTTGTACTTTTCCTTTCCACGGAGGAGGAAGGGGGGGAGAGGGGGTTCCCATGAACACCACAGGTTGTTTTGTGACGTTTGTATTTCTAGATAATCTTACAGCAGACCAGACAATTGATTGCTTAAGCAAAACATCCCCACAAGTACACAAGCAAAACACTACTTGGGTGTATATTTGAATCCAAACTTCAAACTGCTACATGCAACGGCATCGGTTTCTTTTCCATTGCTTATGTGGTGCGCAGTTGGCGAATCTATCTTTTCAACATCCAACCGCCCATACACCTCCAACGGCACACTAATGTCGTCTGCCATTACATCACAACCGGCTGGCACCATGACACGGAGCCTTGGCACACATCCCATGGACAAAGAAAATAAACTTGACTAATTCTGCTGATGGGCCGTACTCGCTCACAGCCTTGCGATGAAGCAGCTTGTCTGCATTAAAACATACAGACATGGACAGAGATGTTGGATAATTGGGTGTTCCTTCATTTGGAGAAAAATAACGGACTTGTGGGTAAGGTGTTGGGGTGATGCATGTTATGGTAGGGAGGTAGGGAGTGGTCACGTGACTGCGCACTGACATGATGACGGTGAGGTGTGTCACCAGAAGCAAAGAGAAAATGTTGTGGAAATACGATGTGGGGACGACAAAATGAAAAAACTGATTTAAGAAAATTGACTACCAATGGACAACGAGATGGAAGTTAAAAATTTATAAATATGAAAGTGAAAAGGAGGTCTGAGAACTAAGACGTCTCGAACTGCGTGTGTGGGCAAGATAGAGGAGAGTAAAAATTTATCTTGTTAGCGATCACCAGCGTTTCTTTCTTTGGTGTATTATCGCACCGAAAAATTTAAGGAGTGGTCATTCTTTTAAGTCTAGATTTGTCTCCAATCATAAAACACGAATCATTTGGTCCGTTGGGATATCATGCACGTCCCTACAAATATAAATTGCATTAAACATACAGTTCCCATACGGAGAGAGAGAGAGAGGGGGGGGGGTTCCAACA
The DNA here is from genome assembly GCF_046742065.1 of Oratosquilla oratoria. Taxonomy (NCBI): domain Eukaryota; kingdom Metazoa; phylum Arthropoda; class Malacostraca; order Stomatopoda; family Squillidae; genus Oratosquilla; species Oratosquilla oratoria. Next base: position 69,606,883 of record NC_134782.1, on the reverse strand, counting down.
TGATCGTTAACACTCCTGTAACGTCGAGGTTTAGTTTTAATCCTTTTAATAACCTCATTTCTAATGTGACACCAGTACGTTTTTCTGGGGGTGATACGGTTTCCAATGACCATGACCTTAGAAGTACCAACCACATGTGTTGTTTTGGACGATGAACTCGGGGTCGTAAACATCGCAACTGCAACAGTTCTACATAAAAAATTTATACGACCACGGCGATTGGTCAATAAACGAGATTTGTACCAAGAACCAATAAACGACCTCAAATAGGTCCATCCCAAAAATGAGAGACTTAGAAGACCGGTAGACACTGCAACTACGAAACGTCAAAAGGTCGGCAGCTCCCGTTTTGAACACTCCCACTTACATTTACAAATATCACACAAGGAAAGTAAAAGCTATTGGCAATTACAAACTAGTTTATACTCGCACCAAACCTACTACTTCAGTTCGTACCTCTTTGGTTTGCTACCCGATTTGGGACTTAATCACTAGGTCTAAGGCAACCTCTCCAGAACTGTGACGTCCTCGGCACTTCTCATTCAAAGCTTAACTTTAAGCCGATGGAGACATCGATATGTAGCCCCCCCCACGCAAAAATTTATATATATGTATGTGCGTGTGTATATTATATATATATATATATATATATATATATATATATATATATATATTACACACACACACGTACATATATGGTGCGCACACCGGCATTACCTCACCTATCTCGCAAGAATAAAATTCAACAAGTATGGAAGGGGTTCGTGTAATCCTACCAAGGAATTTCTTCCTTCGGCTGTTTGATGCTCCAGCGATTCCTAACATGTCCACGTATCCTTAGGGAATTTCGTTGAAAAATAATCACGTTGTTGAAAATTTATTAAAAAATCGTGCGCTTGCTTGTTCGTGACAGCATTAGTCATATTATTGAGATGTGCTCTCCGGAAAGATATATGATGTCGATCAAGAGTCCAGCACAAGATGCAAGACTAATGAGAATAGTACACACTAAATACATCTTTGTATTCTTCGCCCAAAACTAATACATCTACATGTTAAATAGTATCCCTTTCGGCCAGCCGTGCACGCGTTTGCTAAATAAAGCTGGCATCACTACGCCCAATCGGCAAAACCGCAAACAGCTGCAGCATATCAATGCACTTTTCGCTCCTTCCCCCGCCTCCACTTAGGTTCATGAGAATAAACGTATAATACAAGACGCTAATTGTCATAAACACGCTTGCTTTATGGCGAGATCAGCCTTCACACACGTCATATCGATATAATTTGAAAACGTGCATAGCGTACAAAACGTCATGAACACAATGAAAACGATACTTTGTGTTCGACTGCCTTTTGGCAGAATATTTCGATACTAAACTATGTTCGTTAAGTAAAGAGTACAAGGTCACAAATACATAGTAGCATTTGCAAGGCAGGTCTGTGGACCGTGTCAGCAGTTGTGGGCTGCACATCCTTTATGGAAGAGTATTGACCGATTTTCAAGACAGGCGGCAGGGGATTCCCTCTGTCGCTCATCCCTAGCGATGGTTCGCAACCAACACTCTTAAAATTTCATTTTCACTAGTGTCACTCAAGTTTAAGTGTCACTTTTTTCTTCTTCTTCCTCCTGTATCAACAATGAATCCAAGTTTCACGATCTGCCATTCCCTACTGTTTGTGTCCAACCAATAACGTCCAGAGAGGAATCTCGTTCAAATCTTCGCAATACAACGAACTCGCATTTCCCACTCTCTCTCCTCGTCCCGAAATTGTTAGTATTCAAGTTTATATTTCTCACGGTGTACCACACAGACAAATTAAAAGAAAAATTAATTGAAATTGCTTTACCAGCACGTAAGTTATAACTACTTATTTCAAACGTCCCAGACAGCCAGACTGTCTGTTCCGGCCGGCGCACGGGTTTTTCAGTTTTCAGAAATTCCGTCTGCGGCCTGGCTATCACGCGGTCGGGGGCTATCACGCTTGGCCCCCGCCGTATGGGTGGCATCACTCCTTTTATTCGTTACTTATGACTGCCGCCATGCGACTGCCAGCTACGTGCAACCCTTCGGTAACAACGTATAACAATATATACATGTAATTGTAATTTTTAAATCTTCGAATTGCCTCGTCCGTTAGTTTCATTCGCTGACAAGGCGACGGGCAATTTTTCTTTTCTACCATGATAGCCTTAGACAAATTCTTTTCCTTATCCTTTAGCATGTTGTGGAAATATGCTAGTTCTTTTTAAACACCTAAAGGCTTGTATAAAGCCCCCCCCCCTTTTAATGTTGTACAAAATTGTAATCTTACCTGGTGACACTATTCAGACAGTTGTCAGATTGTTTAAATAAATTCCGTGGTAAGGAATTTTGGTCTACTCCGACCCAAGATCTAAGAATATAAGGTCTAACCACTTCCGACCGAATTTCGAGGGAGTTGGCGCAGCGGGCCCGTGAACGTCACCTGGCTGTTCAAAGTGGGGTTAGCGGGTCCTAAAGCTGTCGGTTGAAGCTGGTCCGTCGTTGGAAAATGACGTTGCCTTCGCTCGCACTGCTCCACGCAATTAGTTATATTCTGACAAATATTATATAAAATATATATATAAAATATATATATACAATATTATAGTTCCTGTCTATATATATGAATATATAATATATATGATATATAATATATATGATATATAATATATATATAATATATAAAATATTATAGTTCCTGTCTTCCTTGGCGTTTCACAGTTTTCTTCAGTGTATCATAATGAGAAAATGGACTTAGCCAAATGACGTCAGAAGCTGCGCAGAAGAATTCCAACAGTCAAGCTATTTCATTCGACCTCGTGTAATGAAAGTGGGGAAGGAATCGAAACACATTGGATGGCAAGTGAGACTGAAAGAGGCTGGAGAAAAGAAGTGTTGGAAGGATGTGGTGACACGAACGACTGCTGATCATTTGATATTAAACAATGTAAACTGTGGGGAAGCAAGTGCAAGGAAGAGGAATTGGAAACTAGAAAAAGTAAACAATGGGTTATCTGGCTCCTAGAGAGTAACGGAAAACGAATATAGGATAAGGGAACAAAGGAAAGAGGGAGACATGAAAAAACTGTCAATGATCGGAGGATTATAGAAAAGAAACAAGCGATAAGACTGGACTTGTTTGATAACGTGCACTGGTACACAGATTATAAAAAAATTATCGAGATAACATAAGTGAAAACACCCGTCTCCCACGTGGTCATACAGCATTCTTACACCAACATGGCTTTATCATCGCTATCACAAATATTACGAGAACCTACATACGATAGCAGAGGCCATGAGGCACGTTTTAGGATGCCGAGGCACCCTCGTTCCCAGTTCCCTCAAGACAGGAAAGGCCCATGCGATCAATGGGAGAGAGAGAGAGAGGGAGAAAACACTGGTGTCTGACGCGGAATTTCCAGACTTGGCAAGGACGCACCCCATCCTCCCACCGCCACCGTCTCCCTCCTCATTTGTCGACATTTCCTGTGGCACACAGTTAACCTTACGATCCTTGAAACTAAACATAAGACGGCACGATACATTTAATGGATGTCGCATACGTCATAACGCTCTATGGGGGCCAGTCCGCGGGTTTCGAACTTCCATCATGTCACAACGATTATAGTTCTTCCAAAATCCGGTGACCCATAGGATGTGGCCGGCAAAACCAGCAGCTTTGCCACGTCTAAACCATCTCCAAAGAAAACGGGAGAGACATTTTCTTTATATTTGCATGTATGACCGGTATAATTCAAGAGACTGCAAGCGGCCCTAAGACCCGCACTCAGCTTCACTATGTAATTAGTACAAGGCTTGGACAATAAAAGGGAAAGTTGCCGGGGCAACGTGGCCTGACCTGAGATGCCACATTGTTTAACAAGTCTCTTTTCTTTACATTTATAACAATTACTAGTATCACCTACAATTTAATGAAAAAATAAATATGCATTTCGAATATTCCATGTTAACATACTCGGGGTAGTGGACAGCTTCCGGTATATGCCGAATGTTTTCATTCAGTACGTGACAACACGGCAGACAACACCTTATGGGTCACGAGACAATAGAAATAGTATAATATATTTGAATGTCAGCAGACTTTCCTACCAGTTGTTGCTCTGTTAACCATGGAGTAGAGTTGAGACTCCAGAAACCCATAGCACTCTTGAGCTTCAGCAGAGTTCCTCCACCCCAGGTAAAACGTATGCAGTTAATATTTAAGGAATTCTAGGTATCCCTACCGACCAGTCGCACACAATTATTCCATTCAAAAGAATGCCGATAATTTTGAATTCTTCGGTGCAATCGTCTCCCAAGTATAGAATCGCTGGTTACCGACGACAAAGTACTGTGCTGTCAGTGCTGAGCACTGGAAACACGAACGAGATTGTCAATGTCGTCTATCGAATACGTCAATCAATGTGGCCAGAACGGCATTCCACGAGTGATCTCAAGCTTGCGTTTCGCATGACTAGTTTGTAATCCCACTCCCTACCCCACGGTCACCCGGGTGTTAGTAAACAAAAATTCTTGGATTTTGCCTGATGAGTTTAATCAAGTCCTTCCTCGGATACATCAGGACCACGTGCCACTTCAACGCCCTTCAGGACGCTGGTCGAGCTAACCCCCCCCCCCCCCCCGGGTCCCAGGCGCCGGCGTCTGTTCTCCCTGCAAAATCTTCTTGGGGGCTCCACCCTTCGATCTACTGAGAGACTCGTTGACTATTTCACTCCTTCCCGTGCCACTCCCTCCGTAGCGAAGAGGCCCATCTCAACTAACTCCTATGCCGGAAGACATTTTTGGTTTTATTCTGGCTGTAGTTTCTCTTAATTTATGACACCCTCCACCGGGATATATTCTCAGCTAAATTCTTCCACTGGAGAAGAACCCTAAATTTCTGGGCATTAATTTCGATGCAAGCCCTTTTCACTACACATCAAGGACCTGACAGTGAAAACCCATGAAAACCATACATCTTTATCAGTCTTCTAACCCAGAGATGGAGGGATGACCCGTCATCCATGAGGAGCCAAGATAAGAGGAGGGAAGGGGGATGGGAGTGGAATCTGTGGGGATGGAATGGGTGGGATTGGTTGTATGACTTTTTTTTTTTTTTTTTTTGGTTACCTCCCTTGAGAGGAAAAAAAGCCTTTGGTGTGTGTGTGTGTGTGTGTGTGTGTGTGTGTGTGTGTGTGTGTGCGCGTATATATATTTACATGTGTAATGTAGCGTTATCGTTCAAATGATGGTTGATCTTAGAATAGTTCTGTCGACCTGCTAAGTAGCTGCTGTCACCTAGGTTTGGTAACCCAATATGATCCATGACATCACCAATCACGACTGAATTACATATCTTGTTTATATTACATATACATACATACATACACACACACACACATATATATATATATATATATATATATATATATATATATATATATATATATAATATATATATATACACATACACACAGACTTTTTCGTGTATCGTTGCATCTCGCCATACGACCTGGTTGGAACATAGTGGCGCGATGCCCCCAAGGTCACTACAGACCACCATTCCTCGTTTTCACCCTCAATCCGCTGATAAGACGAGCGATGATGCGATACCGCAGACATGTAACAAATGGAGAATGAGCTTGGCATGGCCAATGTTTGTTCTGTCAAATTAAGGAGAGTTTCGCTGGGAAGACGAGCAGCGACTTGGGCTTGTTTCACACTTATCGATTTCTCGCCGTGCGCCGTCCACGACACGACGCCGTGCTCTCAAGTAACAATGGGTGTCTATGGTCGCTGTCGCACGTGAGCATGGTCGTGATGTGTGAAAGCATCCAAAGACATCGTGTCGTGGACGGCGCACGGCGAGAACTCGATACGTGTGAAAAGAGCCTTTGAAGTCAAATTTGCTTCGTGTGATTGGCAGGGTTGGTGATAGTTACCAGCTAACGATATATGTGCGAAAAATACTCGCCATTTTTTTCTCTTTTCTTTTTACAAGATCTATCACTGAAATAAAGTCTGGTGTACTGATAAAATTGGGACGGAGACATTCTTACTAGACAAGTCTGAACCATATAGATCACCTGCTCTGTTGCTACTGTCCACCTGTCCCAGCCCTTTTCGTTCGAAATTCATAGCAACAGTTGGAAGCGGCTTTTTAACGGATTGTAATGAACTTGCAACACTTAAATATTGGTCTGGTGAACACAATACCACTTCATTCCCATCATGAGCCTCCTATGTAGCAAAGGAATTTAACGAGGCATCCGGTCCCATAAGGGATTTGGGTCCTTTCTAACAAGGTTTGATCCCCTGTAAGGTGATTGGATCCTCCCTCAGAGGATACGGATCCTTTAAGAGGAATCTAACCTCATTAAGAGGGATCAAACCCCCATAAAAAATTATCTGACCCTATTATGGATTATCCAATTGCCTAACTAACGAGCCTGTTAAAGTTCCAGTCCCCTTCAGTGCCGAGGAGTGCTCAGGCGAAGCAATACCGTGTTCTGGACAAGGTTTTGCATAACGGGCGAACTACTGCATTATATCTACGTCATCAACCCATCGACCTACACCGTGCTGGATTCCTGCACGCAAACCATAAGGTTCTTGTTTTCCGACTGCAATACATGCTCAAAACGTACTACATCATGGATCGGGGAACAAAAGTAAACCGCCTCAAAAAGGGTGCTACTTTGACAAAGTTGGGAATATATTAACGAGTTCTTAAACGATAGTTTTCTTATACCGTTGAAAGAAAATCTTGCATGATCGAGTTTGTATGCTAAATTCAATGTTTAGTATATCCAACAAAAAGAAATGGCTTATGTTACCTTCCAATCTGGAATAGGGGGTGGGGTAATATGAACAAGTATTCTTTGTTAACAAAGCCCCCCCAAAAAAGTTCCACTTGCTCTAACCTAAACAATATGACGTCCATTTTAGCTCGCAATGACGAATTCGTCGCCTTCGGAATCTTCCTGCTCGTGACAACTTGGCTGGTTTTAAGTTTCGCTTGGCAGACCTGCGCATTTCCAACCAGTTCCTTGCATAATCTTCGGACTTGAACATATTAGGTAACAACTTGTTAGGGACTGGAACCCTGCACATGTTTTGCGTGGTGATCTGTGTGTAAACACAACTTGGGTAGCAAGAAGCAACTTAAGACGTTACCTTGCAGTACCAAAAGAATACCAAGACGTGAATAGTTGTCAGATACCACCAGAAACCAGTGCATCACGCACTACTGTTCCAGATTCTTCAGTCCTCAATTCTACGAGTTGCACTGATAATGCATGAAAGCCGACAGAAGACCTTTCAGTCCACTGAGAAATTATATATATACATATACATATATATATATATATATACATATATATATAAAGACTTGGTTTTAACCACCGTGATCACAATGGTCCCACCGACATCTACATTATATTTTCGCAACCAGTAATCGGTGGAATGTGTTTGTGTTACATTAAATAAACGTCAGTCTATTAAGCGACTACTTACCTACACTGCCATGTTCCAGTCGAATAACTCCCATAGATTTTAAATTTCCCAGTATCAATACGGCACAACTGCAAGTTAAGACATTACTTGAATTTTCATTCCGCATTCATCCTTTTACTCACTATATCTCTAAACTGCCATCGGTTTTCTTGACCTTTCCCAGTTCACAGACATTTATATTTCTTTTACAATACCTCTTGAGACTTCAAGAAAATTTGAATTCCGATCTCAAATTCCTCACCAGTCAACCATTTGCATAGTAATGTAAGCTTGGGGCACTACTTTGTTTCCAGATATTCGTAAACACGTGTAACTGTTTTTCATGGCTCGCTCTTGTATTTCATTTTTGGTCCCTACCTGGGTTCCCTACTACGACCGGCTTTGCATTTACTCTCGTATCCCTAATGTTCACTACAGCCATCCATGAAGTCTTTAACCTCTTTGCCACTAAGAACAAGATGGATCCCGGCAAAAAGCATAAAGGTCATGGTGCCGGGGAAATACACACCAAATATTAAAGAGGAAGAAGAGGAAGAAAGAGGAAACCCAACCGCAGGTCCTACTGTACAACTTAAAGTGTGATCTATACAACCCTGCTAACACGAGCCGGTTTCACCTTGACCATCACCACAATCCTCTCTTGACCACCCAGCCCATACATTTGCTACACGTACGAACAGCCGTGTCTGCACGTCTTCCTTGATGGCTTGGGCATCTTGAGGAGTCCTGACCTTGCCACCAACTCTAAGAACTCCAGGTGGTAGGCCGCATCCAGTGAAACGAAAATACTGTTAAGGGCTAGAAAGGAACTCCGTGGGATGCTTGTTTACCGAGTTTGGGCTCAAAGAAGGGCATCCCAAGGTGCGCCAGCCATTCTCGGAAACATCGGGGGAAGAGGCAGTCCACCTCATGGGTACGAGGAAATGTTTCATCAGTCTTCAAAGAGAATACTTCTGAGAAATAAATCTTCTCCAACCTCTCCCTGATCCTGCCTTCCAAGTCTGACAACCATTTAGCTCTTTTCGAGTCTAGACATAGTTTAAAAAACATGATCGAGCACCAAAACCTAATTTTACACCGTGTACCTACAACCAAGTCTTTACAACCTATTTCCAGAACCTTCAAGAACACTATTGCACACTGAACATGTATAGGATAATTCTTGCTAAAGTAACTTCTTACCAAAGCAAAACTAGTCTCGGTAGAATAAAAGTTATTTTCCAAACAACAAGTTTACAACTGAACAGAGTCCATGCAGTCCTGAATAGTGATGACGTTTCAAGATGTAAGTGCATCATTGGCGGGTAGTTCACTACCTGGGCTTTGAGAGGCCAAGTTGCACTATCCGAATGTTTTACTCGTTCCAGGAAAAAAAATCCTCCCTAGCCAGTAGCTTGTATCGACCCAAACAAAGCTGTTCACACGAGCCATTTCAATAGCGGCGGTTCAATTACAATGCAAGTCAATTGAGTTCACACAACCACGCAGTTTCACCTTGACCATCCGGTACAGCCGCAGTTCAAACTGCTTGTATGAACAGAGGTTTTCAGAGGTGGTTAATATTTGCTAGTAGTATGGCTTAGTCACTTTTTGATAAAATAAAAAATAAATCCATGTGATAAAAAATGCCTATCAAAATATTAGTAGCAGACGAAATTTCATTCACCGATCTTCGGCTGTTTACATTCTGATGCATCATGCGTGCACGATAAAATGCCGTATCGCTCTGTCACCTTGATCAGTGATGTCTATTTCGTGTTTGCAAGGTTTTATCAAATATTTAGTGCGAAAATGGTTTATTGTGTCACTGGAAATTGAAACGGCGATTCGACGAAATATTCTGCTTGGAATGGACTTCATTTTCATTCTTTTCCGAAAGATCCTGTCCCCAAAAAGGACTGGATCATTCTGTGCAGACGGCACGAGTCATTTAAACCTGCACTGAATTAGCATGAAACCCATTCTAAAAGAAAGTTCAACACACATTTTTTTTGTCATTGACAAGACCCCAGATTCAGCAAGCAAACTCCGTCGAAGGAGCACTGCTGTTGAACAAAGACAACCCCGGGCGGTAGGTGTATCCGTCTGTATTATGCGTATAGGTAGGCCGGTGTCTACGATGTCACTGATAATCGTTAACAAGCATGGTTAGGCTTGACCAACGGTTTTTTGGGCTGGGCCTAGGCAGATTAGGGGTACAGTCATGACATAGGCTAGCTAGTCCTCTAGGCCTATGAATATGATCACCCCACTCCACCATGATGACAGGGGCCTCCATAATAGGGACCACGTCTTGTCAACTGGAGTCAACCAAATTAAAGTACATTTTTTGATAATCAAACAATTGGGACCCCCCCCCCAACCACCACTACTCCAGCAGGAGTTAAGCCTAATTATCCTGGACCAGGAGGAATTCGTACTGATATAGACCTTATGATTTTCTCAGCTGTTACAAAGTGCTTATGATGAATATTCACTTTCTGCAAGTACCACTACCAGCGAAATTGAAATGGACTATGAAAGTGACCATGGTGACAGTGTCAGGCATATGATTGGTTTCTTTTCCCCAACAACAACCACTACCTATGGCAGATAATTTTATTGACACGTCTGTGAGTATCGTTTGCTAGCCCTCCTCTTCCCTAGAGTCAAACAATTTCTCTTATTATCTTTGCTACATATGCACCTTATCACAAAAACAATTTGTAATTCATGAAGCTTTGAAATTTTTGCCTGTAAATATGAAGCTTGGCATCCAAATCCGATCAATCTTCTTGATGTGAAGTCACTTTCGTATCGCTGGCCATGTCCAAGAATGTAAACAACAAACCTTACGTCATCAGCACTAGCGGTGGAAAAGTACGACATTGAAAAGTTCGTCTGCTATCAGGCACTGATAATGCTATCTGGATAAAATCAAGACTATAAAATATTAGAAACGTACATTTTAGTGTTCTAACTTCTTCTAAGTTATATTCTTATACATAAAATAACAAAAGATAAAGAAATCCAAAACCACCTCAGTTGACCTTAAATTAAAGGTGTCGACCGGCTCCGTACGTCCCCCTTCCCTGCTAAAAACCCATAAGATCTGTTGTGAGAGTTTCCAAGAGCTGACTGAACACCTTAATAAACTAGAAACAGCAAGAAATAAATAAACAAAGTAAAATAAAATACAATGAATCTAAATATAAAAAGGTGAAAATGGTGGGTCACGTTCCTACGCACTGCGGCACGCTCTGAGGGAGTGAACAAGGGAGAGCGGATGAGGAGGCCCCACTCTAACTTGTCATTCCACCCTCGCCATATAGGCCAAGGTCTGATATACTCCATGTATGATGCACTTGCACAGAATTCTCGCGCAAAACTTGTATAAAAACGAAAGAAAGAAAAACAATTATTTCACAAAATACCGGTTCTCGACGGTTTCGGCTGTAAGCCTCCAGTCGAGACAATGGGCACAAGTAAATTTCTTCTTCTTGCCTACAGCTTACTTCTTGTAGTACCAGTGTCGTGACTGCACCATTAGTAGCGCACTGCACTGCCTTAAATGGTCAACAGCCGATGAACTAGAACGTGCAAATTACATTTCACACCAGGAAACGAGACCATATTTGTCCATCGAAATCACCTTTCCTAGTAGACCCTACTCTATGTGCAGCCCAATGTTGAGCGGATAAAAAATAAGCTATTTTTCGCTCGTTTGAAGATTACTCTCGCCGGGTACACCTTTCCCTCTAGTTACAAATTTCCTCCATATAAACTTCTTTACAGTTCCCCCTATCTATTGTAGGTACAAAAACAAACTTGTAATCAGTTTCACTTAAAACCGAGAAACTGGGTACAGGGCACAAGTGCACCTACCAAAAACGAAGCCAAGCTATAGACTACCACTAGTTTTAACAAGAATTCTTCACCATTATCAGTAACGTAACTGCGAAGTCGTTATAAGTTTGGTTTAACACACCTTGGGTAACACTCATTTGACTATTATTTTTTTATTAAAAAAATTAAATCCGGATATCAAGGGGGCATGTTTTTTTTTTGGTGCGATTTAATTCACCTGAGGTCCACTCCTGTAACGAACCAATTATTCGAATGCATAAAAGGCGAATGCAAATACAAGGAAACCCAAGAGACGAAGGAACTCCGTCCACCTTGCATATTTTGTTCTAGCTACCGTTTGAAGATTTAACCGTTATTAGCATACAGCTGAGGGCTCGCCAACAATGAGGATTAAGCACATGTAGGACATACAACTGCTACTCGTGATTAGGTCCTTGTTGAAACAACATTAGGAATCCGAATCAAAAGGATACTGAAATATTCGTTTACTGTCGAGGCATGCTCGTTCATACCACTGTAGATCTAACTATTACTCCTCTACAGTAGTAACCTCGGTAAGTTATGTTACGTTACGCAACCCCGAACAACGTGGGTGCCACGTGAGTTGGAGGGGAAGGATGAGAGTGGAGCCGGCTTTTGCCTGCGATCAATACAGCCAGACTGGCGGGTTCGCGGGTGGATGGGTGCGCGCCGCCCTCTCCTCCGCCCATCGCAACCAGCAACCACGCCCGCGCTGCCGCCTCTTCCTCCTTAAAGGCGGTGGCTGCATTCTCATTCTGCCCGAATTCTCGACATGTTGTGGATAATGACGGTCATCAAAAAGTATTACTTACCGATTTTTTCCTGACTACCACCCTGTGTGCGGCCATAATATGCGTCGAAACTATCGCTGTGTATAACCTGGTTGCGTTCATGAAGATCCCCTTCCACGGCCAAATGGGCAAACACATTACGAGCTAGTTCCTGTTAACCTTTTCAAGGTGTTTTAAGACTCGTCCTTTATACTTATTGTCGCCAAGCGATTCCATTCAACTGAGGGAAACTAGATTATCCGGAAAGCAAAATATTTGGATCAAAGTAGCTTCTGTCCAAACAAATCTACGGGTTTGGAAACTTTGTCCCGCGAGTAAGCAGGCACGCACCTTCACTTATCAAACTATCAAAGGATGCCACGGATAAAAATAAATGAATAAACAAATTAAACTGGCAGCTAAAGGCCAAAAGTGATGCCCGAATTTCCTAAAAGGAGGACACTGCATATCGATGATCATAATATACAGTAATATATATATATATATATATAATATAAAAAAACAAAGTGAATCATATTTTTCACTTCTAATGAAACCGACAAAAACAAATCTGTATTTCTTACTAAGTTACAACACAAACAAAACCTAGTTGTATCGCCACCCTGATGGCCAAACTCTTTGGCTCAGTCAGAATTAAACAAAGTCTTTCTTTTCGGCATTTTCACTCCTTTAATCTCACAAATTAGTTGCCAAACCACACTGCACCGTGGCCACCTCAGGACTGCAGCCCAATGTATGAAATGTGAATCGTGCAATCACAAGTTCACAACATTGGTCCTGTCTACTTCGGCTGCCGAGTTCCGACGTTGACCTTGGCCTGGGTACTCCCACATAATTTAATTGTACGGCATTACTATATACCTAGGGTTATTTATTTATTTATCTATTCATTCATATATTCTTTATTCATTTACTTTTGTCACACCCAAAGCAAGGAGGATAAATGCACGTCCGGCGTGAGGTTGCGCCGGATGGAGGACAAAGTGCTCAAAAGGAGGACGTCTGGCCACCCTATGCCCAGCATTGACGAGGTTAAAGGTGTGCAATGACAAAATGTAACAGTCCCGGTGAGGCCGAGATTTGGCGGGAGAACAGCAGCAGCACCCGACACTTCCCGCGCCAAAGCCAACGCCAGCCACTGTCCCCCATTCCCTTAGATAGACATAGATAGATAGAGAGAAACACGAACTTGACTTTTTTCCGAATCAAGCCCGCATAAGGAGACATGGTATACCTGTACAAATTCTCGATAACGGGACCGAAGCTACTAGGGTTCCACCAATGTCCCGAATACACGAGCTGTGACCATCTATACAATACTTTCCCACAAGTCTGAAGAAGTCTAGCACCCATCCGTACGGTATTCATAGCTACCAAATTCCTTGCTCACAACTATTCCTTTTATTCCAACTTCCTCCACTTCATTATTATTAACCTCAGAGAATTTCCTCAGTAGCGATGGGGTCACATCATTCAGACATACCCCGTAGCATACGTGAGCTTACTTTTCCAGTGCTGTCGTCGGCCCGGGTCGGGCTGAGGGCAGGGAACTTAACCGCCCATACTTCAAGTCCTTCGAGATTGCGTCGATCCAATCTTAATGTTTTGCTAGAACCCTCACACTTTAACAAAAAACATTATCCAGCCCATCGAATTATGCCGGCAACTTCTTTCTGCTAACCTCAGATCTACAGCACACACCATCCACAAACACCCTGGTTCTGATCCTGCAACCTTCAGCTTGTTCATTCACATTTGAAAGACTCGCACTTCTTTAACGGACTAATGAAAGACAAGTCATGCCAACTTATTCGCTGATGATGCAAAGACATGATGACACCAGGGTTTACATAGGGTACAAGAGTGAAAAATAAATGCCAATACGAAAAAATTAAAAATATTGGAAAAGAGAAGAATAGACTCACTGCTCCAGAGATTGAACAGCAACATCGATGGAAGAGCCTTAAGAGTAGCGATTATAGAAAATGTCAAACAGCAAAGGGTCATGCCACAGTGCATGGACAAAGATGATGAAAAAGACTACGTACATCAGCTTTGTCCTAGACCGGAATATGCTGCGGTGTTGTGATTGCCACACAGAATAAACAAAATAAAATTCTGATAGTAGAAACTAAGAGCGAGAGTGAGAAACAAGATCTTAACAGCCGAGTAAGTTATTAAGTGTGCGTTCATTAAAAACGTTTCCATGCAGGAGTATTGATACCTATAACAACCAAGTAACAGTGCAGTCAAATAACACTGGAGAATCCGAGGTCAGAATTGTCACACCGTTTACCTACAACCAAGTCTTTACAACCTATTTTCAGACATTCTTTTAAAAACACCATTACACTCTAAACAGGTACGAAAATTCTTAAAGCAACACTTCCCTCCAAAGCAAAACTAGCCTGCTGACAAATTATACCTTTGAGAGAGAGAATAAATAAAAATGCGATCTAATAGAGTAAGTTCTGCGCGCTATCATGAAAAACACGTTTCCATGTTCGAGTACTGACACCTAGAATAATTAGGAAGAAGTAACGGTGCACTCGAACAACAGGTGACAACCCAAGGTCTGAATCGACCAAAGAGAATCTCGAAACTGCCATATGAGCGTAATTTATCCTACGTGCAACTAAATATATAACCTTGGCACATTGCATAAACGCTAACGTGGAAATGCAACTAGTTGCAAATTGAAAAATCTCTTCAACGACGTTAGTGAATGAAGACAATGACCGGCCAGTTTACGGGCGCAGGGAGACGGCAAGACTAAACAACCCGTCGGCCCGAATGTTGTGTAGTCTACACTGCAGTTCAGCCCACACAGACCGTACTGGAAAATGCGTTCCGGACAGACCATTCTGTCAACAACAACAAACCAGCACTCTGCCCCTTTGAAACCTTATAGCATCGAGCAGGTGCGGTCGCTGCGGTAGTAAAGGAGGGTAGCAGAATAGAAGGATAACATATGTTGCATAAAAAACACTCACCCTTTACTCATCTCCACATTTACCCAAAAACCCCTTGATGCCTCTTAGCTCCTTGTGAATGAAGGGCATCCCTGACCTCGCCCGCTGTCTGGGTCAGAAGCAACGCAGAAAGACAACACAGCACGGCTCGACAGCGGTGGCTGGTCCCCCCCCCCCAACTCGCTTCTTCATCCACACAAGATTTTGCGGACTATATATACTAGAATCTCTACGGGGCTCTTCCATTAATCAATTCACAACTATTCTCCACTGAGAGCTATCCTCTACCTTCCTTGTTAAATCGACATTCCCTTTGTTCGCCCAAGCCATCTCATCTATCCATCCCATTCTCGATCTTCCCCTCCTGTTCACTCCAGCCACCTCTGCCTTCCACTTTTTTTTTTTTGTCCTTCTTCACTCATTTTTCATGTGACCAAACCACCCCAGTATCCTTTGATCAACCCTGTGTCAACGCATTCCACCCCACTCTCCAACTCGCCTTATTCCCCAGTATCCATCCTAGCACCTCCCAACAATGTTAAATCGTTATAAAATTACGAAAAAATCCAACAAAATAAATTAATTATATTCTAAACCAATAAAAGAGGATAAATCAATGAATAAAAACAATATTCATTACACTGGAGGCAATAATTTTTTTCGCTCTGCCCAAGAAAAATGTGGGCCGTTGGGCAACAAACGGCCGAACACACTTCGCCATCAAGTTCACGAAAGCCTACAACAGTTCGGGCTGACTACTAAGCGATGTATGGCGTCATGTTTAGGATCAAATGTTACAAGTGGGATGAATGCTTTTGCCGCAAATCTTTCTTTCAGACTCGCATGGCCTTTGACGGTCCAGGTTGACACATGATGCAGGCGTGACCTTTGAGCGTGCGTGGGTTGGGGGCGGCGCGCGGTCTGATCCCTTGACACCTGACCTCTGTCAGTCGGGAGACTAAAATGGAGCGACACGGGTTTGGGTGAGGGGGAGAGGGAGAGGAGAAGGAGAGGGAGTGTAAATGAAAATTAAGTCTCACGGAACCAATGACTACGTTAGACAAGGACCGAGCCTACTCCAACTGACCGAGAGGCAGCCAAGACAAATTGGGTGTGGCCTGGACAAGTTTTTCGTCATTGTCAACACCGAGTGTCTGACTGCCACACCGACGAACAGACAAGTGACGCAGCATTCTTTCACGAGTGACGAATCCCACCTCTCGAAAGAATTCGACAGCTCTTCCGTTCCCTTTCTCTTCCTGACAGCGGAAAGAAACTTTGTCGTTTCATTCAAGCTCCAGCGTGGCCCAGGGTACATCAGAGGGCTATTTATCCACTAAGATAGAAGCAACGCTTACCTATGACGAAGTACAAAAGTGCCAACGATGACCCCCTCCTCTCCCCTCAGTATGTGTTGTGGTAGTCAAGTGTGTCTCAACGCCTTGCAGAAGTAAAATACAGAAACGAGGTGCCTCCTCGCATTAGCAACTGGGAGGTATCTAAGAACAGTAACGACACCGACAGAAAAATAATCTTGTGTCGCCAGTCTGTAATTTTACCAGCTCCATCAGGTAAGTTCGGACGACCGACATGACATCATGAGATCGAAGGCACAGTTATGCATACGTGCGCGCAAGCGTCCAGAAAGACGTCTGGTAGCCTGTGCCTCCCGTTCCCTTTCCTGGATTAGCCTCTTGCATAACATTCCGGAACCTGTCTACTACACACACCATAATCCACGCCACCTCGGGGCGTCATCATCTTCCTTAGTCAGCCCAATGGTCTTGAGTCAAGAGTTCTGAACACAAGACCTTCCCAAACTATCTTTTAGTAGACATGCTTCTCATAATTTATTACACAATTATTTTCTATTGATAATACACAGAGCCAACTAGAAAACTAGTTTGGGGTGACTGATAGAATCATACTCTGCACGTATGTAATGGCAGATAACAGTTATTGGAATTGTTTAATTATTCTTATGAAACTGATTTTTGAACGGAATTTCACGCCCCCTTGTATCATCCTTATGCCTCCTCGGGGAGGAGGGGGCGATCCCCCCTAGTTTGGTAACCACTGGTGCACACCAATGGTCCGCTCAGTTCGAAAGGAGAATGATACAATAGGGGGCCCATAACTGGGGTACAAAGATGACACTGTACAAAGATATTCTAACAACCGATTTCCGCACCTAAGACATCACTTTAACCCGTACGTCACCGGGCGAATGTTGTATATAGTCCCCACCCCAGCATTTGAGCCAAAATGTATTTTTTTATTGCTTAAATCAACTCAAAATTATATAAAAACAACAAATCTCACTTATTTTGATTCACCTTTGCCTAGAAGTGGAAAAAACTGGGTCTATTTTGTCGATATGCGTGCGAACGTTTGGTAAGACACCCGTAGACTTTCTGTCCTCGCGCGGGTTGCACGAGGTATTTTTTCGGGGAAGCTTCGTTAAAATTCAGAGTGAAGGAATCTGACATTTATGTTGTTTCAAGTCAATATACTGTCGCCCATAATAGTCTGACACTTGCGGAAAACATGTTTATTGTTTGTGGATTTTTTTGACAAATAGTTATCACTTTGTTATGTGGTAAATTGATTCTTAGGTATCTTTTTATTTAATTTCATGGAGGATAGGTGATTGTGGCGTTTCTTGTTGTCTTGGTACACGTTTTAGTAAGCATCCATCACACCATTATTACCCGGCCACATTTTGTATTACGTATGTATTACGAAAAATGGCAGTGCGAAATTGCCAGTTCTATACGTCTGAATACGTACAAAATAGCACCTGCCTAAATGTCGAAGTACAACTTCACCTCCTCATACTTCGTTTCGTACACCAGAATTGCCTAAATTACGTCCTAAAGGCCGCTTTTATACCCCAAATAATTGCTGCCAGGATTGCCAGTTGTAAAAAAAAAAAAAAAAAAAAAAAGTGACTTTCATAGCCAATGGATAGGCCTACTTGGTCATTACCACAGATTTGATCCTCAATGTAATGTCTATTTTTGAAATTGCGGCACAAGACGTATGCCGCTGACGCTCAATCCATAAAACAATTGCGGCATACGACATATGCCA